>NC_031500.1:2581764-2618667 GCF_000237925.1 Schistosoma mansoni
CCCAGAGTGAACATCAACTCTGAGATGCAGATATATCCATCTCACTAGTCCCAAATAGGACGAAACGCGCGTCAAACTGGATTTCACTGCTAGCCACTATCCATCTCTGCTTACCGTGCTTGTGAATTAAGGCTATATCGAGGCAATACGTACAGTATGCACATATGCCAATTAGAGACTGACCAGTTGCAGTCCTAACACATCGATGGGAAGATTCAAACAAACAATACTAAATGAATGAAAACATTTTGTTTTGATAAATTTACTGTGACTTTAAGGGGATTTTTTCCTTCATTAATTGACTCTTCTAAGAAAGTCAACCTTACCAAGCATTCTTTCTAAAAACAATCGATAGAATATCTTAAAGTTTAACTGAAAGTGTATTACTATTTAACAAGATGGTATCTCATGTAAATGACTATGACATTGTATGATACGATTTTCGGTAAAAGTATAATGTACTGATGATCTTGGTCGATTGATTAGCCAATCAGCAGACACTGTCTAGGTATAAAACAATTAACAATGCAAAGAAATGAAATAACGGTAGGATATTAGCTTTGATCTGAATAATAAACATTCACATGTCATGTTTAATTATACCTTTTTCCCTTCACATGATAAACTAACAAGATGTGTTGGGTATTATGAAGTTGAAATCATGAATCAATTGTCACCATCGAAAACCTGGAAGCACCGGACGGCCGTTTCATTCTATCATGGGACTCCTCAGCAGTGCGAATCCACGATCCCGCACTGGCGAGATTCGAACACAGGACTTACTAGTCTCGCGCCAGAGCACTTAACCGATAGACCACTGAGTCGGCATCCAACTCACTGAAGACAATTAGTGGACGGTCGCTCAAAATCGTGGATTAGTTAAAGTTAGACATTAACACCTTTGGATGCCGGCTCAGTGGTCTATCAGTTAAGTGCTCTGGCGCGAGACTAGTAAGTCCTGTGTTCGAATCTCGCCAGTGCGGGATCGTGGATTCGCACTGCTGAGGAGTCCCATAGTAGGACGAAACGGCCGTCCAGTGCTTCCAGGTTTTCCGTGGTGGTCTAGCTTCAATTGACTCATGATTTCAACTATGAAAATACTAAATTCTCCACAAAACCCCCTCTGATCCATTATGAAGTTACCAGTAACATAATAAATCTTGAATAATATTACAATTCAGTTAACTGTCACTTTGTCATCTTACTAAATCTTATGCAGTTATCGTAACTTAATCTATTACTTCTCAGTTAGAAAGGACTAACTGATTGTAAATCATAAAATATATGTTAACGACATTTTAATGGTTGAATTCATGAGTAGATGTAAGCTAGATCACTATTAAAAACTTGGAAGCACCGAATGGCCGTTTCGTCTTACTATGGGACTTCCCAGCAGTGCCCAGACATGATCCCACACCAAAGGGACTCGAACCCGGGATCTTCGCTCTCGCTTAACTTCTAGAACACTAAGCCGGAGTCTAACGGTGTTAATACCTAACTTCAATTGATTCATAACCTTGTGAAAACTTCTATCCATTGTCTGAGGTAGATACCTGTCTTTAACCGACACCGATTGGACTCCACGGCTTCTCACTAAGACTCCATCTTGAAGCCAGTCACTAGTGAGAATTAACACTGTTGGATGCCGGCTCAGTGGTCTTGAGGATAGACGTTCGCGCGCGAGACCGAAGATCCTAATTTCAGTTTCTGTGTGCGGGATCGTGGACGTGCACTGCTGAGGTGTCCAATACTAGGACAAAACGGCAGTCCAGTGCTTCCAAGCTTTCAATTGTAATCTAGCTTATATCGACTCAGGAATTGCCCCTAAATGCCCCAGTAAGGCCCTCAAATGCCCAGGTACGGCCGAGAGTGGGAAGTGTCCGTTCTCCCTCTCCAAGTGCTCTCACATGGCCACGCGTATACAGACTATGCCAGGGAAGTCCTACTCATTATCTTTTCGCACCACACAAGTTGTTTACGAAATTGAGAGGACGAAAAGCGAATGTCCGGCGCATTAACCGGATTGGTGGACACGGAGGGTCCACCTAGGGGAGTTGGGAAACCCTGATTCCAAACCAATGGTGCACATGGGCTCCAGTATCCTGAGGGAACAAATGACGTATGAATCAATCGTTGGTCAACGGCTACCATTGGAATGCATCGCCTCACGATGCTCCACTGCCTTGTGGATCAGACCTTTAGGTCAAAGGCTCGGGGTGTGGCCCCCTAAGAAAACCACCTGCTTCGGTTTGGACACCTAAGCAGTATCACATCCCTCACACAAATCAAATGAGATTTGTGTGGCGCATATGTATCTGGTGCTTCCTTGTACCAATATTTATGTGTTTAAATAAATAAATAAATAAGACTCATGAATTCAACTATTAAAATCACTACAATCTCCACAAACCCTCACTCTGATAATTAACGATATTTGTTATGTGTTTCCAGTAAAACAGTATTATGTTCAAGTAATCCAGTCTTTCCACAACTTGTTTACCAAAACCAAATCATTTCTATTGTCATAGATAAGTAACAGACGATGAGAGTGGTTGGTTGGCACATTTACCGTTGTCTTGCAGTGATGAATCCAATAACATACCACTTTTCATAGTAGCTAATTCAATCTATTTCGGTAAGTTTTTTTAAACTGTTTTCTAGAAATTAAGCCTATTTGACAAGTAAGAAGTTTTTTTTACCTACAATTCACAAATCTTATCATATTATACTATTGAATTAATAATCAACGACATTTAATCATTGACAACGAATATACAGAAATCGACTTGTGCCATATGTAAACCTGTCATGATATCCTGTATAAATATTCCATTTTATACATTCTTTTATAATCTATCTAATCAAGTATGTTTAAGATTGTTCTAGTTAGCTGTTTATTATTTCTATTCACATCTTTATATGTGGAAACAAAGTTATCGGAAGGACAACGAGCAATCTATAATTTCCATAAAAAAGTTCGTAAAGATGTAAAAAATTGCAGGATACCTGGTCAACCTCCAGCTAAAAATCTAACAAAGTTGGTAAGTCGATATTGATCGATCATCTAAGCACTCAATTAATTCGTTCACATAACCTGCAGAACTAAAGGAAAAACTATAGACACATTTTACTCCACCATTTGATTAAGAATGCAATATCAATAACACAATGGGTAGTAGTGTAATCTACACACTGATCACAAAGCTCTTCACAACAAATTATTTAGTCATTTTTATACAGTACATTAACATTCCTATTCATCTATTAATTTATTCGGCTTATTTACTTGCGCCTGTTACCCTGCTTCAAGGAGTGTAGGCCAGCCACCGCCATTCTCCATCCAACTCTGTCATAGGCAATCCTCTCCAGTTATTTTCACTTCCTATTCATCGTTTCCATGTCTGCTTCCATTTACCGTAGTAGTGTTTACTTTAACATTACTCTTTTCTGTTCCCCTTTACGATTCCAAGTTAGCAACTGCCTCGTGATGCAGTTTGATGATTTCTTCAATGTATATCCTATCCACTTCTAATGTCTTCGCCTAATTTTCTCTCCGGCGGGATCTGGTTTGTTTTTTCTCACAGACATTGAGTATCTTACATAGACAATTGTTTACAAATACTTGTACCTTCTTGATGATGATTGTGGTAGTTCTTCAAGTTTTATCTCCGTACAGTAGAACTGCCTCGACATTCATATTGAAGACTGTGAATTTGATATTGGTTGACATACAGTTGTTTTAAGTTGCATATGTTCTTCAATTGTACAAATGCTTTCGTTGCTTTCCCAATCCTCATCTTTACATCTGTGTTCGATCCTCCTTGTTCATCGCTGATGCTGATCACGTACGTGAAAAATTTCACATCTTCTAGAGTTTCTCCATCAAGTGTGATTGCATTGATATTCTCTGTGTTGTATTTGAGGATGTTGCTTTTTCACATGTGTATATTGAAGTCTACTGACACAGAGACTGCTGCTACACCAGTTTTCTGCATCTGCATTTATTCGTGTGTATAGAATAGAATGATCAGGTAACCTACGAAGTCCAAATCGTCTAATTGCATCCAACCTGTCCATCGTATTCCGTACTTCCCGTTAGATGTCGAGGTTTTCATAATCTAGTCGACCACCAGAAGAAAGATAAAGAGGGAGAGTAATAATTTAATCGGATTATAATGACATTAATAACATACACATATAAACTCCCCCCACTAGTTTATAACACTTTAGTCGTTCTAATGACATCATAATCTTACTTATGGTTCAAGTTAAATTTATTTATTTATTTAAACACATAAATATTGGTGCAAGGAAGCACCAGATATATTTATGCGCCACACAAATCTCATTTGATTTGTGTGAGGGATGTGATACTGCCTGGCCTCTCAGACCAAAGCGGTGGTTTTCTTAAGGGGACCACACCCCGAGCCTTTGACCTAAAGGTCTGATCCACAAGGCAGTGGAGCATCGTGAGGCGATGCATTCCAATGGTAGCCGTTGACCAACGGTTGATTCATACGTCATTTGTTCCCTCAGGATACTGGAGCCCATGTGCACCATTGGTTTGGAATCAGGGTTTCCCAACTCCCCTAGGTGGACCCTCCGTGTCCACCAATCCGGTTAATGCGCCGGACATTCGCTTTTCGTCCTCTCAATTTCGTAAACAACACCCCCGCCATAAGTAATAATCTCATTAAATTGTATTAATTAACACTCTTTTATTAGAAGAAGTTTTTCTGGATATTTTAGTATTTTCATAGTTGAAATCATGAGTCAATTGAAGCTAGACTACCATGGAAAGCCTGGAAGCACCGGACGGCTGTTTCGTCCTATTATGGAACTCCTTAACGAAACGGCCGTCCAGTGCTTCCAAGTTTTCCATGGTGGTCTAGCTTCAATTGACTCTTTTATTAATTGAAATATAATTGAAATCTTTTTTTTTTCTTTCTAAGAAATGGAATAAACTATTAGCTAATAAAGCTAAACAACAAGCTAAACGATGTAAATATGATTCAAATGATCCAAATGATTTTATTATTGGGGATTTTGAATCAATTGGACAAAATTTAGCCGATTATCCAACAATTGAAGGGTAAATTGATATTACGTAATATACATACATTCATTCATTCATTTGAATAGTGCAATGAAAGATTGGTTAGAAGAGTATAAAAATTATAATTTTGAAAAGAATCAATGTAATGGTGATTGTAAAAATTATAAACAGGTTTGTTTTAATGATTATATTTCATATAGTGTTATAACTTGTGATCTTGTACCCCCCCTATCAATATATGATGTAATGATGCCGCTAATTAAAGAACAGTGACTTATCGACAAGATCAATGACACAGTCTCTATCGGTGATCCTTATTCCCATCTAGCCATTCTTGTTTTAGTTTAGAACTATTTTTATTTTATTTTATTTGAACATATAAATATTGGTACAAAGGGGGTATCAGATATATATGCGCCACACCAAAAATTGTTATTTCATTTTAATTGTATGAGGCTATGATACTGCCTGGGTGCCCAAACAGAAGCAGGTTGTTTCCTTAGGAAGCCACACCTGAAGCCTTCGACATAAAGGTCTCATCCACAAGACAGTGAAGCATCGTAAGGAGATACGATCCCATGATAGCCGGTGACCAACGATTGACTCATAGGCCGTTTCTTCCCTCAGTGTAATAGAGCCCATGTGCGCCATTGGTTTAGAATCAGGGTTTCCCAACTCCCCTGAGTGGACACGCCTTGTCCACCAACCTGGTTAAAAGCACCGGACATTCGCTTTTCTTCCTCTCAATTTCGTAAACAACTTGCGTGGTGCTATAATGCAGTGAGTTGGACTTCCCAGACAGAGGCTGTATACGCGTGGCCGTGTGAGGGCATTTCGAGAGAGAGAGAGAGGGTGGGCTCTCACTATCGGATGTAGCAGGGCATTTGGGGGCTAAGTCCAGAACATCAATAACAGCATCTGCAATATGAATCATATATTTCAAACATACTGGATTTATATACCAACCAAACAGACCACATAACACCATAAAATAGAAAATAACATTTGTACAAGATCTAGCCAAAAGTGGCTATGAATGTGGGAGACTATCATTAATAGACTGGGTATAGCTCAAGAATGGTAAATCGTATAGTAATAGTCTATGGCTCAAAATGAAGCTTATAATAGGGTAAGCATGAATATGCATAGTTTAGCTACTTAACAATTATACAATAAAAATATGTGTATCTTATTGGTTCATAAATAGTTCTCAAAAGTTACCATTTATAATTCTCGTTGGGACATAACAACTAGGTAAACAAGTTTGTACAAATCAGTTTTTAAAACTAGTTGAGCGCTTTATTTAGTGTACGATGACATCTCCACACTACACTCTGCCTTCAACTCCCTCTCATAACCGCTATTTATAAATAAGTTTCACGGTGTTAAAACGGACAGTTGGTTAACCAATTGGCTGTGTTCGTATTTCTCTCATGCAGAACTGTATATTGTGCTTGAAGATAAGTTTAGCTGGTGTGCTACAATGGGTCATTCTTTCCTTTTTCTTTTCTCCTTTCTCCATGATTGCCCATCTTACACAAAAAGCACTTTCGTTGGATATGCTGACGATTCCAACATATTCCTTTTCAGCTCCCATTGAAATTAACTAGTTCTTGTCTCAGAGAGTTATGGTCTATCTTTAAGGGTCTCACACCTAATCTGAAATACCAAACTGTTAACTTTTACGATTTGTAAACTATTGTATATTACACATTACTCTTTCGGTGGAGATTTTTTCTCTGAGCTGGATAGTTTCGTCGTAGAGCTTCCACCGTTATTCTGAACGACATCATCAGCACAAGAAGCAAATTAATGGAAGATACAATCAAAATAACGAAGTAAACAATAACAGGTTAACCAATCAAGATCGAGGTCTACAGGACATGCTGGGAGTCATATGTCAAGAAATTCGAACACTTCACTTCTACTTGAAGTTTGTGCTGATGATATCGTTCAGAAGAACCATGAAAGATCTACGACCAAACCATCCATCTCAGAAAACAAAACTCCACCCAAATCATCCACCTGATCTATAAATCTCCACCATCTCAATATTATTCTTTACTCTTCCCGATTATTCTTTTCTGGACTTTTGATGAAAAAGTTTTCTATGTTCCCCATAGTGCTGAAGTCAGTTAACAAGATATGTGGTGAAACTTTTGATATCATTATGAATATGGTTGTGGATAGATATTTGAAATCTCCTAAACTATTGTCAGTCGTTACTTTATTTCTTTCCAATCTTTTAGATGGTTTGGAATACCACTGAAGAAATAGGCTGCGGTTATGAAAAATGTGGAAAGAACTATTTGATTGTTTGCAATTATGCACCAGGGTAAGTGATTTTCTGGTAAGATAATAATTAATGTGTTGTGTTTTTTTTTTCAAATTTATAGTCACAGCGATGTCATTTCTACCGATTGTTGATTTGATAGTGTGACATAAAGTTAAATGGGAGTGAGAAATCCTATCACCGTCTAGTCTTTCTTCACACCAATAATATTTTGAAAGATTTTTCTGATCTACGTGATGCTTAGAAAGCGTTTGAATCAGCCTGTTAGTGATACTCAGGATTGATTTTTTTCTGCCGGTCTTAGTTGACATATGTGCATCTTGTGTGGATTGTCTCAGTATTATCATTGTTACATAGTTATTGTGACTGGAAGCGAAATTTAAGAAGCCCGTTTCATCCTATTTGGTACCTGTCGTCTGGATATACCTGCATCTCAGTGTCGATGTTCGCACTACGTCTCGAACTCAGTATCGTTCGCTGTTAACATTAGAGTATTGTCCTTTGAGCCATATAGTTTAGATAAACACTAAGATTTTAGAAAACTTGAATATGGTGATTCTTAACTGACACCGCTTCAAACATTCCTTGATGTAAGTCAATGGCAAATCAAAGAATGATAGCATCAACTACGAAATTAGTGAGTGCTCTTCCTAAGCTTTATACTTAAATCTCACTTTTCACTCAATGAATAGAGTAACAAAGCCATCAGTTAAAATCGATAAGAATCTATCAGTACTGAATATATGTCAAACACGTTTTGATGTAATAATAAATTATTCCCTATAGGAATTTAACAGTGAGAAAGTATTAGTACACTGAAAAACTACACTGTCATCGGTCGCTTGGTTATTACGAGAAAGCAATTACAATTGGTTGATCACTGGGTGATGATCAATGTCATATGTATCAGGTCCTTCTTAATACAGATAGAATCCTCCCGACCAATTTTTCAATGTGTCCACTAGTCTAGGTGACTCGACATTGCGTGAAATAAGATGGTGGTTGCAGGTAGTCAACAGGAAACCCTGGACATACATGACATTGATCATTACCCAGTGATCACTCAATTGTATATACATCTCGGTGCTACAAAAAGTCAGTTGCGACCCGGATACCTCAATGGTAACGTCTCTGATTGTAGAGCTGTGTGGTATGGGATCGAATCTACCAAGAAGTATCAGTCCCGTCAAGATTACAGGTACACCTCACTGAAAAGTGCCAAGTAGTACAAAGCCTAGGTCCAGGGTTTTCTATTGACTAACTTCAATCATCCATTCTAGTACATTTCATTTCTGACGGTGGACAGTACTGAAGTAGAAAGAGAATGTATCGAACTTATTTCAATTATCTGGATCATTTATTAATGATGGGATAGGATTGATTATAAGAGATCAATGATAATTTTGTAAACTCTAATGTTTATTTGTATATTTTACTTTCTTCAGGGACTCTGAAGATAGACCATATGAAGCTAAACCAGAAAGTAAATGTAATAAATCAGAATAAAATTTAGAGAATTAATTTCAACCTAATTCATTTGTATTGAAGAAATATATCTTCTAATGGATTAATAATTTTGTTTACTTAAGTTATTATACGGTGATGATGAAGATGATGATGAGGAGGAGGAGGAGGAGGAGGATGAGGATGATGCTGATATTGAGAAACCAAACATGTTTTGTACTTACTTACGCCTGTTACCCCTCGTGAAAGAGCATAGGTCGCACATCAGTTTTCTACATCCAACCCTATCCTGGGCAATCCTTCCCAATTCTTTCCAGTTAACATTCATCCTTTTCATATCTGCTTCTATTCCCCGGCGTTATGTGTTCTCTGGTCTTCCTCTTTTCCACTTCCCATACGGATTCCAAGTTAGGGATTACCTCGTGATGCAGTTTGGTGATATCCTATCCACTTCCGACGTCTTTTCCTAATTTTCTTCTTCAGCTGGAAGCTGGTTTGTTCTCTCCCATAAAACGCTGTTGTTGATAGTGTCCAGCCAGTGAATGTTGAGTATTTTGCATAAACAACTGTTTATAAATACTTGTACCTTCTTGACGATGGATGTAGTAGTTCTCGAAGTTTCAGCTCCGTTCGTATTGAAGATTCTCACTTTGAAGTCGGTTGACAGTTGTTTTGAGTTCCATATGTTCTTCGACTGTAGAAATGTGGTCCTTGTTTTGCCAATCCTCTCCTTTACATCTGCATCAGATCCTCCTTGTTTATCAATGATGCTTCCTAGGTACATGAATGTTTCTACATCTTCCAAAGTTTCTCCATCAAGTGTGACTGAGTTAGTGTTCTCCGTGTTGTATTTGAGGATGTTGCTTTTTCCTTTGTGTATGTTGAGGCCTACTGATGCAGAGACTGCTGCTACATTTGAAACATGTATTGTACAAGACTGATATTGAAAATCTAGATGAGTACTGCTGAGGAGTTCTACAACAGGACGAAACGGCCCTCCAGTGTCTCCAGATTTTCCATGGTGGTCTAGTTTCAATTGACTCATTATCTCAACTATTGAAATTACTATAATATTCACAAAATCCCCTCCTGATACTAACAAAATTGCTAACAAGTTGATATTGGTAATAACAAACAGTAATATAAGGTATTTGTAGTTTATATTACCAACATATTTAAGTTAAATAATCAATGAAGACCGTGAAACACTGAATAAATGTTTCATCCCAGTATGAAACTTCTTGTTAGTAATCAATCATTGCTAGAAAGACATTAGGTTATCTAGTTTTGTGAATAAGTGTTAGTTCTTTCATGTAATCATAATATCTTACGCCTGTTACTCCTCATGGAGGAGTATGGGCCACTTACTAGCATTCTCTATCTAACTCTATCCTGGTCAATCCTTTCCATTTGCTATTCATCCCATTCATGTCTGCTTTCAATTCAAGACGTAGTGTGTTCTTTGACCTTCCTCTCTTCTGTTTCCCTTCAGGATTTCAAGCTAGCGTATGCTTCATCTAGAGAGCAGTTTATGAACAATATTAAAACAACCGGCTTTTAGCTAATTAGAAAACAGCCTACGTTAATGGATAGATTATGGAAAAGAAAGCAATTTTATTGTAAGGCTTAAACAAATTTTAAATGATTAATGAATCTATGAAGGTCTTCTGCAGGTTACTCTGCCTATAAATAAAAAAGAATGACGTTGGTCCTTATGGATCAAGATTATCCTTCTTGGATCCTTTAAAAACCCAAATTGATTTTTAGCACTCCTCATATTGGTTTTGATTAAAATTAGGTGTTTAAGATGAGGACTAAGGTTTTTGTCACGAACTGACATCGGCTATAATACAAAAGTGCTCTGTGGTTGTATGGATGAATGTACTTGTGTGAAAATGCAAGAGACTTCATTTAATTAGTTCGTTCAGAAAATATAATGCTACTCGGTTAAAATTTGTTTAAGGATTAGGATTTAGATTTCAGGGATTGTGTCGATTTCCTCGTTATTTGCAATCTCTACAGAGATGCCACTGACCATTTGACATGTTTGGCGTCATTATTTCTTCTGTGATTGTACGCTTTTAGCAGTATACGAAGGTATTTCTACTGCTTGTCATACGCGATATTTAAATTTCATGAAATACCCTGAAAATCAGACTCCCCATCCTGACTAACTCGTCTCTATGCTGAAATTGTGTCATAATAACCGCGAATGTAATTCTTCGTGAACTTGATTATTTTTGGATTGGTTGCTGCCAAGTTAAGTTTATTGATTTTTCTCAGCATCAATGTCATGTTTGGTTACTATATAAGGAAGGCTGTTTCACATTGACTTTTTTTCTTTGAAAAGAATCACATTTTATTCTATACTGTTCTATTTCTGTCAGGTTTCACCATTGAGGATTATTGTTGAATAGTTATATGTCAGTTTCTACTACATCGAGTTCGATTCTATTCGCATAAGAATAGTCTTGATCGTTCATAAATAGCAATTAATATGAGTAAAACCAAAAAAATCGTAACAAATAACACCCATGATCGTTGTGGAACTCAATACAACCACTAAGTACTCTGTAGTTCTCACTGATCATCTAGTTAAAGTCAGTCCGCAAACCTCATGAACTACTAAGTCACTGAATATTTTCAGAGACATTGTATTGTACAGTGCACATCAAGTGAGATAATACAACCTATGAACGTGTCTCAGATAACTGTGTCATTTCGTATACCAAGTACGTTTCTTTTAGTTTCAGCTATTTCCTACAACGGGATGTGATTTCGTGTATAATTCAAACAGGGAAGTATTATGTCATTAATATATCCTGTCTAGGATATCCCTGCTGGTCAATATAGATATTTCTGAAATGTAATCACAACACCAACACATTGGGTGAATTTTTGTCGGAGGACTATGCAGTAGAGAGTAATATTATTTATGAGATATAAGATATCTGTTGCTAGAATCCAAGACGTTAATATGTCACAGTACATACGTTACCACTTTAAAAAGTGGTGTATTAACCACTTCCTAAGGGAAAAATTACCGATTTTTAATGATAATACGATGCTCATTAGTCAACTGGTGATAAATAACAGCTATTCAGGAGAATGTACCAAGGAATCTGCTTTGAAATCGGTGTTAGTTATACACGATCTAAACCTTCAATACTTCAATTATCCATTCGCAAATGCAGTAGATCCAAACTTTGTTTCATTGCTAACGTCACTGTGAATCTGCTTGAGAAGTTAGTTAAAAAGCGACAAATCCCTGTCCAATAAATACAAGAACTATGGTTGTTACTTAAAAGTATCACTAAATAAACATTCATTTGCATTGTACTATAATGTCAACGACCATTAATCAGTCTGATCTTAGTAATCTTCCTTATTTAGCTATTATTCGACTAAGCTTGTATTTTTCTTAACGTGCCCAATGATATAGGAGAACTGAGGTTACGAAAACCCCAATATAATAAATTTGAAACGTTCCGATAACCGTCAAAGAGTCTCTAGCAATTCAATTTCTTTTGTGGCGATGTAAAATGGTCATCCATACGAAGAAAAGATAAGATGGTGAAGCATCTAATCAGCTAGGTTTTCAAAAACTTACTAAGACAGGTTTAGAAAAAAAAAGATAAGACTAGATGATTAGTATAAATTGGAAGCATTGGGAAGATGATACGTTTGATGCATCTTAGCCCCCAAATGCCCTGGTACGGCCGAGAGTGGGGAGAGTCCGCTCTCCCTCTCCAAATGCTCTCTCATGGCCAGCTAATATATAGCCTCTGACAGGGAAGTCCTACTCACTGCATTATAGCACCACGCAAGTTGTTTACGAAATTGAGAAGAAGAAAAGCGAGTGTCCGGCGCTATAACCGGGTTCGTGGACAAGGCGAGTCCACCTAGGGGAGTTGGAAAACCCTCATCCCAAACCAATGGTGCACATGGGCTCCAGTATCCTGAGGGAACAAATGACGTATGAATCAATTGTTGTCCACTGGCTACCATGGGACTGCATCTCCACACGATGCTCCACTGTCCTGTGGCTCAGATCTTTAGGTCGAAGGCTCGGGGTGTGGCTCTCTAAGAAAACCACCTGCTCCAGTCTGGGCACCTTGGCAGTATCACAGCCCTCAAGCAAATCGAATGAGATTTGTGAGGCGCATATTTATCTGGTGCTTCTTTGTACCAATATTTATGTGTTTAAATAAATAAATAAATAAATTGATTCATCTTAAGTTCTGTGAACAACAATTTTCCCGACTTCAATTAGTGTACTCATTGAACAAAATGGTCATTCTGTCAGTTATCAGATTTTTATTCATTCACATCTGATGTGATACACTAAGAAAATAATATTTATAAATCACAGTTCAGTAGACCAAGATAAGACTCAAGGTAGATCGACTGCTGTTTGTTATCGCTGCCTTCAAACGCCCTGGTACGGCCGAGAGTAAGGAGAGTCTGCTTTCTCTCTCCAAATGCTCTCACATGGCCACGCGTATACAGACTATGCCAGGGGAGTCCTACTCATTATCTTTTCGCACCACACAAGTTGTTTACGAAATTGAGAGGATAAAAAGTGAATGTCCGGCGCTTCAACCGGCTTGGTGGACACGGACAGTCCACCGAGAGGAGTTGGAAAACCCTCATCCCAAACCAATGGTGCACATGAGCTCCAGTATCCTGAAGGAACAAATGGCGTATGAATCAATTGTTGTCCACTGGCTACCATGGGACTGCATCTCCACACGATGCTCCACTGTCCTGTGGCTCAGATCTTTAGGTCGAAGGCTCGAGGTGTGGTCCCCTAGGAAAACCACTTGCTTCGGTTTGGGCAACCGGGTAATATCACAGCCCTCACACAAATGAAATGAGATTTTTATGGCGCATATCTATCTAGCGCCCCTTTGTACCAATATTTATGTGTTTAAATAATAATAAATAAAGTGTTTGTTATCGATATATACATGTTAATATTCCTCGCATATAATCATCGACTTAAATCGCGTCCGTGAATAGCTTAATTAAATAAGTCAAATACGAGAATGGATTTTTAATACGTATATTTCGTACAATTATTGATCGAAAAGTGAAGCAAAACGAAATGATGCGCGGTGGAGAAGGCAAGTCAGCCAACTCCGTTGAGCGTCATTTTGCTTTGGTCTCTTTTTTTCACTTTCTTTTCTTCGTTTCTCCTATCGTTTCCATGGATCAATGATTGTATAAAACATATGTATTCAAAATTCATTCTCGTATTTGACTTATTTAATTTTGTTATTTACTGATGCGGCTTAAGTCGATGATTATATAAGAGGGTAGCCAGGATGTACATTTCGACAGCAATCATTCAATAACGATCATCTAACGGGAGTCAGATATAGGGCCACTTAAACAGAGCCGTAGGTTCTTCGACCTTATTTCACTTGTTCTTGTAGATAAAATCAGTCACAGTATTCACTATTGATTAGATCATAGTTTTACATTGCTGCCAAGGAGGGAAATATCCTTCTAATCAACATTTATTTGTAATTTTAAGTTTACCAAGATAAGCTTCTGGTGAGCCCGTATATTTTTCTTCGGAATTGTAATTTTGAGTTCACTTACAAACATTACGGCGTTACTTTTCCTCTTGGTAGTGATTATTTTTTGTATATTTGTAATGTATTCATCCGAATCTGAAGGCATTGGCCAGGATAACGACCGAACAGAGTTACACGCTCTAAACATGATAAATGTGCCTCCATTCAGTAGAATAAACCTACGTATATGGTTTGCACAGGTGGAAGTGCAGTTTCAGCGTCGTAACATTCGTTCACAGGAATCAAAATACTCTTTTGTTCTTGGAATTCTACCGACTGAAGTAGCATCTGAGGTATCAGATCTCATAGATAATGTCCCTGTATCAAATGCCTATGATCAGTTGAAGCAGGCTATTATCCAACGTACCTCACCTTCGGATGAAAAGAAGCTGCAACAATTGCTGCACGAGTGCGAGTTAGGTGATAAGATACCTTCTCAATTATTACGCCAGATGAGGCAGTTGGCTGGACCTTTTAAGGTTGGTGATGTTTTTCTGAAATAAATTTGGCTACAACTTTTACCAACAGTAGTCCGGCAAATTCTCTGCGCTTCTAGCCAACCTTTAGATTCAGATAGTCTAGCTAGCATGGCTGACAAAGTGTTAGGAGTAACGCCAGGCACAACACCCTACGTGCAGGCGATATCACAAACTCCGAGTGACACTCAAACTCCGAACACAGCGTCCTTAACAGCTGAATGAATTGACTTACGCATATAGCACGCACGCACTGTCGCCAGTCTTGAAAACAAGCTAGATGTGTTACAATCAATTATTTCCAATCTCACATCTCGAAGGTCTCACCCTAGTTTTCGGGGATAACTCAAGAACAAACAAAAATGATGATCATATCTGTTGGTACCATAGAAAGTATGGTGACAAAGCTAGGAAGTGTCTTACGTCCTTAAAATTTTTCAGGTCATTTTCCTCGCCGAAAGGTATCGACCAGACGGTAGTACCAACAAATATTATTAGTCATGCCACTAGTCACCTTTTCCACGCTCTCGACGAAACTTCTGGCTACAAATTCTTAGTAGACACTGGAGCCGAAGTCAGTGTTATCCCAGTTACGCTTGCCAAGAAACCTATTTCTAAATGTGGAAAATATTCATTGAGAGCAGCTGATAAGACTGAAATAAAAACATTTGGAGAACAGCTCTTGACATTAGACTTGAGAATTAGACGTCGACTAAACTGGGTGTTTAATATCGCTGATGTCCGTCACCCTATATTAGGTGCAGACTTCCTAAGCTCCTACAACTTATTAGTCGATGTTAAGAAACGAAAACTTATCGATCCGTGCACAAAACTCCAAGTTCTTGGAATTCAATCGCACTATCATATACATAGTATCAAAATCAACACTCCAGAAAACGACATATTCGCCAATATTTTGTCTAAATTTCCCAAGTTAACGAAACCAGATTACAGCAAAAACACCATCCAGCATTCCGTGGTGCATCGAATCATCACAAAAAGTCAACCAGTTTCGACACGTTCACGTCGTTTACCACCGGAAAAGCTTACAGTTGCAAAAGCCGAATTTGAGCATATGATGCGACTTGGAATAATACGTCTGTCGAGTAGCTCCTGGGCATCCCCACTCCACATGGTACCTAAGCGGGATCAGGATTGGCGACCCAGTAGTGATTATCGATCACTAAATAACTTAACGTTACCAGATCGTTATCCCATCCCCCATTTGCACGATTTTTCACTTACATTACACGGTGAACAAATTTTTTCTAAAATCGATCTTGTGCGAGCGTACCATCAGGTTCCGGTAGCATCTGAGGATATAGCAAAAACAGCCATTATTACCCCACTTGATTTGTTTGGATTTCTGAGAATGCCATTTGGATTAAAGAACACCGCACAGACATTTCAACGATTTATGGATGAGGTCACTAAAGGCCTAGATTTTGTTTTCGTGTATATCGACGATGTATTAATAGCTAGAAGTTCGTTCCACGAACATATCGATCACCTACATTAACTTTTCGAAAGATTTCAGAGATTCGGTATAGTCATTAACCCATCCAAATGCATTTTTGGAGTTGAGAGCTTAGAGTTTTTGGGTCACTCGATTGACAAACATGGTATCAAACCGTTAGACATAAAAGTTGAAGCCATCAAAAATTTTCCAGAACCAGACTCATTAAATAAACTTTGACGTTTCTTGGGTATGATTAATTTTTATCGTCGGTTTATTCCTCACTGCTCAGACATTCTACAGCCCCTAACGGAGGCGTTAAAAGGCAAAGTCAAAAAGTTCACATTATCCTCTGAAGCGAAAGATGCCTTTTCTGCTGCTAAAACAGCAATTGTTTCTACCACAATGCTGACCTACCTAAGTTCTGACCCGGAAGCAACACTAATTCTGTGTACAGACGCTTCTCAGACAGAAGTAGGTGCGGTACTACACCAACGAGTAAATAATGAGATCAAGCGGCTTGCTTTCTTCTCAAAGAAGCTAGAACCGACCCAAACCCGACAGCACTTTTCGTAGAGAATTATTGGCTATTTATTTAGCAGTTAAACATTTAAAACACTTACTGCAAGGTAGAGATTTCGTGATATTCACTGATCACAAACCCTTGACTTACGCTTTCAATGCCACAAGTGATCGTTATTCTCCTAAAGAAATTCGACAGTTAGATTAAATTTCTCAATTTTCTACCAACATACAGTTCATAAAAGGTGAATCAAATGTTATGGCAGATACTTTGTCACGTTTCAACGTTGATGCGATTTTCTCCACTAAAGGAATTGATTTGTTGGACATTGCACGCTTACAGGTTGATGATTCTGATCTTGCTGCTTGTAAACGAAATTCGAGTCTAGTATTAAAAAGTATTCCAATACCACATTCTGACTCTACTATAATTTGTGATACTTTGACTGGAATACATAGGCCATTTGTGCCAATAGCGTACAGGAAAAAGTTTTTGATTGTCTTCATTCGAAAGCCGTCTAAAGACAACACCAATTGCACAACACAGATTCCTGCGTTTCAAGCTAATTCTTCACCTACTTCTGTGAAATCGACAACTCATACAATGTGTGATGCTAATGTTACAGCTCCCACAAACTTAGTTCCTAATTCCAAAACTTTACCTTTTTCAAAAACTACTCGTACATGAAGACAGGTACATATTCCTAAACGCTATGTTGGATTCGTTACTTAATCTTCTTTTGGTCACGAATGCCACGAAATAGCGAGATTTTGCCAAATAATTTTTCAGAATACCCAGGTTAGAGGGTTTATCTTCAAATTGCACAAATAAGCCACCATATGTATTCTTGGTGATCAGCTTCATGTCCAGCTGCGTGGTCAATTAATTATAAAATTAACAAACCAACTCTGGGAAGAGAGTGTATACAAGTTGCAGAAGTGTCCCTTACAAGATGCTAGAACTGCGTGTATTATTTATGAGGCAGTGCATGAAGTTGACTTCCGGTATATCAAGAAGTCTAATACATTACTTAGTGGTCGTAACGTGACATGTACTCTAGATCATACAGAAAGACGTTTGATTGACGATAATCCCTGTTCCCATGAAAACATGGATAACGATTCATTGAGGAGTTTCAAAGAAGCTAACAAAGATGAGGGTAAATTTGGTTAATGTTTGCGGTACAATCAAGTTCACTCACGTAGTTCATACGCATTTCGTAATGATAAATGCTTTAAGAGTGGTGAAATGGAACATATTCAATCGGTTTGTAAAACTTCTGTTCATTTAGCCACAAGTTATACTAGACTTTGTAACTTAGATCCTGTCTAGCTAGGTGATTCTAATAATCATATACTATCCTTGTTTACAACGAGTAATCTACTTCATATTCAAAAACGACTATATTTGTCCGGTGGTGCTTTTCGTGGTTTTATTGTTGGCACTAATGGTATCAAATCCATCATTTCAGTCTACTTGTATGTATTTTGAGTATCACTGGTCACAAGCTTCCTATTCTCGGGTGTTGTAATTTACTGATTAGAAACTATAAGTCTTCAAACTCAAATTTATAATTCCTCATCACTGATTACAGGCCATCTATCCTGAGTTTAGAAAATTCAACAATGCTTTAGGGACAGCTCTCCCTATTGACCATTAAAGACGAATCTAATATAGTGAGCGATAATTCGTTGACTACGTAGTCGAAGTGCGTAAAATTGGGTACAACTCAAAAGCCCTATCATTCTGGTGCGCACATAAGAAATATTAAGAACGTGAAAGCCAAAATCAGCTCCATTATAATCACAAGATTCAAAGACACAAAGAGAATAGAAGGGGAGATAAAGTCTTTCAGTGAGGAATCGCCACACCGTACGCAAAAGAAACTGATGAAATCGCTTAAACAAAAATGTCCTAGATCAAATAAGGAACGTTTACAATCTGCCGATGTTGCGTAGTATTGGGGAACTGATTTTACATAACCTATGAAAGGTCTTCAAAAAAAGATTAATAAATCCGTGGCTCATATGCGAGTCAGTCACGACAACTGAATACGTCACAAGGACCTAGGTGAGTTCGTTCCAGTTTCCGTTTATAATTCTAATACTAATGAGTACATTCTAGATCATACAGAGACTATACGCAATACACAGACGGAGGGACACATAATGAACCTAGTGTAGGGTCGGTGAAATGTCACTGAATATTCGAACAGATCATTGATCCCTGTCAAAGTCAAGGATAGTCAACGCGCACCAGTCAATTATATGCCATGGACTGGCACACGCGACAGTGGTTGTTCTTTCACTTCTGTACTTCCGTGGTTGTACCTTAACTAATATATTCTTGTAATAACATCCTTTGTGTTGTACAGTCTCCATAGCGTCCATGATCCTTTGATGCGTCGATGGTTCAAACCACGTAAGGGCCGGTCGCGAGGTGTGACTTCAGCGTTAGTTGGCCCCCAATCATTTCGACATAGAACATCAACGTAGATGATCCTACACTGGTGAGCAAGACTTCGAATAACGCAACCTATCATTATGATCTTTTTTCTATTGCATTCTATACTTTTTGTTTTCATCTTTAACTTCGGCTATCTTTATCAGTTTCTGTGAACATTCGTTGCTTCATATCATTGTTGATTAGTATTTCAACTGAAATAATTAGTTCAATCGATAGAACTAGCCAATCAACTACGACTATAATCGACTATCATGGTTCTTCAACAAGCATTAGCAGCATGTAAATGCTCCTGTGTAATATGTCTGTTAAAATATCAACCACTCGTAAGTATAGTCTCAAGGCAACACGAACGCATATCTGTTTGCAACTTATCCACTTGTATAACCAATACAGGATTAACTGTCGATTATAAATTCATCTTTCTGCTTAATCACTATTAACTAACTACTATCAAGAACTATCTACTAGAATATTTTACTTTCTTGCTTAATTTCCAATTGCTGAGTTCCATGGCGAATCAGAGGATACAAATGCTAGAAATTTACGGTGAGTTTGAACTATAAATTTCCTGCAATGTTAGATCTTGTTTAGACTGTTTCGCCAGGCAATGCTACGTGTTTGGCTCAAATTAAATTTGGACGTATACCAATTCAGTCTACAACGCTTCGCTAATCTACGAATTTAATCAACAAATTTCAATTACTTTGGAGCAAGAGTAACCCAGGCGAGTTTCATAATTGCGTTAGTTAATTTCGTATAATATTGATGATGTTTAATAACGTTTCGCGGCTACTTTCACTTCGAGTAGTCATATATTCTGTCACTGCCCTCACGTTTTAGTCGAAACTATGTACATTTATGACTCGTAAGTCAACATGCTGTAGAAAAACGTATTACGTGTACACGGGCAATCTTAGTCCATGTCCTTACCAGACATTCATCGTATTTAATATGTCACTTAACGCTAGATAATAAGCCATTTTACGAAACGATCACGTTATCTAAACCTAAACTTTAGTTACATTGGTGGTTACCATTTAAATTAATGTTTACTATGCGCTTTGTATTTGCTGTTATCTCACACAGTAAATCATGGCTCGATTTTCTTATTGCACGAAAGTCACTTTAATTCTGTCTTCGGCTCATTCACATGCAATACGGGTTTGGAAAATATCTAAACGACCTCTGAAATTCTCCACGAACCCCACGATAGTCTTCGTACATGTTTGCTATTACACATCCAATTGCTATATTAACGATGCCCAAACGAACGTTCAGTACAAATGTCAGTATACGAAAGGATGTTACTTCGATGTGACATTACAACACATCAGAACTATTGTAGTTATTCAACTTCGACGTCGTATTTTTTTATCCTATGATGTTTTGTTTCCGCGTGGCTGTTACCTAATAGATGATTTCGGTACATCAATTGGCTGTTCAACTACTCGACGATCTAAAGCCTGTCCAGTTCAATTGGTGGTTTGACGACGCTCATTCGCACGAATCATCAGTTTACGCAGTCGAGCGAATCTCCTGCAAACTGACAACGATATTGTCGTCTCGACCCCAACACTGACAGAATTTTTCACCGATATAATTGACATGAGTCCAGAGTGACACTCTTGGTTTCTTATGTTCTTTTCGACATTTTTCGGTTCACTCATCAAACACATGTGCAGCACTCACCGTTTATCACCTTTTAGAGACTTCATCGTGCCACCTTTCGCTCTCGCTCTGTATTCTTCGACCCATATTGATTTTCACAGCAGTTATCAGTTTTTCCAAACTGACTGCGAGTTGATCAGAAGCTTCGCACAAGGAAACCATGACTTATCTTCACGGTTATACTTCTGTACTTACAGTTAGTCTGTTAAATATAGATATAACTAGAAATCGACGCTTACGAACAGTTGTCAACGACACTTACTGACTTTCAACTTTGTACCGAGGGCAGTACAAACATCGGCATCGATTGATAATACACTTATCGTACTATCACTGTGACATCACTACTCTTGCGAAAAACTTACCTTTTCTCACCTGAGGAACTCAACCACTTGTCAGAGCTATCTTTTTCAACGCGACTTGATAAAACCCCAAAATGTTTCTTTTTCTATTATTTCTATGGTTGGTCGCTTAACATTCAACCAACGTCCTTGTTACGTGTTATTACTCGTTGTTTCCCGATCAGTTTCTGCAGCCTCCTTTCCATTTCTTTTACAGCTCGGCAATACCCGGAGGATTCATATTAATCGTCTGGCAACCTCCGGTGCGCGACTACTCCCAACATGTTTGGTATCGATTCAAACGGTCGTTGAATCTGGTGGGGGAGTATTGTAGGGTCGGTGAAATGTCACTGAATATTCGAACAGATCATTGATCCCTGTCAAAGTCAAGGATAGTCAACGCGCACCAGTCAATTATATGCCATGGACTGGCACACGCGACAGTGGTTGTTCTTTCACTTCTGTACTTCCGTGGTTGTACCTTAACTAATATATTCTTGTAATAACGTCCTTTGTGTTGTACAGTCTCCATAGCGTCCATGATCCTTTGATGCGTCGATGGTTCAAACCACGTAAGGGCCGGTCGCGAGGTGTGACTTCAGCGTTAGTTGGCCCCCAATCATTTCGACATAGAACATCAACGTTGATGTTTTACACTAGGAAGAAGACGTGCAACAGATTATGAGAATCTGAATTCCCACTTAAGCTGTAGCGGTTGTGGTATTTGTACTGACTGATGATTTCTTTGAACTTGATTACACATTTATTATGAATTCAAAATGTAATACGTCCAGTCGTGCTCATATAATTCAGTAGTGGCATTGGACGCTAATCACACGAATTTTGAAGCCGAGCATATAATTACCGAAAAGACTTATATTCAGCAATTAATACGAAAAGAAGGTTAACGATAAAGAACTCAGGAAGATGAATTCAATTCATCGAATAGCATGACTCAGCCTTGCAGGCGTGGTCATTCTTGTATAACTTATCTCTTTTATTCATAATAAATATATTTTCCTATCTCCAGTTTAAATGTGTTCATCATATATTGGTGATCACACGATAGAACGAGTAAGTGTATACAGTGGTATAACTACCATGTAAGATTATATAGCTTAGGTAGGCAGATCATAACTACAATTTTCGGATTAGATCTATCATCATAGCTGTACTAATAATGACGCAGATCACAATCCTACAGTTCGACCTGCCTTAAACTGCAGTATTTCGAGGATTCTTAGTTGGCGAATTAGTTTGAATACTTCTGATTGTTCCGGTGTTGAAGGAGGTTTTAGGCGCAAAGCTTGAGGCTATGATGTCGAAAAGACTGAGTGTCCTGTTGAGTGTCAGGGGTTGTTCATCGGAACTCGTTCTAGACTGGTTGCGTTTCCTGGACCTGGTTGTAGCTCTTTAACATTTACTCATAAATGACTCTTGAATTCTTACTTTTCACTATCATTTGCCCGTATTCTTCGTTGGAAAATTAATGCAGATATGCAAAGCACGCAAGAGCTTCAAACTTCGCAGTAAAGAGATCTTCCAGCTCAATTTGACAGTGTTGACTCGTGTTCATCAAACAAAAGATATAGTATAATACCAAACCAGCTAAGCAAATGTCTACATCTCACCATTTGCGGTCAGAGGAAAGTCCTATAGAACACATATATCGTCTGATGGAGCATAGTGAACACTTTCACTGCAGCAGTCCACTCGTCTCCATTGGTTTCTCAAGGTCAAACATATACAAGGCCACAACTTGACGTTAAAACAGTTGCAAATGCAACCGCCCAACGTATATATATGTCCCTGGCCAGTCATTTACTCTCTGGGAAAGCCAATGCAAACATCAAGACGGTTTATCAAGTGTGAGCAAACAAATGCTTTAATATGTATTCTCTTGTCAGAAGCACTGACGTTTTATGTTGAGGGGAAGCGAATACTGTGTTCCTTGCATGCTATGTGGTGAGGGGTCTAGTTTGGGATTCGATAATAGGATATGACCTATTAGCCAGGTGTGAAACTCAGATAGATATCGACGAGAAAACAGTGAAGTTTTTTGATCTGCAGTTGAAATTGGGGAACGACAGTTGAACACTACTCTACATCAGATTATCAATGTGATTGCTAACTCCCTGATGGAACGGTCGTTGTCAGGATTTATTAACGGTTGCTGGAGAAAAGTTCCTTGGTTACGGGAGGCGCGTTCTAAGGCCATTGCATGAACACGGGTAGAACTAGGAAGGACTAAACTGCTAAGGACTCGGATCGATACAAGAAGTGCCACGTCCGTTAGACAGGGGCGCCGTAGAATCCCGTTTCAACTTCAATCTGCATCGCTTCATATGATAAAGGAAATGCAAAACAAGGGAATTGTTACACCATCACAGTTTCCACAGCTATCCCTCACAGTACTTAAGAGAAAGAAAAAATGGAACAGTGAGATTGTGTTGATTATGGGAAACTAAATCTGATCGCCTGTAAGGATTCATACCTCTTGGCAAACATTATTGAAATCTTTGCGGTGATGGAGGGCGCTTCTGTAGTATCGGGTGTTATGTTAAGCCCATATATTTTATTCTAGCTTCTGGCCAAGCCAATTCGCCTATCCATTATGAGTCATATTTTGATCTTGTTAATTATTCGCTTATTAACCTTGACTATACTTTTACATGAGCGTATATGTGTGCACACTTCGTATCTTATTCAACATATGTCTGTCATTCATTTTTGTCTGATTATAAATATTGAATAATGCTTGCTCATAGCGAGTTGGCTTCCCCGCCAATTATATCGTGACGTAAATCTGATTCCTTTTTGATCGTACGTACTGTCTATCCTCGTATGTAATAAATGACTTTATCCGCGTTGGTGAATAACGGAGTTAAATAAGTCAAATACGAGAATGGATTTAGAATACATATATTTTCTACAGTCATTGAGCTGGCCAGGGAATCAGAGCGATGAAGTGAACAGAAGAGAGAGAAGCGAAACGACGTGCGCTTTGGAGATGGCTGGGAGGCCAACTCCAGAGTGAAGCGAAAACAATGCGTATTGGAGATTGGCGGGGAAGCCAACTCGCAAGTCACCTGGTTTGTACAAACTCGTCACAAATATACTGGAAATTGGATAATTTGATAGTTCTCTACCAAAGCATCGGCTTTGGTTCTGTTAACTTTCGAATATTCAGTCTTCAGTAATAAGAATAGGAGGTCTATTGACCCATTTTAATCCTTGCAATTTGTTACACTGTGGAGGTCCGAACTCGTATTGAATATATCAACAGAAAGTGCCGATATCACGTGTTCTGGTAGAGAATTCCAGTAATTCACTACTCAGTGCGAGAAACAAAACTCCAGGCGTAGACGATTTGATGTCGGTTTTTGGACTTTCTTTGAATGTCCTCTCAAATGTTCAGCCCTAGGTGGAAAGAAAAGATAGGACATGTTAGTACCAAGGTCATCGTTCAGGATACGATATGCCAATATTAGATCACCCCGTACTCGCCTGTAAAATAACGGAAATAAGTTGTGGTGTCTTAGTCTATCTTCATAGGATAGGCCAGATAGACCTTTTACCATTTTTGTCCCGCGGCGCTGGACTCGTTCCAACATATCCGCTTCATATTAGAAACAAGGACTCGCTGCTTGAATCCCATATTCCAAATGTGGTCGTACGAAAGTTGGGTATAATAATCTAAACATTTCCTCATCCAGATACCGGAAAGATCTACGAATAGACCATAATACCCTATAGCCCTTTGCAGCAGCAGCCTTACAGTGACTGGTTGTTTTGAGATCATTACTTAGCATGACTCCTAAATCTTTATAGTTTCTTACTTTGGGTAATACAAATCCACATATTGTGTAGTAATACGAATCATCGTAGTTATTTAGTTGCATCACCACACTTTTGTTAGGATTTACTTATAGTGACCACCCGTTCATCCATGCCACTAATGAGTTTAGATCTTCCTGTAATACTATTCTGTCTGACATGCTATATATAGGTCTCCAAATCTTTATGTCATCAGCGAAGAGTAGGACGGATGACTTAGCTACAGTTGGTAATTCATTTACATAAAGTAAAAAGAGAAAAGGACGGAGGATTGTGCCTTGGGGGACTCCACTTTTACTGGCTCCCGCGATGAGAAAGCTCCATTTACTCTTACCTTTTGTCTCCTGTCATGTAGAAGGTCGTTATCCAGTCTATGACTGCATAATGAATTCCAAAACTTTTCAGTTTTAATTTAAGACCAGAATGGGAAACCTTATCAAAGGCTTTGCTTAGATCTATGAAAATCACATCTACGGGGATATGACGATCTTTTGCCTCAGCCCAATCTTCTCTTGCAATGAGAAGATTTGTCAAGCACGATAGGCCTTTCCTAAAACCACGTTGTTCCTTGGATAAAAGATCATGTCCCTCCACATAGCTTATAACAGCCATCCTAATAATTTTTTCCACCAGTTTTACAACTGAACTAGTTAAGCTGACAGGTCGATAAATACTAACTAAATCTCTACTCCCAGCCTTATACACCGGACTGATTACCGCGTCTTTCCAGTCTCTGGGCAATCTGGACTGCCGCAGAGACATATCAAACAGTATCGTTAAAGGTTCAGCAATTAAGTCTGATGGGGCTTTCATAATCATAGGATGAATATCATCAGGACCACTAGACTTCTCAGGTTTGAGATGCTGAAGTAACCTTGAAACAGTTTCTTTTTTAATAACCACAGGGTCCATCAACAAGACGCCACAATCACAATGGATAGGTGGTCGTCCCTCATTATTGGTAGAAAAGACCTTACTGAAATATTTCGATAAGGCTTCGGCTTTTTTGGCATCATTTCTTGCCGAATTTAACGGATTTTCTTGTATCAAAAGTGATGGGATTCCGTCACATCCCTGAGTTCGCCTCTTTATATACGAGAATAACCGTTTTGGACCATATTTACAATCCCTAACCAATCAACGCTTTACAAGTATTTCTAATCTTACAATAACTGGATCTGTACTGTTCTAAGCCAGTAGAGATGAACATATTCCAGTGCTTTTTCCTATGCCTAAGAAGTTTCTTGACTTGTTTATTTATCGGGGTAGAACACTGTCATCGGCCCTTTTACCCATTTTAACCAATTTTTGACCTGAACACCTTTCGTGTTATCTGGTAATATGATACAGATATGTTCTCCGAGCCTCTCCAAGTCATGGGTGTGTCTAACTTTAGGATCTCGATCGTTTGACCCTGGCAGTTTACTCACAATAATACTTGATGAGATTAAGTTCCCTTCAGTCACGCTAGGGTGATGTTCTGCCGTACTATCCGAGTGCGAGAGTGCATTTAGTGACTCAGAATGCGAGTTCCCCAATGACTTGTCAATCAAGTGTATTCTATCTTTAGCTTTTTTGTCTTTTCTTTTCCTCCTTACTGCGGTCCATTTTTCATCATTCAGGACAGCCGTATCGGGACTATTTGGGACGGTGACGGTTTTATCCGGGTCCTCAATTTCTACTGAAGATGCATGATTACTCATGTCGTTCTTTTTACAGGCTAGAGCTAATAGGCTCATAGCCTCCTGAATTAATATCGTCTCATTAGTACAGCAGAACATACAAAGGCAGAGCGAGTTAGACTTAGAGCACCTTTTGTATGCAGCTGGGCTAAAACGGGTACACATCTTGTGGAACCTTTTTTTTACATTCATCACACTGCATCCCCTCATCTACAGGGAATAAACAGTTCGGCTGTCC
Source organism: Schistosoma mansoni (assembly GCF_000237925.1). Classification (NCBI taxonomy): domain Eukaryota; kingdom Metazoa; phylum Platyhelminthes; class Trematoda; order Strigeidida; family Schistosomatidae; genus Schistosoma; species Schistosoma mansoni. The sequence continues at coordinate 2,608,847 of NC_031500.1, forward strand.
GCATTTGTAAGCACTGTCAACCATTGTAATCAGATTAGGGTTAAAAACACAATATGATCACAGTAGTAACACAAGTGTTAGAGTCTATGCAAAAGAAGGCACCACGAGTCAACGTTTTCAACAAAATTTCAAACCTCAACCGGAATAATTCAATTTAAAGTAGACCAAGAATGCTTTTTGATGCAACAAATATACAAAAGCAACGATAATCGCAACAAGTACGAAATCACTGGCCTTTTTGAAACCGCGCGTAAGAGTTCGCAGATTACTGTCAACTAAATTTAGTAGTTAGTACATCTCTGACTAGTTAAACACAAAAACGTGAGCAATTATTTATTTCCATGATTGTTTAATTATGCTGACATGAGTGGTCCTGCTTCTGTTCGACCTGCACATTTTTAAATTCCTGGCCGTGTGCTTAAACTACCCCAGGATGCCTGTTTTCACAAATGGTGGGGATGCCGGATCGGACACATTTTTGTTCACTTCTGAGTCTGTTGGTGAAGGACATCCAGGTATGTGCTCACCTAATGTCATATATTTATTCGTTAGACAAAGTTTGTGATCAGATAAGTGATGCCATACTTGATGAATTTCTGCGCCAAGATCCCGAAGCCAAAGTAGCGTGTGGTATGTCTCTTAAAAGTGTTTATTAATAGCTTAGAATCTTTCGTAAAAAGTGGACTTATTCTTGTTGGAGGTGAAATCTCATCGAACGCTGTAGTTGATATACAAAAAACTGTCCGCAATGTTGTGAAACACATAGGTTACGATGATACTCACAAGGGTTTAGATTATAAGAGTTGCAACGTCTTAACAGTAATTGAGCAACAAAGTTCAGATATCGCAAAAGGTGTACATGAGGGAAGAAAAATTGAGGATATCGGTGCTGGAGATCAAGTAATTTTTTCATGTTTGATGAAATGTTTATATATATAATATTCTGTAGATTTGTTTTGACGTTTCCTTACGCCCTACTTCAGCTTGTAAACCATTTAGCTAAAGTACAGTTCAGACTTCCTCTTCTGACAGTGTACGGGGAGGCTTATGCGGTTTGTCTGGACGTTTATTGTTAATACTAGTTCATCAGTCAGGTCTTTCCTAATTGATCAGTATTGTTGACTTTGCTTATATTCCCAGTATTTTGACGTTAAGACAAATCCATCATTGTTTATAATAACATCAGTTACGTATAGTAGGCTCCAAATACCATGTTAGTCATCGTGTTCGTTCCTCTGTGTGTGCTTCAGATATTACCCAATACCCACTAGATGTACTAAAAACAGATGCAACTCAGTAGTGCGGTCTTTCGATCGCGTTTTTTGTTTTGTCTTAATTTCGAATGTTTCATTCTGCACTTTATTATCACTGATCTAGCTGTACCTAAAATTTCGATGAGACTATAATTTATGAACGAATCAATCAGACTTAAGATAGAAAGTCTTACATTTTGGGGCCAAATTCATCCACTCATTTGACAAGCTATCATTTTGGCGTTATAGCTGATATCAGTTTATGTTAAAAATCCTAAATCTAGCTCCTAAGTCTAACGTCCAGCTATAAATCGTAATCCTGATTCCTCCCGCTAATTTATTACCCCGTAGGTAAGTGGGCATTGTCGTCAATGTAGCGTCACTCAAAGGTCGTTCACAAATTTCCATTCATTGACTTTCGAAGAAATGGGCTTCACCCAGTTACTTGGTTGTATGAAGTTTACATTAATCTTCTCTTTACCCGAGTTACCTCCGCATCAATTTAACATTGTCAGTTTTAAGATACTATCACACTCTAACACCTAAAGGTATCTGATTAGTTGTCGATAACTATAATTAATAAATGTACTGAGTTAAGATACAGTATAAACCAAGTCGTTATCTTCCACATCACTCAAGTGTCAGTGTAAATAAGTCCGAAGAGATTACTCTTTTAACGGTGAGTACCCATTAGACGTAAAGCTTTCATTCACAAAATCCAAAATTAACCCACGGAACCAAGTAGATGATCTTCAGATAATGGCTTTATACAATCAAATAAAACCGTCGACTGAGGCAAAATAATGGCCTAAAATATCAGTAATTTTAAAAAATGAATTAGTGCTTCCTAATTGTCGATAGTTGTTTGGCTAAAAACAATTAATGATATAAACTGACGATTTAAGGATTTCCACTCCCTTTACCAATGGTCATCTCACCAGTGACTAACTTGGGAAACTCGTGTATGACAAGTCTTCTCTCGAAGCGTTGGAAGGTGTTTCTTCATCCTGAACCAATAAGAGACACATATCACTTGATCCCTAACCAGTGGTCTCAAATGTAAGCAGCAGTCGTTAAACGGAAGTCCATGGGTTCAATCCCCTGACCTGTTTTGATTGCGAACAACTGAGGAGTCCTATATCATAATGAAAATCATGTGGTGCTTCCTCGTTTTCACTGGTTATTTAGGTAAGGTTGGTTCGTGATGTGAACTGCAAAAGTGAAATTCTGTCACGAAGCTCCCAGATATGGTGTATTTCTGCTTATTATTCACATCGGATGCAAGATATTACAGTTAACAGGATTAAAGTTTATAATTTGCATCATAACCTTACTAATTTAATGTTAGTTAATTCTCTGATAATGCGAATTCCACACAATGAATCTATCTATTACTGTTGAAACATATTTCGTAGTAATAAAATGCAACATTTCAGAATAACTAGCATTTTCAAACTGCTAAAAATTCTAGGGTATTAATATCTTACTGTTGCTATTTTTCGTTACCACATAGAAAATATGATCTTGATGTAATATGATCCTTACTGTCGATTTTATCCCATTCAGTCTTATTGAAGTAGGCAGTCGTTATCTTCAATTTCACTATTTGGAATGTCAACGATCTAACAACCTTGTGTTAACTGACATAGTGTTTACCACCTAATAATTTCGAAACGTAAAGGAATGTGTGATACAAACAGTGACTTCAGGTGAAAGATATTCCTGAAATCAAAGACATAACCATGCACGGTTTAGAGAAACTTGCCCTTACAATTGTGATCTTTGTCCACTCATAATGGGAAACAAAATTTGCAACTGTTGTACAGTGTTAGGTTCAAATTGTAATATACAAACTGTTTTCAGTGCACATTTAAGTCTATTGTTTTAGATATTCTTTTTTTGTAGGATTATAGCCTTAAGGATGTTATATGCTAGCTGCCCAAAGTGTAAAATTTATTAGTAGTTAGCGGACATTCTGATCATATTTAAATTAGGATTTTATCATCGTTTTGTTATGTTTCCCTATCGAATAACTTCTGTTAAATGAGATACTAGCCCATTTGTGAGTTTCAACACCTGTTTAAAGTAAATACTTCTATTAGTCATTAAATTGTTATGTTAGGTATATTACTTCACAAAATAAGAATATTTTTAATACATTGTACTTATTCATTTATTTTTATAGGGTTTAATGTTTGGTTATGCAACTGACGAAACTGAAGAATGCATGCCCTTAACAGTCACCCTATCACACGCTTTAAATAAACGTCTAGCCACATGTAGGCGTAATGGTATCCTGCCTTGGGCAGGTCCCGATTCAAAGACTCAGGTAAGTTTTTTTGTTATTTTACAAAATCAAAGTTCAGTCTTTATATATATATATATATATATATATTCCTCTCTTATCTTCCAGGATCCCTTTATGTATATCTTTCTTTTGTGACCCTTCAATCCTTATCAACCTTAAGTATTTCTGTCATATCTACTACATTACAGTACATGACATCTCTTGTGCCGTACATCATGTTAATTTCATCTTACCGTGCTAATCTGGTATAGCAACTTGGGCCAACTCCCTTCTGTGTTGGGCTCTACGTTGATATCTGACTGTTATAGATCTCTTACACAGAGGATGTTTAGTTATTTCATGAAACACCTGATTTCTAAGCTGTACTTTCAAGTATTTTTAGTAGCATATGTGTGTCGTATTTTTCAAATAATTAGTATCTTGTCTGTTTACGTGATAATGTGATAATATTAGTAGTTTAAACCTAGCAAAAAATATGACAGTTGCGTTTTTACATTTTGTTTTTGTCACTTCATGACAAATATTTCTGTACCAACAAAAGTCACTGGAGTAAGTGTTCAGACTCTCTGTTACTAATCAGATTACCATAACTTTAACAGACGTTCACAGATCTCAGTATTATTGACACAACGTTACCACTAAATGTGAGCAATTTTCTGGAGACTAGTGATGATCTAACACAGAGTCACTAAACATTCTCAACCTAGAATCGACTAGGTTTTACAAGTAGAGCATAAAACCGATCTCAATGATGCATCGTATACTCGTGTTTTACAGCCAGATTAACATTAGCATAGTGCTATGAATGGCTAAAAATTAGCATAAACTGCTCTAACTTTCATTATACATCGACTGGACTCACATATAATACCACTAATTAGCACCCACTCGGTCTCAGAGATATACGAACTTGTTGTCTAGTTTCATTCACTCGCTACAATTTTTTTCATTTAGTTTATTTACAACACAAATACTGATACAAATGGGTGCCGAAATAAATGTGCACCACATGAATATGGAAATGGGATTTTAGAGAAATATGGAAAGGAAGAGTGGGGTGTAATCGAAATAAATAAATGAATAAGGTAATTCAAAAAAACAGTTTGTGGTTGTAAGGACACTTCAGTCATAAAAATACATCTAGGAGGAACTATTTCAGTTAAAATATTTCCTCTTACTTTCGTGAACTGTATGGAAAATCTAAAAGATGATCTGCATTGGCTCCTATTTTGCACCGTATTCGATAACGTCTCAAGCCATCGAGTTGCACCATTCCTAGTACTCCAATCGATGTGGTCATGACAAACCGATATACCAGTCGTGTACGACTTTCCCTCATGTTGTAATCTGACCACCCCTCTGTTTTTCCATTTCGTCACAACGTCGGCAAACAACTGATGATGTTAAAACCTCTGCGATGGCATTCGTAACACATGTCCAAACCACAAACCGGTGTTTCTTGATGTTGACGCTAATTGAGTAACGGTCACAACTTCCAAACCTCAGCATTACTAACATGGTGTTCCAACTAAATGTCAGGAGTCATCCGGAGACGACGATAGTCAACAAAATGTTCCCGAACGTCCTCAATTCGGGAAGGCCAATTTTCACAAACATAGAGCGAAATAGTACTCGTTAACCCGTTGTGAGCACAGTCTTTTACAGCTAAACTAAAGTCACGATGGCACCAAAGGCGTGAGTGCAGTTAATGAGCTCATGCCAGTCTTGTAGAGTACTTTGCATTTCGAAGGTGTAAATCACGTTCCATAATGTTACTTACATTTGTCAAGAGTTGCTCTAATTATCCATCACTCAAATTTCAAGGTGAACTATCCAAAATGGTCTCAATGTTCCTGCTTATTCCGCAAAAATGATTGAAATATCCTAAACTAGTGGTAGTATCTTGAATCTGATCACTCAGTTACTCTCCAAGTTCAGGAACGAGTAACGGTTTTTGTTATCTAAAGACTCAACACTATTATAGCAAATAGTGTAAACAAAAAAAGATACCCAAACCTTGAATCATAATGTGTCCACAGTTCGATTCTGTGTCACGACAGACTTATAGAGTAAACAATGAAGAGTTGGAGAAATGTCACTAGATCTAGGAAAGCAAATTAATACGTATGGAAATACAAGTAAGGATAAATAAGACTTGTGCTTTCCCTTTATAGAAAAATATTATGCTCTACGGCATGCAAGTCATAAAAATGGTTCAATCATGAAATCAGCTACTGAATTTTAATAAGTAATGTCTCATGATGGAAAGTTTTGCAAAAAAAAATTTACCTACTATAACCAATTTTCTTGGCTAGACCTTTTGCGAAGAGATTATTCACAACTTCATCTTGTATAGACATGTAGCACAGCTCGAATTGCTGGATGAAAAACACATACAATACCGATTCGGGCTTCAAAACGAAATATTGATTGAAATTTCCACTATAATATGCAGTATTTATCCTCTGTCTGAACGGAAAACTAACTAAAGTTCTGGGTTTATTTTATTTAAACACGTAAATATTGGTGCAAGGGGGCACCAGATGTATATACGCCACAGAAAACAATGAAAATGGGAAGAGAAAGGGATAAGATGCGCATAAAAAGAAAGTAATGGTGAGGGAAACTGAAATGTACAACCAGAAGAACTCTCAGTTAAGGAGGTTATAAACACTTTATGCAGAAAGTAAAAGAAGGTTATAGCAGGATCGCCATTGGCTTCTATTCTGAGCCATATCTGATAACGTCTCTAGCCACTGTGTAGTACCATCTCTCGGACCCCAGCCAGGGAGTCGTGAAGGGTCAACAGAAGCCAGTCCTTTGCAGCTTTCTTTCATACCACGACACTATGTCATACACTGACCATCTCTCCGCTTTTCCCAACCAGTCCCAGCGTCGGCCAATAATGCACAACATGGAATTCTCTGGGACGACATTCGTAGAAAATGTCCAAGCCACCGAAGTCGGTGTTTCAAGATGGTGACACCAATTGAATTATCGTCTCTGCGCCCGAACACACGATGCCGAACCTCTTCATTACTAACATGGTGTTGCCACTGGATATCAGCAATCCTTCGGAGACAACGATGATCGAACACAGAGAGACGTCTAACATCCTCAACTGGGAGAGGCCAGGTTTCACAGGCATAGAGCAAAACTACTCTCACCGACGCGTTGTAGATCCGACCTTTTACAGCCAGACTAACATCGCGAAGGCGTCAAAGATGGCCCAGATTGGCATAAGCCGCTCTGGCTTTCACTATACGTGCATCGATCTCATCACTCACGCCACCACCAGCACTTATGTAGCTACCTAGATACACGAACTTCTCAACTACTTCAATCTGCTCACCAACCAAGGTGAGTACAGGAATAGAATCCTGCCAGTCTTGTCAGAGTACTTTGCACTTTGAAGGTGCAAAGCACATACCGTACTCGCGGGCACTAATTGCCAACTGATTAAGTCCGAATTGCATGGCTTGGGCATTATCGCACAGTAAGACAATATCATACGCATACTCAAGGTCGAGTAGTCTTTCTCCAGGCAACAGATGCACACCGCCATTACCTTTTTTATACCAAAAGTCCTGTGTACGACACACGTAGGAAACTTAAAAACGTTGGGGATAATCTCAGTCATGATCCTCAACAAATAAACTGAAAACACCATTTGCATAAATAAGTGACCGCTCAGTCTTGTATACAAATAAATCAAACAAATATTTCTGACTTAAAGCAGAGAAGATTACAGACCATATCAAACAAGCATAATTCTCAGGCAACCCGATCAGTGGTTATTCACCTTTAATTCAGTCCCATCAACTATTTGTTGAACGAGAAAACAATTAAATGTATAATCAAGATAGTAGTATTTTAGACAGTTATTATTATTATTGTAATCTGACAGTTGATTCTTTCGTTTATTATAGGTGACGGTAGAGTATTTAAATGATCATGGAGCTTGTCGACCTTTACGAGTACACACAGTGGTCATTTCTACACAGCATGATGAACATGTAACTTTGGAGAAAGTTCGAGCTGATTTATTGGAATATGTTATTAAAGAAGTGATCCCTGCAAATCTCTTAGATGAGAAAACTAAATATCATTTAAATCCAGCTGGAAGATTTGTAATTGGTGGTCCTCAAAGTGATGCTGGTTTAACTGGTAGGTTATTTTTGAAAAGATTAATTTTTTCTCAGGCAGAAAAATCATTGTAGACACATACGGAGGCTGGGGTGCACATGGGGGCGGAGCGTTTTCTGGGAAAGATTATTCCAAAGTTGATCGATCTGCAGCTTATGCGGCACGTTGGGTGGCTAAATCCCTTGTAAAATCTGGTCTTTGTCGACGTGTCCTAGTCCAGGTAACTAAATTGCTTTATCATAGGCAAAGCTTACTTTCTGAGATTTTTTAATAAGTATTTTGTAACCGATGTTGTTGTACTCATTTAAGCCATCACCTTTTCCATTGTAGCCTCATATTTTCTCAAATATGCTTGTTAAATTAGCAATGTAGTAAATCGTTTATTGACTATTCAGACACTAGTTTCATTTCTTAATTTCTATCCAGCTTAGATAATTCTATTAGATCGCTTTACTTAAATCTGATTCTTATACGCTAAGTAGGGACAAGTACTAGATTTTAAAAATATCTCAGTGGATCAAATATCAAGTTCTTATTCTGTGTAGTGTGCAGGATAGACAACTAGTGGTTTGGCCTGCCTGTTGTCAAACATTATTGACTGAAATTCTTGTCTCACGAGGTTTTATGTCAAATAATTTAAATACAGAGTAGTATTACCCGGGGCAATAAATTTTCAGGTCGTAGATAAAAGTACTGCTGTCCATACCAACGTATGGTCGTATTTCTCATGAATATTTAGAATTGGCAGTAGCGTTACCTTCTAAACTGTGGGAAGGTCCAAGGAATCCCACCTTTGAAAACCAACCCACAACATTTTGCTAAAGGTTCACAAAGCTCTGATTTCAAATAACCTAACCAAAAGCAATTATTCACTAGAGATTTCATAGCACTGTTGTAAAGCAATATTTGCTTGAGAACGAAATGAATGTCACTAATCCAGTATGAATTGTCTAGAAACGACTATTCACTTAGTTCCCATCCATCCTGTTTCCTTTTCTCGTAGTTGTTACAATCCAAGCGGTTCAGGTTACCGAAGTATCATTACAGGGCGAACCCTGTTTTAGTCAAAAAGACTTTCTTATCAGGCTTCAGAAAATTTTATCTGGATCTTTACAATATCTCTAAAACGGGCATGGGGCTTCCATATGTAGGTATAAAAGTAACTTACTGGAACTATTGCAGAGTACCCAGACGGTTCACTTAAATGAAAATATATTGGCTTCAACGGCGAATTCTCCTTATATAATAATTGTAGGCTTCAGATAGATACTTATAAAGGACTCCATAGGGAAAGTTAAAGGAGAAAGAAAAGTCAGTGAGGTTTGGTAACAGATTAAACTACTAAATATCTATAAATAGAAACTTCGTAATTGCTTATGGCTAAAATTAACTCAGTGATCATAAAGAGTAATGGGTAACAAAATCCAATGTATTGGTAAAATGTAGTGGATTAAAAGTCAGGCGGTAGAAAGTTTATCGTGGTAATAATACGAAACACTCGAGTAATTTAACTAACACCCACTTGTTCACTCTATGCACCAATAACCTTTTCAGAAGTACTATTATTATTATTAGCTTTATTCAATGTTATATTTTTGGTACGATGTAGAATTCTCAGCATAAAGTACTTCAGCAAGTTTCCGTTTCTTACTTCTTCATCCTTCCTGACGATAAATATTGAGTGATCGCCAGTTAGAAGTTAGCAGCCCAGTCAATCGACATCTGGATAATGTACATTCTTCTCGCTGCATATTGCCAGCAACCACAATATCTCTGATTAAGCCTTCTGTAACCTTTACAGCGAAAGGTCTTACACTTTTCATAAACGCATCTGAGTAGGTTGTGCGATTAATAGGCATAATGATGTATTAAAACAAACAAAATTAGATAACTTGTTGAAATATCTAGAAGACAGGAACAGGTAGCCCAAATGTTTAAACAGGCCGCCAAAATATGTACTAAACATCAAGTCTATAACTCTTAGCAATGTTAAAATAGATAATCCCTAGCATGATACCTATGCTATATAGCTATAAATATAAGTATGTTTTTGTTGTATCCAAATGAGTCGGGAAATCGTATTTCTGACCTTTCATAACTTAATGTAAGCCACT
>NC_031500.1:2618867-2623548 GCF_000237925.1 Schistosoma mansoni
CTCTCTCTCTCTCTCTCTCTCTCTCTCTCTAGTGTCCTCTCATATTTATATATGGCATCACAAAAGTGAGAATCATTCACTAATGTATTTAAAATAATGATGATTGTCATTCCTTGGTTATGTTTTGCGACTTTTTTAAAAAAAAATAAAATTGTGGGAGTGATTATTTCACTGTGCTGGTGGTGGTGGTGGTACTGGTAATATGGTCGATTCATTTCCAAATGTAGCTTATCTGTTCTGGGGAGAAAGCAAATAAGCAATTGCATTGGGTATTTGTGTGTGTCTGACGTGCAAATTTTGTAACGAATGACCGAATGTATAACTTTCTATTGATATTAATAGTCCCCTTACAGTACAATGAATATGCCTCCCACTGTAGCTGCTACTTTTATATAATGGTCATCCTTGCCTGTCGTCGTAATCCCGTGGAGTTACATCGTATTTTACTTAGAATGATTAGCGTGTAGTTCTACGTTAACTGAAATATTTGACGTTTTACTATAACTCTGAAGTCCTACTCACTGCCTTCTCGTGGCGGGGGTGTTGTTTACAAAATTGAGAGGACGAAAAGCGAATGTCCGGCGCTTTAACCGGGTTGGTGGACAAGGCGAGTCCACCTAGGGGAGTTGGAAAACCCTGATTCCAAACCAATGGTGCACATAGGCTCCAGTATCCTGAGGGAACAAAAATGGCGTATGAATCGATCGTTTGTCACCGGCTTCCATGGGACTGCATCTCTTCACGATGCTCCATTGTCTTGTGGATCAGATCTTAAGGCCAAAGGCTCCGGTTGTGTCCCCCTAAGAAAACCACCTGCTTCGGTCTGGGCGGTCGGGCAGTATCACAGCCCTCACACAAATCAAATGAGATTTGTGCGGCGCATATGTATCTGGTGCTTCCTTGTACCAATATTTATGTGTTTAAATAAATAAATAAACTCTGAAAGGAGTATATTTCAGGAATTCTTAAGTAGTTTAGATGGTAGCAAGTTTCGACATTATGAGGTTTCTTGGAATCATTTTGAAAGTTATTAAGATCCCAGATATCTGGTTAAAGATTATGGGGATATGACTCAAAATTGCACAGTAACGGGAATAATATCCAATTCTTACTATTCTCGCCGTCCAGCTGATCTATGAAACTTCATTTCCAGTTCTTTGTTGTTGTCTTTGTCTTCGCAGTCTTTCCAGTTGTTCCAAACCCACTCTGTGGTCATGCTCCATCTAATATTTCTCTTGTGAATTGTCAGTGTGATTTCTAATGCCTCTGCTATCACTCCATTTGTATGTCACCACTCAAATGTTCATGCAAACTGTTTCTAATTACTTTATTTCCATAACTAAGTTCTCGGTACGTGTTTATAAATTAGCTCACTGGTGCAGTGCATCGTCCAAAGAAATTCACGTACTACCGCCTTGGAGTTATTCAACTCCCAGAAACATTGTCAATAGCACATATTAATTATAAAAATTAATTACGTAGGAGTCCTTAATTTCGTTTTGTAACATTAAAAAATGGTGAGTAGGCAGTATTTACATAACTACAGACAACCATTTTGTGAGATTTATATTGCAGTTCTTCATTCTTAAGAGTCAAAACACTTGATTATAGTCTACTCATGAATAACCTTGTTCACTTCTTAGTGGCGTTAATATCACAATGTATATGTTTATTGTTTTGTGTGTGATTGCAGTTCAAGTAAGTTTATAGCAGTACACTTTCATGTCGAAGGCGCCATACCATAAACTGTAACTTTAAACTGGCTAGATGTCTATAGGTGAACAAACAGTAACCAATGGTTTGTAAAACTATTCTTGGCTTTATGTGATATGACCACAATTATTTTTCCGCTTACCAATGATTCCGTTTATCTATAAATATACTGAGTCTCATGCTTCTTTAGTCTTAAGTGCAAGTCAGGTTATTAGTTTTCGTTTTGCCCATAAGTGATAAATAAGTTATTAAAAGTAACACTCTTACTCTTGTTCGTGACCCTTGAAACAACATGTGATAAGTTGGAGATATGTAGGAAATTGGTTATAAATGAAAATCGCGATCTGTGCTATATGAATCAATATTGGCTAGGCGATTAACCAGATTTTGGGTCGGGTAGTCGGTCTGTTGAGTTATTAACAGTGGCTGATTTTAGCTAGGCAACGAGCGGTCTTACGTTTGACCCCTGTTGTAGGTTCACACTTCCTAGAATTCTCAAATTAGAACGGAATATCTATCTAGTAACTCGTCGTTAATTGTCTGACCAAATGCAGCCCGTTCTCTCAGTTATCTTCATACTAAATTAAATATACAGTTGATTGATCACTGAACAGTATCAAGTTTGTCTAGTTCTCTGAATGATAATCAAGTTTCAGTGTCATTACAAGTCTGAGTGACTCGATATTGCGTACGCTGTACTGAGATGTGAGGTGGTTGATAGGAAACGCTGCTCCACATAGGTTCCGTGATATCCGGCACTTATCAGCAACAGGTGCGTGATGCTCCTTAGCTGCTTTAGTCCCGTGTCTCGTAGATTCACAATCAAAAACGTTACCAATGAGCTTTTCCGATTACGACTATTCCCGAGCCGGCATCTAACGGTGTTAATGTCTTACTCTAACTAATCCACGATATTGCACGATCATCTTCCATTGTCTGAGATAGCTATCTGTCTGTACGTGTAACGGATTAGCTCCACTGGTCACGGCTAGAAATCCGAGAATTCCCTCACTATTGATCACATGGTAACTATTAGAGTGGGGTTGTGAAGATTAAGTTTTTTTATTGTGACCATGAATCGATTGATGTTAGACCACCATTGAAGACCTGGAAGCACTGTGTAGTTCCGTGCTTCGTTAATCGTTCACCTCGATTACCGTTATAATACAAATCTTAACGGTGCATAAAATCAGAAGGCAAAGGGAAGCGGCAGCTACAGTTTTATTGACAAATGACTCAGGGCAGAAATTTATAAGCACCTGAGTAAATATCAGCGAGCGAAACAAAAATGACATGCGTTGGAGATGTCGGGGAAGCCAACTCACTTTAATCAAGCGTTAATCAATATTTATAGTCAGACAAGAATAAATGACAGACATGTGATAAATAGGATAAAAAGTGTACACATACCTACGCTCATATAAAAATGATCAGAGTTAATAAGTGAATAGTGAAAACATGAATCATGATGGATATGTGAATTGACTTGTCCAGAAATTAGAATAAGGTATATGGGCTTAACATATCAACCGATACTACAACTGGAAGCCGGTTACGTCCTAGTGGTTTGTTTAAAGTTGGACATTAATACCGCTGGATGCCGGCTCAGTGGTCTAGAGATAAAGCGTTCGTGTGAGACCAAGATTCCTGGGTCGCTGATAATATCCGACCAACGAATATTGGGTATCTTGTGTAGACAACTATTTTTAAATACTTATACCTTTTTAATGATAGTTGTAGTAGTTCTCCTAAAAGCCAAACTTTCTTTTCAGGAGAAAGTGATATGGCAGAATAATGAAAAACAATATTACATTTTCACCTCAATGATAATCTTTATTCAAACATTACTTCCATTTGTTTTCTTTAAAATTAAATCTGATAATAACTTAGTGTAGTATCTGTGTTGATTTCTATTAAATATTTTATTCAACAACAATAACATTGAAACTAGTGACTGACTTCAAGAGGTATTTCCTGGGGCTCTAGTGTGAAGCAGTGACCAGTGGAGTTCAACAAGATATGTTGTGAGATATCAGCTCACTGAAGACAATGGTGGATGTGCCGCTCAATTTCGTGGATAGGTTGAAGTTAGACATTAACACCGTTGAATGCTGACCGGCTCAGTGCTCTGGAGGTTAAGCGCATGCGCTAGACTGATAGATCCTGGATTCGAATCTCGCGGGGCGGGATCGTGGATGCGCACTACTGAGGAGTCCCGCAATGGAACGAAACGGCCGTCGAGTGCTTCCAAGTTTTCCATGGTGGTCTAGCTTCAATTGATTCATGATTTCAACTATTACTACCATCTCCACCAACACCCTTCTGATAACACTAACATTAATTGATTTCAGCATATTGTTTATTCGAATACATGTGATATTGTTCACACGCTGTTACTACACTTTTTGTCTTGACCTGCATTTGCTGGTGTGTATAATATCGAAGAGTTAGGTCATCTACGAAGTCCAAATCGTCTAATTGCATTCAACCTGTCCAATTTTTTTATTCCGTGCTTTCTGTCATATGTAGAGTTCTTCATGGTGCAGTCAACCATCAAAAGAAAGAGGAAGGGGGAGAGTATGTACCCTTGTCCATCTCCGGTTCTTACTTGGAATCGGAAGAAACCCCATGTCTTGTATTCCTTTATTAGCCGAAGGTCATTCATTTAAAAAAACAACTTACAATCAGATAATTATATTGAGGCAGTGAGCATAGGATTTACATATACACCATCTTTTCTTTAGTCTTCTTAACCTTCTACCTCCAAGCATTTCACTTTCGATTAGTGATACATACTACTTATATCTATCGATATCAGTAGCACACACCACATCACATCTTTGGAAGTATTTATTTCATCCGAAAACAGGAGATAACTAAGACGCGCAGGAAATGTGACAATCAATTATTTTTTTAAATGAGTTATTTAGAATAAACTAATATTTTATGGTTCAAAACTTTTTTTTAT
>NC_031500.1:2623771-2624519 GCF_000237925.1 Schistosoma mansoni
CTCTTCCACAAGGTGTACCTGTAATTTTGAGGGAACTGATACTCCTTAATGGATTCGATTCCGTCTCTTCGAGTCTCAGGTAGTTTAGCGGTGACATCTTTGACTATGAGATTGGTGATACCACTGGGGAATGCGAGTTCTCTCAAGGTTACAAGTACATCCTCCTAGTAAGTACCAAATATTACGAGCAGGTATTCTTGTTGACTATCACTAATTACTCCCTGAAATCCTAAGAAGTATAAAATACCTTCTATGACATGTTCTTAGTCAGTTTGAATTAAACAATGCGTACAACTAACTTAGAAGCAGTTAATTTTAGACTATACGTATTCCTTTCATATTTATTCTGTTAAATATTTACACTGATTTCATTGTTTATCTTCTTCCAATGTATTCATAGTCAATTATCAACTTTGGTACAATGATCATTTCATTGTGTAACAATATGAATATTAACATTCTTTTTTCTAGTTTATTATGAATAAATAAATAAAAATAGTAATCTATAATGTAATTTTATATTAGTCAATATATAACTTCAATATATCCTCATTCATTTCTTTTCATCTATATTGATCAACTGAACGTTGCTGGGATACCATCTTAATGTATAATGTGATAATACCCGTCAATTAGAGAGCAGTGAATTGTTGATAGGATTAATGATACACGAAAAACTTTACGAGCAGTCTTGAGTACTTATTAGTCCTGCTTTCTGTCCAGCCCAGCCAGTTAAGTCCAAAACACC
>NC_031500.1:2624719-2732714 GCF_000237925.1 Schistosoma mansoni
GCGTGAGTCAATTGAAGCTAGACCACCATGAAAAACCTGGACGGCCGTTTCGTCCCGTTATGGGACTCCTCAGCAGTGCGCACCCACGAACCCGCTCTCGCGAGATTCGGACCCAGGACCTACCAGTCTCGAGCCGAAGCCCTTAACCGATAGACCACTGAGCTGGCATCCAACGGTGTTAATGTCTAACTTCAACTGATCCATAACAGGACTAAATGGCCGTCCAGTGCTTCCAGGTTTTCCATGGTGGTCTAGCTTCAATTGACTCACGCTTTCAACTATGAAACATACTAAATCTCCACAAAACTCCTTCTTCCAATGTTTATTAAAAATAAGGTAGTATGGCATTGTGATGTGTGCTACTTATATTGACATAAGTAGTATATATTGTGAGTTATGAATATAATGTCTGGCAGTATAAGGTTGAGAAGGGAAGAACAGTGTAGCTGTAAATAAATCCCCAAAATAAATAGCTTCGTAAGTGTTTGACTTCGGATGCTGACTACATTAGTTTTAGTGAATTCATTCAGCTGAAGGCGCTCGGTCATGTAACCTCACCAGATCACGTTTCAGAACAGCATGAGAAACATCAACCTACGATCATTAGTCAGATTAGATCAGTCTATTCTCAATATATTATTAGCCCATCAAATATATCTTACAACCTCTTCGCTTCTGACTTTTGATTTAACTGGATGGGCGCGATTCGATTATAGAGGGTGTGACTGGTAAAGTGTTGTCAAACAACAACACTGGTGGTATCTTCACCAGGAACAGAATGCGATTGGTATGGAAATGGAGGAACTGTGAAGTTTGAGACGATTGATTAACATTTTCAAAGGAACAATCAAGTTTGAAACAGTTGATTGATATTTTGCAAATTAAGTATTTGCTGTTTGGTTCTCAGATTTTACTAAGAGATTGTCCCCACTGGTGTTCTTATTCACTGCAGCATTAGCAATTGATCATGGTTCTCATTTTGTGTAGATATAGTCACAATCTGGTTGAATAATGCAGATTGGAAACATCTATTCACTGATCTTAGACGCCCCGATTCTAATAGTTAAGCAGGAAATTTCATTAAAACGTTGAAATCTACTTTTTAATCCAATTGTTGATACAACGTCTGATGAACTGGAGAGGGGGGTGAACACATACCTGCTGCAGGATGTAAATTCTAATCATTCCACAACAAGATAAACTTGAAAATTAATAAAATGAAAGGTTCTTCTCAGAATAACAAAGTGTTTGGGGTTTGCAACAGTTAGTTATTTTCATGGGAATCATCTTCCACCGTCCATGGTGATTCTGGTGAATAATATAAGGAAATCTGTAGGGTGAATTTTAAGTACGAATGATTTAAGTATGCATAACCAACATGTTGATTCGATATAGTTCTAGAGACATTAGATGAATCTGTCCCAGTTTCTCTTGTTACTTTGAATGCTGATAACTGTGTTTTAGACGACAGGCGGTTTATACGCAGTACAGAGTTCGACATACATGTGATGAACCAACGGAGATGAAGTACAATAAACTATGGTAGTGATTAGTAACAACGGTCAAATTTCAATCATCTATCTTTTGGTTTTTATCAGGATACTGTAACAGGAGATGACCAAGTATAAAGCAGTTGTCAATCCTAATGCATTTCATAAATATTCCTGGTCAACTAAAGTTGATATTTTTATGCATCGGAGGATAACGAAGTAGTCTAAGGATTAGGTGTTTATCATGAGACAGTGTAGTTTTGGATTTCATCCAAGGCATGTTCACGTTTACGCACGAATGAGGTGTGCTGTACTAGGACGAAATAACTGGCTGATACTCTCTGATCCTCAGTAACATGCCTACTGATATCGGCTCATCACGAATATAATGAACAAAATATATTTGACGAAAATATTTATATCCGAAAGGGGACTTTTGGAGATTGTACCAATTTAATAGTTTAATCCATGAGTCATTTAAAACTAGACAACCATTGGAAACTTGGAGGCACCAGATGGCTTCAGTCGATTCATGAATTCAACTACTATATTACTACAATCTCCATAAAATCACCTTTCTCATAATCCTCATCATCATGTGCTCACTAGTGACTGATTGAATTCAAGAGGTATTTGCTGGAGTTCTAGTGAGAAGTCGTGATCAGTGGATTTCGACCGTGTCTGTTGTTAAGTAATAACTCACTGAAGACAATGGTGGACGGTGGCGCAATTTCGTGGATTGGTTGTAGTTAGATATTAACCCTATTGAATGTTAACTCAGTGGTCTAGAGGTGAAGTGTTCGCACATAAGATCGATGATCTTAGGTTGAAGTCCCACATAGGGAATCGTGAATGCACACTGTTGAGGAGTCCCATACTAGGACGAAGCGGTCGTCGAGTGCTTTCAGGTCTCTTGAATGAATGAAATGACTTTATAATAATCAAAAAACCGATTTTAAATTGAAACATTCATAGCCTACATAAAACCCTCACATATATATAAACTTGTACGTAATCTTATATTGTAAATATGAAAACTTGGTTCAAAAATAAACACCTTGATGTCACATGACTTATAACATAATCATGAATTTATGTTTTGTGGAATGTGACACTCATTAGTAAAGCTGGATTATGAACTAAAAAAACAACTGATGATCCGCCAAACATTATTACTTGGCACAACAGTCTAATATTTTGGTGAAGTCTTATTCTCTGAGCTGGATGGTTTGGTCGTGAAGATTTCATTATTCTTCTGATTGACATCATCAGCACAAATGTCAAGTAAAGTGAAGCGTTAGAATTTTCCTCAAGGTCTGCGAGACAAGATGTGAGTCATATGTGGAGAAATTTGAACACTTCACTTTCCTTGAAGTTTGTGCTAATGATGTCATTCAGGAGAAACGATGAAAGCTCCACGACCAAACGATCCAGCTCAGAGAACAAAGCTCCACCAAAATCATCCACCTGAGCTGCAATATATATATATATATATATATATATATCGACAATCTTCAAACTACAGCTTTGTTTGATTCCGATAATACTCACGATCTTTTTACAGAAAATCCAATTTCACTCTGGAGTAATTGAGTTTGAAAAAAAACATTCGCTGTATGTATAATGTCGCAAAAAAAATGTTGGTATTTCCACGCGTACGTCTGTTGTTATGACAACTGTAGAACGAATTGCTGTTTGCTGCCCTTTTCAATAAAACAAGAATGATATAGTACAATGCAAAAACAATAAAATGAACTATGGATCTACATCTATGAAATAACCACTGTTTCAAAACTGGTCAATATAACAAAGATGGATAGTGGTTAGCAGTGGAATCCAGGACGCGCATTTCATCCATGTTTACTTAAAAAGCTTATTACTTAAGGCAGTATCAAGACAATCAGCACAGGATCCACGTATGCCAACAAGAGACTGATCAATTGCAGTCCTAAACAACAGTGGGAAGTTGCAAGCAAATACCATCAAGTGAATTTGATCAACATAACATTAAAAAGTACACTAATTTGTAAATCATTGTATATGTTCGCTCAGTCGATGAATTTGAATGTAGTGATGTTGTACCTTTGGATGCCGGCTCAGTGGTCTATCAGTTAAGTGCTCCGACGCGAGACTGGTAGGTCCTGGGTTCGAACCTCGCGAGTGGGGGATCGTGGATGTGCACTGCTGAGGCGTCCCACGAAACGGCCGTCCAGTGCTTCCAGATTTTCCATGGTGGTCTAGCTTCAATTGATTCATGATTTCAACTATATATATAAAAATTAATAAAACTCTCCACAAACAACATCCTTATCATATCTATGTTTATCTAGACTTTCTGTATAAATGGTCTTTCATTCCATGGTTTAATACAAGTCGTATCGAACAAAGTACAAACCAAATATGAAAATGTATGTCTATTCAAATGTCAAATACTGATTCCTTGTTTTCTTATATATATGTGATAGAACATGTTGTCAATTCTTAACTCTAACATACAGTTTATCTGTTCCTAATCTAGGACATTTTTTTTCAGAGAAGTGAAAAATCAAACGAATTTTGGTAATTTGATAGTTGAATTCATGAGATGATTAAAGCTAGACCACCTTGATAAACCTGGAAACACTGAAAGGCTATTTCGTCCGAGTACAGGACTCCTCAACAGTATACGAGATCCGAACCCAGGACCACCGGTCTCGTGTGCGAACGCTTCACCTCTAGACCATTGAGTTAACATTCAATAGGGTTAATATCTAACTACAACCAATCCACGAATTTGCGCCACTGTTCACCATTGTCTTCAGTGAGTTACTGCCTAACAACAGACACGGTCGAAATCCACTGATCACGACTTCTCACTAGAACTCCAGCAAATACCTCTTGAAGTCAGTCAGTCACTAGTGTGCATATGATGACGATTATTATCGGTTAAGTCCTCTGACGCGAGACCGGTAGGTCCTAGGTTCGAATCTCACGGGGCGAGGTCGTGAATGTGCACTGCTGAGGAGTCCCACAATAAGACGAAATGGCCGTCCAGTGCTTCCAGGTTATCCGTGATGGTCTAGCTTCCATTGATTCATGATTTCAACTATAAAATATCAATCAACTGTTTCAAACTTGATTGTCCCTTTGAAAATGTTAATCAATCGTCTCAGACTTCACAGTTCCTCCATTTCCATACCAATCGCATTCTGTTCCTGTTGAAGATACCACCAGTGTTGTTGTTTGACAACACTTTACCAGTCACACCCTCTATAATCGAATCGCGCCCATCCAGTTAAATCAAAAGTCAGAAGCGAGGAGGTTGTAAGATATATTTGATGAGTTATCAATATATCAAGAAGTGACTGATCTAATCTGGTTAATGGTCGTAGGTTGATGTTTCTCATTCTGTTCTGAAACGTGATCTGGTGAGGATACATGACCGAGCGCCTTCAGCCAAATGCGTCCAGTGAAACTAATGTGGTCAGAATCCAATGTCGAATACTTACAGAGCTATTTATTTTGGGGATTTATTTACAGTTACATCGTTCTTCCCTTTTCAATCTTCTCAACCTTATACTGTCAGACATTCTATTCATGACTCATGATGTATACTACTTATCTCGATATAAGTAGCACACATCACAATGCCATACTTTGTTTTCATAAACATTGGAAGATTGAAGTTAGATCAAATGTTTGCTTTTTCAGATTTTAGTTTGATACTGAAACCATAAAATCGATAACATTCAGAATGAGAATATAAGCACTGATAATATAGATCGATTTAACCTTAGAAACAAAAATAATTGATACATCAATGAACTCATTCATTCATGTTAATCATACTTAATGATTAGTTAATAATCAATTAGAAATAAGGGAAATATGCAGTAATAGTATAAGAATTACTATGTTACTACGTAATTCATAATAACTTCATGTGAACAATATCAAATGTATTTGAATAAGCAGTGTACTGATATCAATGATTGTTATTGTTATCAGAAGTGAGTTTGTGGAGATTTTAATAATTTTATGGTTGAAATCATGAATCAATTGAAGCTAGACCACCATGGAAAACTTGGACGCACTCGACGGCCGTTTCGTTCCATTGCGGGACTCCTCAGTAGTGCGCATCCACGTTTCCGTCCCGCGAGATTCCTACCCAGGACCTATCATTTTGGTGCACAAGCGCTTAACCTCCAGAGCACTGAGCCGGTCAGCACGGTGGTAATGTCTAACTTCAACCAATCCACTAAATTTAGCAACCGTTTACCATTGTATTCAGTGAATTGATATCTCACAACAGATCTGGTTGGACTCCACTGGTCACTGCTTCTCACTAGAACTCGGGAAATATCTCTTAAAGCCAGTCACTAGTGGGTATATGATTATTATCGGAAGGGGTTTTGTGGGTGTTATTATTTTATTATTTTTCATCACTGAATAATTCTGCTAAGCTGATCATTAGGAAGTCAGGAACAATGTGTAATTGTTTCATTCCAATTTACAGTTCTCCATAATTGACACTCACGTCCTCACCGGCGAATAAAACTCGGGGATTTCAGGTATCAGGTTGAGCGCGTGAACTTCAGCTCACTGATGGTCCTAATTTCCAACATCCATCACTGTTGAATACCGTGAATGGAATGAAGTTGGAGATTTGTACCACTGGACATAAATTTAATGATCCAAAGTTGAATCGTTTTGATATCTGTTTGTCCTTGGTGTGTAGTGTCGATTACTATGCTAAGCCCATATACCTTATTTTAGCTTCTGAATAGGCCAATTTATCCATTCTTCTTGAGTCGTATTTTGACCTTGTTAATTATTCATTTTTTATTCCTGACTGTTTTTATATGAGCGTATACGTGTGCATTTCTTATCCTATTTATAAAATGCCTGTAAAGTATTTTTATCTGGCTATAAATATTGATTAACGCTTGATTGAATGGAGCTGACTCACACTCCTTCTCCAACGCTTGTCAGTTCGCTTGGCTCTCTTCTATTTGATTCACCCTTTCATCCCCTGTCCACATCAATGAATGTACAAAATATACGTATTCGAAATCCATTCTTGTATTTGCCTTATTTAATTCCGTTATTCACTAGTGCGATTTAAGTCGATGAAATATATGATGATCGACGATTTGTGTATTTCGACAACAATCATTCGATAACGATCATTTGCTGGATGGAATCAGATTTAGGCCACTAAAGGTGCATATTAGAGAGAAATCTTATATTGCGATAAAACAGATGTTTACAGTTCCGTGATCACTACTGATTGTCTACCTATGGGCAGCTTATAAAGTAATCCACATTCAAATTGTTATTACGGGAAGAGTATTTGGAAAGTTGGAGTTTTGGAACTATCTTACTAGAATTTATTGTCTATAGCCTTGTTCCTGAATCATTAAATACTTGAATTATTGCACTTTTATGTTTGTTTGCTTTTAAGCTTTTTCGTTATACATAAATGACTGCTATATGTTGTTTGTTTCTTAGATTACCCTTAATTTTAAGGAAACTATAACCCCGTTCAGTATTTTTATTCTGGTAACATTCTTTTAGCAAGGTTGTGTTCTACGGGATGAGGTTGCTGACCTCATTCCAAACCCCTCCTTTTTACTGGAGATTGAGACCGGCGGTAACCCAGAAGAGCTACAGGCGGAACCTATCACTATACACCTACCAGCGGGGGAGAGAGAACTTCATAGAACTTTCTTTGACACTGTGGTATGCCTGAGATCGTCAACATCATCTGGAATCCATATGATGGATTACAGATATGAAGTAAGTAGGTCAATTAGAGGTGGTTTGATACCCAATCGTTTTAGCTCATTGATAAGACATATATAGTTGACCCTATCAAAAGCTTTTGAGAAGTCAAGGTAAATGATGTTATTCTTCCCCTTGCGATCAAGGACGCTTGTCCATCTATCCACGGCAATCGGCAGGTTGGTTATACAAAGGTGACCCTTCCTGAAACCATGCTGTTGAGTTGAGAAGAATTTTAAGGGTAATAAGTAGTCATGTATACCATTGCATATCAGGGACTCCATAACTTTTGAGGTAAGAGCCACCGGTCGGTAACTTGAAGGTTCGCTGCATCAACCTCCTTTGAAAATTAGTGTGATGTGAGCCAGTCTCCAAATTTCCGGCAGTTTACCTTGGCTTAGTTAGTGTGAGAACATCACGCTAAGCGGTGTTGCCAGGATTGAAGCTGCTGTATAACAGAATGAACTATATACGGGCCAGGAGAAGTGTCCTTTCTTAGGTGCTGCAGTTTTCGGAACACCAAGTCAGCTCTCAGGTTCATTTAGCAAGGTCCTGTGCACTTACAGATGAAGCTCTCATCAGTAGAGTTGATGTGAGTCAGTTGAAACGTCCGGGAGTATTGTTCAGTCAAAAGGTTAGCGGCATAATCGTCGTTATTGATCGGGCCATTGGGACCTGGAAGTTGGGAAACTCCAGTTTTGGCTTTTCGGACTGGAGACAAATTTATCGATAAGCTTTATCTAGTAGTGAAACCTGTCTTCTATTATTACCTTTGTGCATATGTTCCTTATAAATTTGTATTGCGTGTACGCGCCGTTGTTATCAGTTCGTTTGTATTCTGCTCAACAGTGTCTTTTGCGGCTTAGCAAACGAAGAGTGAGGTTCTTGATGATTGTAGATTGCTTGTAGATTTTGGGGACCGTTTGAGGAACTGTCTGCTCTGTAGCACATAAAAGCGTGTGGAGTAAGAAATCCCAATGAGCATCCACATGAAGTTGAGGGCGAACATCCCAATCCACCTGTTGCAGATAGTCCTGTAAAGCTGACTCATCCAACCGTTTGAAATTCCAGCGCCTGTTGTTGGTGGAATATCTTAGCTCAGTTTTTCTGACAAAACTGAAGGCCATAACGGAGTGATCATTTTTTCTCCAGGGGGGACAAAATTTAGAGGTTGTCGACTAGGAATTCTTCGTTTGTGCATACCCAGTCTAAGCGCGACGGTATCTGACTTTTTCTCCAACGAGTTGCCGACTTCATATTTTCGAATGATCCCAGATCCTCAATGAGGTTGAAGAACAGAGTTTCAGTGGAGTTTTCACCTCCAACCTAGATATGTTCCGCAAAATGGACTCTAGGGAGATTGAAGTCCCCTAGAATTAGGAAATAAGTGAATCCGAGACGCGTGGAGCTGGATAATCCTTCCAGCATGCGATTGTCATACTCGATGTCAGGAGTGGGCCTCATGTAGATGACCCCAACTAGACACCTCGAGGTGGCGGACAATCCTACTGAGCACCATACGAATTCATCAAGACAGATAAACTCTTGGTTGTGAAATTGGTGTACCTACAGGCTACTCCACTCCCAATTCCTGTTTTTCTGTCGTTGCGAAACAAAGACATCTCAAGTATTGCTAGCTCGTGGTCCGCAAATTGAGAAGATATCCAAGTTTCAGAAACTCCTTTCAGATGAGCATTATTAGCATTGCTAAGTTCACGTAGCTCATCCATTTTATTTGGTGGACTCGCGGCGTTCATATACAAGCAGTTTACGCTTTCAATTTGAAACGCCTGGGCTTCTTCCTGTTTGCCTGTATGAGCCTTACGTGAATGGACAAGTAGCCTACGTATACAATGTTTTCCAAGTTAGTAGTCCCTGTTCTTTGCACGCTTTTCTTATGATCATGACAGTCTACAAGTGGAATTGTCAGCTTCAACTCGTCTTCGCGCTTGATCCTGGCGTCATGTGGCCTATCTGAATGCATATAGATTTCAGTTGGCAACCGACGTCTGTTTGCACGAGGTGCTTCCAGAGTTGCAACCGCCATATGAGAGGATGGGAAAGTCATCTTCATCAGCTGGGTTCTAGAATCTCCGTCCTTCCTGACTAGTCTAGTCACATGTTGAGTGAGTTTGTTTTTGAGCTTCAAGGATTGCTTGATGAATTTCCATTCCCTAACATCAGAGTTTGCTTGACCAAAGTCCGTGTTTTACGATACACCTTGCACAACGATATTTCTTCGGGGGGAAAACTTCTCTCGATATTCTTTGAAGATGCTCCGGATGAGATCGCGTTCAGAATACGGTATATCAGGCAGTATTCTTACGTTCCCATCGGATTTCAGTAAGTGACTAGCTAGCAGGACATCCTCTACGCCGGTAGCATTCTTGAGTGTTACATGAAGTAGCCTCGGGTTATTTTGATGGTGAGTCGTGTGACTGTCAAAGGCTCTATTCTAGGAAGTTCAAGCTTCTTGTTTTATTCTCCCCAGAGCATCCTGTCTTTTTTGTCCTGCAAACTGAGAGAAAGAACAGGGTTGTCTTTAAAGTTCATTATTATGAGAGAGTCATTACGAACTGTTTGAAAAGTGTTTATAAGTGGTAAAAAGAGTTTTTTCAACAATTTATTGGGATCCTAACGTGGAAAAATCAGGAGTGAAATGGAAAACAAACACAAAATATGTGGTTTTATGTGCGTGTTCATAATGCTTAAAAGCGTATGGCATCTCAACAGCTCCGTGATTACTATCCATAAAAAGGAGAGTGATTGCAATGTTCTGCCAGTTATTCACTTTAGTACAGCTCCAACTTAAACAGTATTGACAATTCATCCACCTAGAGTCAGGCTACGCAGAACTGAAAATTAGAGTTAAGTATGACACTCTAAAGATGATACACTATGATGATTAAAATTATTCGAATTATTGTAGCACCTGAGAATTTTGAAATAGTGAAATTTGCTGCAAGTAGAACTAGATGAACACAAATGGACGTACTGTATTTGGAATTCGTAATCAGCGGGTAATCCAGTAAAAAGGACTCTCCAGTTCGTACAAATACCATATACTCGTTTTTCAGGAATTGTCTAAAACCTTCGAGGGAGTGCAAAATAAGGCTATTATAAAAAACTCACTCATGGTGATTACTAGCCATGCGATAAATCCAAATGATGACGTGATGCAGAAGAACACAGATACTGAACTTTAATTTTAAGGCAATCTTATGAGGATGTTTGCATATGTGTATTGCATTGTAATAGTATAGTAATTCAAGTTCATTTTCATTGTTTTTGTGATATTATGAATTATTAGTCAAATGAATACATAATAATCACGGTCAAACCATACC
The DNA here is from genome assembly GCF_000237925.1 of Schistosoma mansoni. NCBI lineage: Eukaryota > Metazoa > Platyhelminthes > Trematoda > Strigeidida > Schistosomatidae > Schistosoma > Schistosoma mansoni. The sequence continues at coordinate 2,635,320 of NC_031500.1, forward strand.
TATGTATGGAGTACACAAAGTGATTAACCTCCTCCGTTGTATCTCAAAGTCAATTACCTTCCTAATCAGATTGTAAGTGCAACAAATAAAAGGTCACTGACCTGAGTTATTTTTCACTGTTAGATTTATCAGATGTTGACTACTGTCATCATTTGATCTTTTCTGTTGTAATAATTTGGCACTGAAAAAATTTCACAAAATGCCGCAATTTTTCTACACCTTGACTTTGTACCCGATTTCTATGTAGTTGGTACACTGATACAGCTAAGTCCTGTTACCAGCCTAATTATATAACAACCATTCAAAACCCATTTTTTCGCATGGATGAATAAGACTGCACTTTACTGAATAAGACAATAAGTATGAAAGGGTTAAAGTTTCTATTCATTGATGTTAAAGGTAGCTACTTGTTCAACATGATTTGAGGGAGAACTTTTTATGATCATACTCGAAGATCTGAAAATCCGCAAGACAGTGACCTTCGGAGAATGAAAACCCAAACGTTAAACAATAATATATATGGATTAGTGAACTTCAAACGACCACACGGAAGCGATTCACCAGCATCCCAGCACAGAAGTGACTCAGCATTCAGTCAACAGATAATCAAAACGCAGTTCTTTCATCAGTTTACTGAAATATTCAAAAGTCGTTAAAACAGATCTACTGTAATGATGTTCTTTTGCATAACATCTGTTGTGGTTGAACATTGTGACCGACAAAGGAACCCATGAACGACAACATGAGACATCCACCACCACATTAATTCCCTTTGATCTTGTGTGGTTATGACTTGTTTATTCACTAATCATACTGTTTTTGTTTGCCATGAACGATATCAGGTTTTTTTGTTTCGCTTCACGATCATCTAGTTACTATTTGGCATGTTATTTACGTTTCTTTTCCCCTTTTTCATAGACCGTATTGACCGTTTATTTTGTATACCAACAGTGGTGATTTACTTTTTAGAAGTAGACAAAGTTTATCAAGCCAAATAGCTTACTCATCATGACTTTGGCTATGCTCGGACTGTGTTCGACAGTCTGGGGAAAAGTTTGGGACTGAATCTGTTGGAAGTTACTTCGTACAGTGGTTGGTGGAGTTCATTTTCAGATGTTAAGAATAAAAGACAATCTAAATAACTTCTGCCTTCGGTCAAACCTGAATATCTAAGTAACTAAACAAGACATTTATTTACGTGACCAAATCGTAAACTCTAACTACTGGTACATTGTATTTCACTTGCCAACAATGTTACTTACAGTCTGCTTAACTGTAATGACAATGATGAAATGATTATTTCACTTGAGTGCCTTCTCCTAAAACCAGCTCCAATCGCGCAAGAATGTCAGGTAGAAAGTTGAACACCAAAGACTTATAGAAATGTGGGAATCGGCGCGGAAGAATAAGACTTTTACGTACACAAACAAGAATGGTGGTGTTCATACTGTATCTCCCTTGACAGTATCTGCTGAGGATACATACTATGTCACATTTTGACCTTGCCAGTCAAATAATAATGAACAGAAGACACCACAGTGTTTTTGTTGCCCGTCTGAAAAACCAGGCTCGATTAAAATACACTATAACCTGTCTGACTATTTCAAAAAATTTACTAAAATAAGGTCCAGCCCAAGGAAATAGGCATCTTTTGATAGGTTACCGTTGAGATCACTAGGTACTAGCAACCTAAGTTAGTGCTATACTACCCACAATTTACAGAGAAGACACCTGCCCACAAAATAAAAGCGATGAAAGTTTGTGTTTTAATAAACCTCACTAAATAAAACCTGAAGATGATTCAATATGTTTATGAATAATATGGTCAAAACCAACCTTTCTTAGAGCAGTAATTATATATTCAGAAGTTTGCTAAGTTTTTGGCAGATGGACAATATATTTTTCGATCCCACTCCACATATTTGTATCTATTTATTCGGCAAAAGAAGGATTTTAACGAACGTAAAATATGCTGTACATCCAATCCCAGTTTCATTAAGACAAAGCTAGACTAATTCGGAATTTTTTCAGTAGTTCATAAATAGTATATTCGGTTATTTATCAGTAAGAAACAAAAGCTGTTATCAGTGACCATTTGAGCCTGATTAGGACTGCAGAAACACCAAGCACACTTCCAGAGTCAGGCCACACAGGGAAGCTGGTGAAGGTTTCTCTTAGCTGAATGTTAGATCGCTGCAATCAGACTACTCCTTGAATGTTACTATAAACCCTCAAGGTTTTGACTATTGTTCTCAAATATCTTAGCATGTTTGTCTAAAAACCCTTATTATGTGAAGTCGCGTTATGAAAACAAGTAGTTTTAAAGCGTATAACTTGTCCGTTTGATTACTTTATAGACTTGTTTTAATTTATCAACTCATACTTACTTTTCAGCGTCTATGGAGCTGGGCGGTTAGTAAGAGTTCTTCACGTTTTTAACATTAGTATTTACATACAATTGGTGGGGTTTTATTTGCTTCTGTCATTATTCACACATTAGTTTTTGTAAGATCGGAAGTTTCAGACCAGTATACGGTCTTATATTAGTCTCTTCAAATAATACTAAAAAGCATCAAAACATATATATTACTATGACATTAAAGGCGAACTCGCAGGAAATTAGGAGGACATATTCATGAAAGTTCGCCGTACAAATAGGCAAGAATTCATAAATATTGCCATTTTTCAACTTTTTTTTCGCTCAAATTTAATGTCTTCGTCACGAGGTTATATATATATATAACTATAGAGTTTCTTAGAAAATGCTCATATAATTGGGGACTTACCAAAATACTCACAAGCTTAAGATAGAAAAGCAAATCTGACTGCAGTGAGAAAACCCTATACATGTTCAGGCAGTGGTTAAGATGTTGTTTCTGAAAAGAATAAATTCATTTAGCATCAACATTCATTACAGTGTATTACAATATTCATACTAAATCCTAATTCCAACCCCACGAGTATCCGTTAAAATAAGACACGAGTTTTTGTTCATTTTTGTGAATGTCTTAATGATCCTGATGTGAAGAAGATTCTCTCACTTGCTCACAACAACTATCACATCTAAGCGTATTGTTGATGAATATTTCACTTTTAACGTGAACCTCATAAGCCATAACATTTCACCAGATGCTTAGGAACTCATCTATAAACGAAGTCATTACTAATGAATATGTGATGATATTATTATTGAAAAGTTTAATGCTGTTTGTTTGTTTATTCTTCAGAATCACAAATAGACAATGGAAATGATAATGTGCCTGAAGGACCATTTGTTGGGTTTGTTTTTTACTTTATAGTTATCATAATTAGGATAGATCACAAGAGCCGTCGTCGGATTTCGATAATGTTGTTGGACATTTAGAGGAGATAATAATGAGTAAGAGTATTTATATTTAAGTATACAAGACTCTTTTGTCTTAGTATGCGAATCTTTAGCAGTACACACCCATGACCTCACCACTGGGGATTTAAACCATGACTTTCGTGTCTCGTAGTGAGCTCTTAACCTCCAGACTACAACTATCCTGTGCGTTCTGGTTCTTAATGTTTGTTTAACCAAGATCAGTTGTAAGGCTAACTATGAAAATTTAACAATACTCACTAGATCCTTATACTAACAATTATTATGTTCTCACTAGTGACCAACTTTGAGAAGTAGTTCCAAGACTTCTAGTGGAAGTTGCGACCACAAGATGAGAGAGTTGTTGTATTCCTGTAAAAAAATGTCATCACTAATCATCGTAAACTGATTGAAGTTAGACTTGTACACTGTAGGAAACTGGCGTAAAGTCGAAGGCCCTGGGTTCAGCCCCTGTGTCCGAGTCATGGATGCAAACTATCAAGGAGTCTCATACTAGGTCGAAACGGCTGTCCAGTGCTTCTGGGTTTCTAATGATTGTCTAACCAAGATCGGCTAGTAACGTTAAACTATAAAATTTGAACCATCTTCACAAACCGGTATAGAAATTATAAAGCACTTAACAAGTTTGTATTAAATCAGTATCTAATTTTACCTATTCTATGTTATTATCAATATTAGAGAGCTTTTCCTTTCATAATAAATATGTGATAGTTGAGTATAATCTGCTAAAACTAGATCAGGTTATGTGGCGTGTACTCGATTATCTGTTTCTAAAGTAAATAATCTAACATTTGTAAATTTTTACTGTGTGTATTCCAGCTTTGTCCACTTTAAGTCATTTCATGTCGCTTCATAATCTTAAAAAACCATCATTTTCTTAGCTATACCGGATCTCGACAAATAATCAAAGCCACAAACTTTAGTCAGTCTAACTCTAGTTATCGAGAAAAATTGTTGTCTATTCAAAACCACATGATCTGTGTAATAAATAAGCGGACAGTGATTGTATACAGTTCTTGATCTACAATTTTATTTTCGCGTCAGATCGTCCTTCACTTGAATTATCCTCTGTAGGATTTCCTTCTGTCCCGGTTTAGGAAGTGATCACGTGAAAACCATGAAACATTAGACCATAAAACAGCCGGAGAGCCCAACCTTTGAGTACTCAAAGTAATGTGTCTAACAATGAAAACGGGGATGAGACTCCTATCTATCCAATAATGGGGAAACATTTTTCAAAATGAATCTCAGTTCTCATATTTATGGGACAGAGTAATGAAGTTCATAGTTTATTGTACAAAACGTCTTATAAAATGACTTATTCTACTTATTTACCTTTTAAATAACATACTTGTTTACATTTTTCTACTTTCCTATTCTAATCCTTAAAAAACAACATAGGTAATCACTTTCAAAGTATCCAAGATCAATTTATGAATGAAAATTACGATGAATTTGATGAAAATGAAGAGAATGAATTTTGTTATACAGAAATTCATGAGAAATATGTAAGTAAAATTTGTTATTTTCTTTTTTGCTTACTTCATCTTCATCAATTCAATCTAAATTAATGATCAAATGTAATTTTTATAGATTAATACAGTTGAACGAATGCTGGAAGAGCAATTATGTCAAAGAATACCTCATTTCTCAATGCGTTCATTTATAGATAACTTAGTGTAAGTGTATATACATATGGATTTTTGTTTGTAATTGAAGATCTTTGTAGGTCCTTATATTCATGTTTATTGTCTTCTTCAATTAAGCTTTCGTTGATTGACTTCTTTCCTATAAGTTTATATATTGGATCTATGTTGATGCGCTCCACATGTAGCTCCTCTGGGGGCTACTGCCGGTCCCAGGCCCGGATAAAGGAGGATGGTTGGGCATGGGGTTAGCGACCCCATCCCGTAGAAAACCAGCTAGCTAAAACAACGCTAACCAGAAAAAAGTTATTCAAACCATTTAAACTCTGCCGTGGGAGTTGAAGGAATAACTATGACGTCTCATGGTGAAAGCCGAGTTCCTTCGGATGTCATGAGGCCGATGCACCTTCCAACAAACAGAGAAACAATTTTTATAGGTACATGGAACGTCCGGACAATGTGGGAGACCGGAAGAGTCTTCCAAATTGCTAATGCTTGCTGCTGCTTCTAGAAATTCGAAGTTTCCCCAATGGAATATATGCTTGTCTTGTATACTTTCGTTAATATCAACGACAGCATCTCGTTTCACTACTAGCCTCTGTTTGTATATTTATTATAAATTTATGGTGGGTAAATGTAACTCATACATCAAGTACTGATCCATATACTTAGGTTTGAGCTATATTACTTTTTTTGTTGTCTAGGCACTAGCTATACTATTCTATTTGCCAAACTGATATAGACGAAACAGGGTTTGAGCCTCTAACCTATAAGTTGAAAGCTGAGTAGTTCGAACTCTATAGTCCGTTGTTCTATAGTGCTCACTGACTCGAGATCGAATCCAGGATATTCAGATCTCAGGTAGAGCGCTTAATTTTTCAATCACATTATGATAACTATAATCTGTTAAACATTTTGCATTATCTTCACACTCCATTTTTCTTAATAGATACACAAACAATGACTTGAACAAGCTTAGAGCTTAAGAATTCAGAGTTCAAATCCCTTGAAAAAACATTAGTAGAGGTGAACATCTTGATATAACAAATAAAGTTTGCATTAAAGCATTTATTTATTTATTTAAACACGTAAATATTGGTACAAGGAGGCACCAGGTTTATATGCGCCACACAAATCTCATTTGATTTGTCTGAGGGCTGTGATATTGCCCAAGTTCCAAAACTGAACCAGGTGATTTTCTCAGAAGGTCACATCCGGAGCCTTTGACATACAGGTCTGATCCACAAGGCAGTGGAGCATCGTGGTTAGATTCAGTCTCATGGTAGCCGGTGACCAACGATTGATTCATGCGCCATTTGTTCTCTTAGGATACTGGAGCCCATGTGCACCATTGGTTTGAAATTAGGGTTTTCCAACTCCCCTAGGTGAACTTTTGGTGTCCACCAACCCGGTTAAAGCGTCGGACATTCGCTTTTCGTCCTCTCAATTTCGTAAACAACACCCGTGGTGCGAGAAGGCAGTGAGTAGGAATTTACTGACAGAGGCTGTATACGCGTGGCCATGTGAGAGCATTTGGAGAGGGAGGGCGGCCTCTACCCCACAAGTGGAGACAATTAAATGCATTTGAACACACAAATTACAGCACATCTTATTAAAATTTGAGAACTGTACAGTAAATACTCCATTTGAAAAATGTCAATCAACTGTTTCAAGCTTGACTGTTCCCTTGCAAATATCAGTCAATCATCTCAGACTTTACTGTTCCTTCATTTCCATAGCAATCATTCACTGTCCTCGTTCTCTTTTCTTCGATCATTTTAACCTTTTGTTGCCAAGTGTTTCACTTTCGATTGATGACACATACTATTTATATCTGTCGACATCAGTAGCACACACCACAATACTAATTTTTAATTGATTTCTTATTTGTGTGTAACTTCTCTTTTACACAGTTCCAACAGTAACTGTTTAGATGGTGAAATATTTGAAATGTTGTATACATTCACTGATTTTCTTGCATTCAAAGAAATGATGATTGATTACAAAAAGGTAAGGCAAAAAGGTATCTTTCATTATGATACTTACTAACTTACTTACGCCTGTTACTCCTCATAGAGAAGCATAGGCCGCACACCAGCATTCTTCATCCAACCCTATCCTGTACAATCCTTTTCAGTTCTTTCCAGTTGTTATGATACAGAAGAGATTTAATGAAATTTATTCTGTTAGGAGAGTAGGCACAATTAATAGTAAAACACCATCTACACAGTTAGTGTTTTTTCCAGTGATGTCGTGTTTTATGAAGTGTTTAGTATAGTTGCTAAGCTTCAGTTATTGTTGTAGACAACATTATGTAGAAGTGAGCGTTTTAGAATTACTCCACAAGTTCACTCTGATAACCTTCTTTATGATTGGGTTTTGGTCATCATAAATTTCTGTGATCCTGATGATTAGTTTGTTCGACTAAATTTATGACCGTATGATCAATGGACTTGTTCGGTATATGGGATTGGTTAAGCAGTAATGGAATATTTAGTCTAAATCACGAATTGAACTTAGTTAGACCATCATTAGAAACTTGGAAGCACTGGACTACCGTTTGGTCCTACTGTGGGACTATTCAGTACCATGCATCCACGACCCCGAATCCGGAGTTTAAATGACAGAAACTCTACAATATCCACAAACCTGCTTATACTTGTCGAACAATTAATAAGTTGAATTCTATCTGATTTTGGAACCAGTGAAGTTGTCCAGAATTTACAATTGAGCTATCCAACTTACAGAATACAACAATACTTAAGCGTCTATATGGGCTTAAGATTTTCTCCACCATTTCACAGTTCAAGTTGTTAAAGAAGAATAATAAGTTACTTAAAAGTTCACTAAATCGTTTCCATACATTGACTGACTAGTATAATACCTCCATATAATAATATCAAGGATCCGAAGGGGTTTTGTGGAGATTTCAGTATTTTTCATAGTTGAAATCATGAGTCCATTGAAGCTAGACCACCAGGGAAAACGTGGGAGCACTGAACGGCCGTTTATTCCTATTATGGGACTCCTCAGCAGTGCGCATCCACGACCTCGTCTCACGAGATTCGAACCCAGGACCTACCATTCTCGCGCCAGAGCACTTAACCGATAGACCGCTAAACCGGCCGGCATCCAACGGTGTTTGAGCAACCATTCACCAGTTGTCTTCAGTGATTTGTTATCTCAACAACAGACGTGGTTGAACTCCACTGATCACTGCTTCTCACTAGAACTTCAGGACATGTATCTTGAAGTCAGGACGAAACGGCCTCCAGTGCTTCCAGGTTTTCCATGGTGGTCTAGCTTCAATTGACTCATGATTTCAAATATGAAAAATATCAAGAATAATAATGGCATGAACTAACTGAAATAGGCTATCAAAAATTAATTTTCACATCATGTCATTATAAAGATGTACCTTTCATCTCTCAATAGCATTCGATCATCACTAAGGAGGACTTGACACACATGATATTGATCACCACCCAGTGATCCATCAATTGCAATTGATTGATAGTTTGGAAATTAACTATTTACTGTGTGGTTCTCATATTTTATCAAGATATTCTGTAATTTCATGCTTAAGTACATTCGATTGTTCCCACTCGTGTTTTTATTCACTACACCCCGATCAAGTAGTTCGCACCAACCAACACATCTTAGACTAACAGTCATTACATACCTTTTTTCTTTATCAATATCTATCTCGAATTTCTATCATCCATTTGATTCTTTTATTTCTTCCACTAAATAGGCTAAAACTGGACAAACTGTTAATTTGGAACTAATCAATTCATATCATTATTATAATCATTCATCTATTATAATGAATGATACCATTGATCCATATAATACAGATCCAGTAGTACAATGATAAACTCTTATTCTTCAAATTGATTGCATTTGTTATTGTAAAGAAAAAGTGATTTATTGTTGAGAATTTTTTTTTATATATTACCCCCTTTGAAGTTATTTTAATGATCTTTCTATGTGATTGTACTACTCTTAAACTTATTTGGTAGTTTATTGTTTTGTGTTTGTATTTTAATTGATTGATTGATTTTAGCTTAGATAATTTACCTTTGATTTGCTATAGTATGGGCCTACTTAATAGTTCATATCTACTATCTATGGAATCGACGCTTTTCTGGTTTTAGGAAGAAGTAGTATCTGTGAAGAGATTTTAGATCAGAAGGTGTTTTTGTGGAGATTTCAGTATTTTCATAGTTGAAATCATGAGTTAATTGAAGCTAAACTACCATGGAAAACCTAGAAGCACTGGACGGCCGTCTCTTCCTATTATGGGACTCCTCAGTGGCAATGCGCATCCACGATCCCGCCTCGCGAGGTTCGAACCCAGGACCTACCAGTCTCGCGCCAGAGCACTTAACGGTGAACGGTTTCCCAAACTTCGTGGATTGGTTGAAGTTGGATATTTACACCTTTGGATGCCGGCTAAGTGGTCTAGAGGTTAAGTGTTCTGGCGCGAGACTGGTAGGTCCTGGGTTCGAATTTCGTGAGGCGGGATAGTGTATGCGCACCGCTAAGGAGTCTCTCAGTAGGACGAAACGGCCATCCAGTGCGTCCAGGTTTTCCATGATGATCTAGATTCAATTGACTCATGATTTTTAACTATGAAAATAGATATTTTATCATAATAACGTATTATATGAAGAAGCATGGAGAATTATAAGACATAAGACAGGTGTTTCCTCCTAGTTTCAAGTTCTTCATAAGTGAACTACCAAAATCTCATGAGAGATTGAATATAGGATGCTTTAGTATGATAGTTATCGCGTAGATTTTCAATTCCTTAGATGTCAGCTCGAATTTCTGCTGACTTTATAGATGGTATTTGTGACCCGAATACCTTAGTGATGACTTCGTAGACTGTAGAGCCAGATGACCCATTCAAGTCAACTAGGGAGTAATAGTTTCCTCAAGAATGCAAGTATGATCTGTTTATCAATACCACCTAGTACGAAGCCTAGGTCAAAAATCGTTTCCAGTTAGAAACTTCCAATCAACTCACACTAAATCATAGTGCAGTTGAAATTGAATCATTTAGACCAATGGTTATATTGGAACTCTACTGACAGAGTTCGATCAACACTATTGGGCTAAACGAGTATGACGTTAATCATCAATTAGCGATCGATCAATTGGATCAACTGGAAACCTGTTTTGTCGTAGTATAGGGCTCAACACTGCTCGTACATGACCTCATGAAGAATCATATTCAAGACTTTTGATCTCATTGGGAACGCTCTTAGACCACTGTTTCTCCATATAGTGGTATACATACCAACTTTGGTGATTTCGCAATATTGAATCACTATCTTCGATTGCCTGTGGTGAATAACTGTCTCGCATCTGACATTATTGAACTCCACTAGTCACTACTTCTCATTATAACTCTTGAAATTAGCATTGGATTAACCAAAATCAGTCAACAACGAAATTTTAACAAATCCCCATGATCACCCCACTCCCAGCTCCTGATGATATGACCACTAAGCCTATTGTTTAATAAGTCAGATGATGATGAAAAATAAACATCATAAACTAATTATAACAAAATTAGGTTGCATATTGTTTTAATCAGACCTTTTTCGAGCCACCAAAGTTATTGTTATATCCTAGTGAAGACATAAGTACGGGTAACTTTCGGGAACTATTAACGGACTATTATTGTATATATATATTCTTATTGTATAACCATTCAGTGATTAGATTGTATGTATCCATATTCCCCTTATTATAAGCTTCATTTTGATCTATAGATTATTATTCGAATTACTGTCCTTAAATTAGATTCATTTTATTGATTACTGTCTCTCACGTTCACAGCCACATTTGGCTTGAAATATATATATATATATATATATATATATATAGCGATGGCTTTCGAGACGAACGGTACTGGGTTCGAGTCCCATAGTGAACATCAACTCTGAGATGCAGGTACATCCAGGCGACGAGTCACAAACAGGACGAAACGCACGTCGTGGATTCCACTGCTATCCACTATCCATCTTTGCTTATATTTGATTTTATGTTTACTAATTTAATTGTTTTTTTTTTGTATTTATTTTGATATTTAATTCTAATGTCAATAAAATTCGAATAAATGAATCTTAGAAAAAAAAGAAAATTTAAAAAAAAAGAAAAAATGGAAACTGTGCATATTCTAGAATCTTCGAAATAACTTTCAATGTTCAATGGTTTAATTAGTTCTAGTACAGTAAATCAAATTTACCTGTGTGTGTGTGGCGTGGCGGGATTCGAATTCATGTTTTTATAGGGATGCATGTTAGATGTATGTATGTATGTATGTATGTATGTATGGATGGATGGATGGATGGATATATGAATATACACATGCTCGAATGTATACGGGTATGGATACATTCAGTTAAAAGGAAAAAAAGTAAACATAACGTAAGATTTTTTATTTCAAAGAATGAGAGTAAATATTGAGTTATCTTTTTGTTTACGTAAATTTAACTAATATTTATACAAGTTAAATTCATAAGTCGATCTAAGTTAGACCATCATTGAAAACCTGGAAGTAGTGAATGACCATTTCGTTTTAGTATGGGATTCCATAGAAGTGAGTATCCATGATCCTATAAGTGGGATTTGAACCCACGACCTTCGGTTTCATGAATTCAATATAGATTTTCAGACTTACTATGTTTCTCCAAGTATTCGTCAATATTGAATGGACAGTTTGACAGAAATTAGTCACCGAATATACATATAGAAGGCATTAACCGAAATTGTTGTAAGAAGGTGGTCAGTTGTGTTAGTTCTGCGTTGTCATTATTGAGTCGACATAGCCAATTGTAATATCTGAGAAGCCGTTGCTGTTATGTAGGTATCGATTCTGTTGAGTCAGTAGTCGTAATGCTTTTACATGATGGTCGATAACCGCCACAATTCCTGGATTCTTCTTTTTATACTGCAAAATGGGAACCACTATACTTCTATCTATGCAAAGTAAGAGCACAAAGGAGGAATAATTATGGGCCCCAAAAAGAAAGACCCTAAACAAGTCCAAAATACAATCATTTATATTTTCATAGTTGAAATCATGAGTCAATCGAAGCTAGACCACCATGGAATTTAGGAAGACTGTAAAATGAACTATAGGTGTGTGCAGTTGTCGAGTTCTGAAAGGTATGAAATGCGAATATCTGATTACACTGTTAGACATAATTCAGTTTCATCAGACCTCATATTGAAATGATTCATTCAACATAAAATATTCCAATGGATACTGATCAATTACAGTTTTTGAAGTCAGTAACAGTGAAATACAAATCAAATTACAATTGTAGTTATTGGATTGTTAGGTATTGACTAAGTATTAGACATGTAGAGAACAACTTTAAGGTGTTTGAAATCATTAAACTAACTTTTCTAGTTGGATTCCGGTTCAGTAGTCTAGTGGTTAGGAGCTCGCGCGCGAAACTGATATGTCCTGGGTTCGAGTCTCGCGAGGTGGGATCGTGGATGCGCACTGCCACTGAGGAGTACCTCAATAGGACGAAACGGCCGTACAGTGCTTCCAGGTTTTCCATGATGGTCTAGCTTCAATCGATTCATGATTTCAACTATGAAAATACTGAAATCTCCACAAAACCCCTTCTGATCAATAACTTATATACCAAACATTATATCTACATAATAATATCACATAAGAGGGAAGTACACAAAGTTATTGTAAAAACATACTCACTAAATATACTTCACTTTAACTGATACAGGGAATATAATTGTCACACTGAACGACAGTCTGCACTTGTATAGAACAAAGTTTCGACTGAATTGATATATAAAGTATTGACCTCAAAACGCCATGCTGAATGAAGTTTGCACCTGTCACTCTGGAAGAAACCCATAATGAATTCGATACAAGAAATATTGATCTAAATAATGTCTTCTTTTTTTTATTCCGCCGCATCAGAAATAATCTTGACACTTGAAATCAGGATGAATTTCAAGGTTTCGCCCAGAAATCTGATGTGGACTTCGTCAGAGGAATGAGCAATCGCTGGGGGTTGAACAGATGTAACATACGTACCAACCAACTTGGATGATGAAGATTTGCTACCTCATAATTTGAATTCCCAACTTCATCTAGCATTCTGTTTCCAATCCAGGCAGTGCACACTCCATGATCCCAAAATACACGAGCAATACTTCGAAAACACCTATGAACATACTGTATTCTTAATGCGTATGTTTCACACTCATAATGTTGGACAGATGGATATCTTCCCTACGTTACAAGTGAGGCGATTTGGAAATAGCCAGTCAAGCCTTCTGAATCCTTGCCGAGATTTCGTCAGATATCTGCCCGTCAGAATCGATGAGACTCCCAAGATGAGTGGAGCGGTTGACACACTTGACTAATTCACTCCCTATCATTAATTCAGGCTCTGAAACATGCCACTACTGAAGCAAAATTTTACATTTGGAAGGAGGGAACCGCGTCCCAAACATGCTTGCATTAATAATGAAAGTGGTCAAAAAACTGCATTCCTTTAGAGTCTCCACCAAATAGGGGCATATCATTTACATATTCTGAGTCAACAGGTGAATCTCCTGGTAGATCAACTCCTAAAAAGTCAAACGATGAAAAGCTTATTTTCAAAAGCATCTCTATGGCAAAGTTAATAAAAATCGAGAAAGTGGACAACTTTGACGAACACCACTCGAAGTAAACCTATTCCGATGACAGTTCTCTATATGCTCTGACTCGACCAGCAGTGTTGGAGTAAAGAGACTATGTAATGTTAATGTACGTCTTTAGTGATCCTTTCATTGACAGACACTGCCACAGAACCTCACGATCAACAGAATTGAACACCGCCTTCAGATCAAGAAATATAACTATTGTCGGACGTTGAACATATGCCTTTACTTTAGATCCCTCCAATTGATGAATATGTGGTCCATACATTCAGTTCCACGTCAGAAACCAGCCTGGTTTTCTTGGTTACGCACTTTACGAGCTCTAGTGAGATGTCAAATTATTATTGGGAAGAAAATTTCGGACACTATATTAATTGAACTGATGCGTCTGCGATTTTCACAAGAGGATATTTAGCTTTTCTAATAGACTGGGAAGATTGGCGACCGAAACTAGTCAGATGGAATTACATCCAGTTCCCAGGTTTTAGCTAAGATTTCAGTTAATCCAACTGCTCAAGCCGAACCACCATCCTTAAACGTCTCAGGGGTTAGTCCATCAGACCCTGCTGCTCTGCTTCACTCTAGATTGATCATAGCCTTTTCAACCTTGATAAAAGTTGGAAGGCTTACATCAATTCGGCATTCAATTTGCTTGGAGATAGTGGGTGGCTGAAGTGTGACTGAAGGCCAGTTGAAATGTCACCAAAAGTGTTCTCATCTTTTCAATCTTCTGGATTGAGAGTGAGTAATATTCACGTCTCTTTCCAAAACAGTTTTACTAAAAGCCATATTTTTATTCGCCGTTCCCTTGATAAGTCTGAAAAATCGTCTACTCTTACCTATCGTTGCTGCATTTTCCATCTCCTCTTCTTTCTCTACCCACAAATTCTCATGATCATTGAGTAGGCTTTTGATCAGCCTACATTTAAGCTGCTCCTCTCCGCATCCAGAGCCGTGCAGAATGAGTTTCCCAGAATCTATCATTTAAGTAGATGCTTTTGAACTCCACTGCACTTTCTTAACGTTTTAATGAAAATAACTAGTAGATATCACTGCTGTTTCCACAGTTTTTTGAATATCAAACTAAGCCGCCTCAGGATGGGTATCATTTTCACCGTCCACTAGCGACTTCTGTAGTTGCCCTTGAAATATATTCTAAACTTTTTCATCATTAAGAGGTTTTGTTGCTGTGATTTTTTTATGTACAGTAAGGCGCGGACAAATATGTGCTCTAACTAGAGCATGATCTGATTCACAAAATGTGCACCCTAGTGAGCCCTACCAACTATGACTAATCGCAACGTGTTCAATTTGAGTCCATTGATTGGTCAATTATGGAGGTCACCACAACAGACAATGTTTCTCCTTATATTTAAAGTTGGTTTTCTGAGCCAAGTAGCAAAATGCGGTCACCATTATTTGTCTGCTGAGGCACAACACCGCAAGACCCACCCAAAGTTCTTTCGATTTGGTTTAGTTTACTTACTTGAGCATAGAAATCATCTGCCACAGTTACTACATCGGAGCGTTTAGCTTCTGAGAGGAGGTTGGTTAACTTTCTATCAAAATTATTGTTTAACTTCATCCGGGGTGGAATCAGTAGGAGCGTAGGTAGATGAAACTAAAAGAAAACGGCATGTGTCTCTATCTTTTCAAGTTATTACCGTCCTGCTTAGTCGGGCAGCGCACAAGTGACTGTTTATTAGAATCTAGTCAAACAGAGCCTTTTCTAGTTCTAAACTCGATGCTTTACCTACACCACCAATGCCACGAGAAATAGAAGTGGTTTCTCTAGATACTCGAAGGGTAAATCGTGCCGATTCGTTGTATTGACAAGATGAGGTAAAATGAGTGACTGCACTTGGATCCTGTATGAGCACATCGACAGTGTGAAACTCCAGAATGGTAGATATAGAGGCCTGTTATACTATATGACACAAGGTTTGAACATTAAAAGCTCCAACGTGTAATTAAGAGGATAGTTTCATGAGACCAAGGATAACATTTCGTGAACTCAAATCATTGGCATTGGTGGCGCGTGGTGATAAAGATATACCAGCAAGGTTGGTCGTGGGGATGAAAGAATTATTAGGAAGTAAGGGAGGGGTTGGATCCTGATGAAGATAATTTTGGGTGCTGTTCGAGGTAGGAGTATGATTGTCACTTCCCAACTGCCATAAACTGGAAAGATATTTATTCTTGGGACACCTGAAAAAGAAGCTGGGTTATTGGTGATTTTAGAGAACAGGAAGCATGACCGCAGAGCCTAAGAGACAGATACTTGAGGCTGGTCACACATGACCTTTCTAGGGGAATCTTTCGATGTGTTGGCTTTCAAGTTCAAGGGCTTTTCCACTGGAGACGGAAATCCGTAGGATAAGGTCAGGTGCGAAAGTTTTAGGGTCAACCCTTTCTGGTGTTTTCCTCCTGTTATAAGGAGTTAGAATCATACAAGATGCTGGTTGTGCGAGGAAAAAACACCTTAATGCTGTCACACCCCTCTACAGTCAGCAGTACGACTTCGCCGTCGGACTTTAAGTGTCAGCTTTTAGTCTGACCGTTCTCCAACTGACCTGCCTGGCAAGTTATAACCTAAAGGAATATGTTTTTCAGCCAATATAGCTCGTTTAAATCATTACATCATAATATCAGCCATTTTACTGATCTACCGATTTCTGTTATCAACTAAATTATTTGTATGTGGTACTGTTGAAACGGTCAAACCAAATCAGATTACTGAAAAGCCTGGACGCATAACTATCACTGATATAAGTAAATCTACTTTTCTAAGGTCAACATTCAGTTTTACATATGTACTGTACCGTATGCAAACTCCACTCTTCATGGAATTCATCTATTATGAACTAATCTATTGATTTCTGTTTCAGCGTACCCTTTATGTACGTGAAGTATGTTGTGATCTAAATACCATATAACCTACAATTCTCGTTGTTCAAAAAATGAACGCTCTTATGGAAATGTAACATTATATTTGACATAATTAATTTATAGTTCAAATAATCAGTCAATTGAAGCTAGACGACTATGGAAAACCTGGAAGCATTGGACGGCCGTTTAGTTCAATCAGGGGACTCCTCAGAAGTGCGCATCCACGATCCCGCCTCACGAGATTCCAACTTAGAACCCATCAGTCTCGCGCGCGAACTCTTAACCTATAAACCAATGAGCTTGCAGGCCTCCAACGGTTTTATTGTCTAACTTCAACCAATCCACGGAATTGAGCAGCCATCCACTATTGTCTTCAGTGAGTTGATATCTCACAACAGTCCTGGTTGAACTCCACTGGTCACAGCTTGCACTAGAACTCCAGGAAATACATCTTGAAGCCAGTCATTAGTGAGAATATGATTATTATCAAAAGGGAATTTTGTGAAGATTTTAGTAATTTTATGGTTGAAATCACTAGTCAATTGAAGCTAGACGACTATGGAAAACCTGGAGGCACTGAACGGCCGTTTCATCCCATTGTGGGACACCTCAGCAGTGTGCATCTACGATCCCGCCTCACGAGATTCGAAACCTTATCTTCTCAGAATTCTTTAGCGTTTATTACTAGTAAAAACATCATAAAACATTAAATTCACTTAGTATTGTTTAATTTGTAACTTTCCATTGATGTTTAGGACTGCAACTGGTCAGTCTCCTATTGGCATATGTGCATACTGTGCGTGTTGCCTCGATATAACCTTAATTCACAAGTATTATAAGCAAAGATGGATAGTGGCTAGCAATGAAATCCAGTTTGACGGCGTTTCACCGTGTTTGCGGCTCGTCATCTGGATTTACCTGCATCTCAGAGTTGATGTTCAATCTGGGGCTCGAACCCGATACCTTTCGCTTCAAACGCCATCATATTATCTACTCAGCTCTTGAATCCAGCTGACGAGTCCCAAATAGGACGAAACACGCGTCAAATTGGACTCTACTGCTAGCCACTATTCATGATTGCTTATCATAAAACATTGATAGAAATATTATACATACCATTTTTTTTTACTAATTTAAGTAGTATATAAAGTATCGAATACATAACTAATAGGTCCTAATGTAAATTTGATTAGTTTTACATTCATTGTACTATCTTAATACAATTCTCTCTTTTTTTCTCATATTATTTACATAAGGATTATATAACAAAGTAAACAATCGAATATCCCCCTCGTTTTTTTTCTTGTTCGAAAAAACAGTTTCATTATAAAAACTAATCAACGAACATTCTCAAATACTGGAAGACTTCTGAGAAGAAGAAGAGGAAGAGTAGACGATGAAGAAGACAACAGTTATGCATTATCGCTATCATTCTCATCCTCAATATCGTCTATTAACTGTAATTAGTACTATTGTATTGTTGACAATTGTACAAGATGTAAAAGGTAATGATGTCAATCTTGAATATTGTTACTATGATGTTTCATTAACATGTAAATCTATTGAAGAAGAAGGAGAATACTGATGGTTATTGTAATTGTGAACAATTCTCTTTTCTAATGTTCAGGTTCTGGTTTATTCGATGAGGATACTAGTAAGCTTGAATGAAATTTGTTTCCGATGTATATCTTGATGAATAAATCATCTCAGTATTGTCATTTCAACATGAGTTCTGATGAAGCTGTCCAACAATGTAATCAGATATTATGGTTTCGTACTCTTCAGAACTCGTCAATGGGATATACCTATCATTCATATAACAGTCTTCCTAAGCTTCACTGAAATTTTATGTCCTATCGATACTATATGTATATAATACTTAAGATCAAGTTTTATTTGCATTAGTTCTTATCCTTATACATGAACAGAGATTGATATGTCGTCTCACATCGAATCTCCGTATTGAGTAGTTGTTGTTGTTACGAACGGTTACATGAGATTGAGATGGATGTTTAAACGGTGATAAAAATTCATAATAAGATGAAGTAGAAGTCAACCGTCACGGTTTTACTCTTGTGATTTATTTTATGGTAAGAACCATCGACCAAGAATCGAAGTTTTCTTTGGCAGCCTTACACATGGGGCTGTGAGTTGGTCGGGCTAACTATCACGGCTTTACTCTGGTGATTTGTTGTATGGTAAGAATCGTCGGCCAAGAACCGATGTTTACCTTGAAGCACTGGACGGCCGTTTCGTCAGACTCCTCAGCAGTGCGCATCAACGATCCCGCCTTGCAAGATTCGAATCCAGGACATATCAACTTCACGCGCGAGCGCTTACCCCTAAACCACTGAGCCAGCATCCAACATGAAAATTTAGTTTAAACAATAACTGAAACTTACTAATGATTACAAACACCTTAAAGTTGTTCTTCTATATGTCTAATAATTAGACAATAC
The DNA here is from genome assembly GCF_000237925.1 of Schistosoma mansoni. Taxonomy (NCBI): domain Eukaryota; kingdom Metazoa; phylum Platyhelminthes; class Trematoda; order Strigeidida; family Schistosomatidae; genus Schistosoma; species Schistosoma mansoni. The sequence goes on from NC_031500.1 coordinate 2,654,381, forward strand.
CTAACAATCCAATAACTGGAATTGTAATTTGATTTGTATTTCACTGTTACTGACTTCAAAAACTGTAATTGATCAGTATCCATTGGAATATTTTATGTTGAATGAATCATTTCAATATGAGGTCTGATGAAACTGAACTGTGTCTAATAGTGTAATCAAATATTTTCATCTCGTACCTTTTAGAACTCGTCAATGGGATACACCTACATTCATCATTGTGTAGGTTGATAAACGTCTATCAGTAAATGGTCCACCATATGATCTTCCGAGACATATAAGGAACTCATCAATTCCTAATCCATAGGTCTTTCTATTATGCAAAACACACTCTAAATCACATACTTTTCCATTGACTACTGTTCAATGAATGATACTTTGTAGTTGTCTTTCATGTAACCTTTTGATCATTGTTAGATTGACTTTTATTAAACATGATGGTTGAAATTGTGTTTCAGCTACACGTGAGTTCTAATGTGGAAATGTTTTATAACTCTTTATTTATGCAATCGTATTCACAATATACTTAGTTTATCAGAAGTAGGTTTTGTGGATATTATAGTAATTTTAGTGGTTGAGATCATGAATCCATTGAAGCTAGACCACCATGGAAAACCTGGAAGCATTGGACGGCCGTTTTGTCCTATTGTGGTACTCCTCAACAGTGAGAATTCACGATCCTACCTTGCGAGATTCGAACACAGGACCTATCAGTTTGGCGCGTGAGCGCTTAACCACTAGACTACTGAGCCGGCATCCAAGGGGTTTATGTCTAACTATCTAGCTGAGATTCTTACATGACTGATTTGCCATTAGTCTGTATTGAATTGGATCCTTGAACTAATCAAGTTATCATTTCACAGTAGATGGCATTATTGATAAGTTAACTTACCAATAACTGACGGCCTACTACAGTTTTCAGTAACTCAATATGATAACACTGGATAACATTTTGAGATGAATATTAATAACTCTTTTAACACATTATAAGAAAACCTTTCTAAATATTTCAATCTGAAATAGAATTGCAACTTAGCACTCAACTATTCTTGTTGATAAGCAAAGATGGTCAGTGGTTAGCAGTGGAATCCAGTTTGACGCGCATTTCGTCTTATTTAAGACTCGTCAGCCGGATGTACCTGCATCTCAGAGTTGATGTTCACTCTGGGACTCGAACCAAATACCGTTCGCTTCAAACGCCATCGCGTTATCCACTCATCTACTAAGTCCTGATAGCCACTTCCTGATGTTTGAACTGAAATGATCAGAAATCTTAGTGATTGAATCATTTTTGTAGTAAATATGAAAGTCTATGACAGATGATAATCGTGATGGATCAATTTATAGAGCTGCTGAATAATTATCTTTAGGACAAAGATTGTCTCGATTGAAGAATTTCATTACATCGCTGAATTTTAGAGAACATATCAGTGACAGACAACAAATAGCATTGTTGCCTAACATGACAAGATACTTTTTCAAGGAACTAATGACACACAGGTATCAAAACGATTTATGAAACGTTACCATCTCGAAGAGTGTGATGATGAATTGGCTTCGAACTGAAGAAAAACTATTGGTTATAAAGTTAGCTTCATCAAAGATGTTGTCTTCAAAGTTAATGTAAGTCATGAGCATACGGTTGTTCCTAGTATATTCAGTTCATCTTTGTCAACAGATATCTGAAGATATAATGAGGTAGTCAGATTTCAGTAAGCCATCATCTTAAGAAGCAGAATGTACCAACCCACCACGTATAAGTATGGGTGTATACTCAAACTGTGGAAAAACTTTTGCTGTTAACTAGATTCGAACTTTCTTTGTCATTTGTCCGATAATAACACATTTTAGAGTGTAAACCAAGAAAATTACTGATACAGATAAAGTTCCTACGACTACTAATCATCAAACTTTGACAGGATAAACAAACATCTGAAACTGATCATGTTCTGTAATAATGTCGAGCTATGCAGATCTTGTAAACGATCTGTTCATAGGTTCATGATGCATTTCACGTGACATCTGTATTTACCACAGTTTAGGATAAATTACATAATTATTGAACATTTATTTATGATTGTTAAATTGAAAATCAAAAATCTATTTCATTGTAGCCATGCCAACGAGTAAGTTCTAATTCCTTACCATTGATGACAATCGAAATAGTTGGTGTTCTGTTTAGGAATCTGAACTTGTGTTGTTTATATTCTGACATCATAAGCAAATACTTTGAACTATTACATGAACTAGGATTCTGTGATTTCCCCTCTACGAAGTGAAAAAGTTATTTCAGCCTAATCTATCTTGATTGATGAAATGGGTAGTTGAGTAAGTGTGTGTGTGAGTGCAAGATTAATACTAAATTGAATCATCTCCCATGAGTAAATAAGTAAATCTCCACTCATATCATTATAAGTAAAGGTATAAGTTGATCGACTGGTATTCAATCCTCAATAATACAAATCGAATAATTCACACTATCAATGAAAATGACATACACATTACACATTCGGAACAAGTAAGTGACTTTTTGAACTGAGTAGAACAGTGAATACACAACTCAGTGGCGTTTGAAGTGAAGAATGTAGCATTCGAATCCTAGTATGTGAATGCCAACACTAGGAAGTATGTATATCTAACAGACGATTGCCAAATAGGACTGAGAATGTATCTTCCATTTCCAGATTAACAGCCTAGAGAATCTTACACATTTCATACATCTGGATCGTTACTCCTTTGAAGTTTCATGAAAAGTTTTCAAAACACAGTTTATAAACTCACTTTGTTTTTCATACGATTTTAGCCACAACTAAGAGTTCAGCCAGTAAGTGATTAATTCAGAAATTATTCAGTTGATCATTTACTCTACTGTGATTGGAAATAACTTTTACGAACACTATGAGAGGATATAAACCTACCAATACATTAGTTGATCGTTCAAATATGACATGGTGAAAAGTTGTAGAAGTTGTTTCCATTGTAAATTAACAGTTTACTCTGACCAATATGAATAACCTCTGTTGGTCTATCCATCAACAAAGCCGTTGATGGTACTTTAAGTAATCCAAATGTTTGTTTTGAATTCATTATTTTCATAGTTGCAAGTATGAGTCAGTTGAAGCAAGAACACCATGGAAAACCTGGGAGCACTGGACGGCCGTTTCGTCCTACTGTGAGACACCACAGCAGTGCGCATCCACGACCTCACCTAGCGACATTTGAACCCAAGACCTACCAGTCTCGCGTCAGAGCACTTAATCGATAGACCACTGAGCCGGCATTCGATGGTGTTTATTTCTAACTCCAACCAATCCACGAAGTTGAGCGACCGTTCACCAATTGTCTTCAGTGAGTTCCTATCTCACTGAAGAGTTCCACAATAGAACGAAACGGCCGTCTAGTGCTTCCAATTTTTCCTTGATGGTCTAGCTTCAATTGACTCACGCTTTCAACTATGAAAATACTAAATCTCCACAAAACCCCTTCTGATAATTCATTATTTACCAAGAATATTTTATTTTTCTCCCACAATCTAGACTCCTTGGAAGTTTCTTGGTTGACCATTTCATCAATCTCTATGATAGTTATTGGACTGATCAATGGTCATTTAAGAAGATTCATCTTCTAGAATATCACAATTGTTGAATACAAAAGGTTAATTTTGTATGTAACTAGTATTCTTTAAAAAAATACAGAAATACTAGGGTGTGTAAATTGTTCTGTATTTGCAAATGATTCAGATAGTTACCGTAAATGGTATTAGTCGAATAGGAGTGTAATCTTCCATCATGTTAGGCATAGATGCTACGTTAATATTTAGTATTTGAGAATAACTAAATAAAAATTCAGTTTGGAAGGAGCAGTTTTACCAACGATCGAGGTGTCCATTGCACAACCTCTAAATCGAGTTGTTGGCGAGACTATAATTTATGGACGAATCAATCAGTAGCGTCTGTGGGATTTCAAGGTCACAGCGCCAATTTCAGTACCTGATGCTCATGTACGATCAGTTCACAGCGGATTTCACGGAAAACGTGATAATTTAGCGGCTACAATAGATGGGACTAATAGGAAGTTAATTTATTTGTAATTATAGTAATCAATCGACTTATAGACCTTGCGCAGACTACCCTGATGATGTTATCTTTCTATGTAATATATGTTAGAGGAAGAAGCCTAGTAGAATAGGAACTTCTTTCCCTCGATCTAGATTGTGACTAAGGCAAGTTATAATGATTGCCGCAAACTGTATAATAAAAGCACCAGTAACATTGACTACAATATTCGCAGATGTTACTGAAGCTTCGGCTGTTCTGAGGTATCAGTGTTGTAGGGATATATACGTAATAAAAATGACAAACTCACACAACCGGAGTACATACAAACAATATTGAAGCTATGTGGTCGAGGCTGAGAGAGCTTTTGTGACCTTATCACGGCTCCAGAGACCGAGTACTATGGAGGCGTATGGATGAGTTCCTCTACTGTATGCACTACGATTTTGAAACCTTTGAAGCTCTCTTTAACCTTAACAAGTTTTTGAATCATGAAAAAGAAGTGTATCCACTTTAATTCCTCGGTGTTGTATGATATATTTTTATTCCATACGGACTTCCTTCTGATTGGCTAATATTTCTCAAGGTCACTTAGATTTCGTTCAAAGGTCGTCTATAAATTATAGTATCGCCAAATCGTTTCCTGTAAGCTGCTAGACAAATCGTTTTGTTTGAAAATTATTGTAATTAATAGATTGTGACTGTGATTCTCACTGTTTTATATAATACATATCGTCCTCTACTTTCAACCTAATTGACATCATTGTACGATAATCCACTTTGAATGCATTGGTCGATGGTAATGATTCTTATGTGGAATGCACTGCTGTCATATTGGATTGAAACCACGATGTGAATTATTCTGAGATCATGCAGTGAAAAACTGTTTTCATATAGAATCTCTTTATTGATGATGAACCTTGTATAAAACTGTTTTCATAACAAAAAAATTACGGATGACCACTTGTTCAATATGGTGGACTTCTATTGAGTAGAACCAGTAGACCAATTAATATCATATCATACAACAAGATTCTCTGGACAAAGTACATTCAGCGACATCGTGGTAGCTGGCAGGCAGTATGCATTGAATAAGAATGTACATTATTCAGATGCTGATTCCTGTACTGCTAGCGTCTAGCTAGCGATGACACAATATTTATCGTCAGGATTGATCAACAAATAAGAAAAGGAAACTTGTTGAAATACTTTATGCCGAGAATTCTATATTTTATCAAAAATATAATATTAAATAAAGCCTATTGTAAGGATAGCTCGTTGGCAAACTTAAGAAACCCTCAAGAAGCCCAGAAACAGCCGAAGACATTCCATCTAATCACTGCTAGCGGAACATTCTTGAATGTCGACGTGTAGCTCCCCTATTGGATGAATAAGAAGGACCCCCTATGTGCCTATAGGCTGTCCGAAATGATGATTTACTTTCAGCCAAAAAAACTATAAATACATTAGATTTTTGTACTATATTTAACATTGTTTGGAATAAAATTTCTATTCATTAGTCTTCTGTCTTCTCATTTTGCGACTTGGGAGGGTTCTAGCGTTCGAGTGCTCAAGTATTACGTGACATACTAAGAATCTAAGTTCGAGATATAACACATACATACACACTAAAATTACAACTACTAATATAAATGTAATCATTAACAAATATTTAAAATACTTTAGTCTATGAAGCTTAGATCAATCTTTAAAACGTAACTGAAACCATCATAACAAGAAGTATAGAACACAACGTGTATGAATAAACACTGTGAAAATATCAAGAGAGGAGGTTTTGTGGAGAATGTAGTAATTTAATAGTTGAGATCATGAGACAATTGAAGCTAGACCACCATGAAGAACCTGGAAGCACCGGATGGTCGTTTCGTCCTAGTATGGGAACCCTCAGCAGCGCACGTCCACGGCCCTCCTCTGCAGACCGAATGTCCTGGGTTCGAATCCCACCTATGGGATAGTGGATTTGCACTTCTGACGAGTCCCATACTAGGACTAAACAGCCGCTCAGTGCTTTCCGGTTGTCCATAGTTGTTCACCTTTAATTGATTCATGAATTGAACCGTAGTGAAAGTATTATAAAAAGTAATAATTCAGAGTAGAATGGGCGTTGTAGTTACCAGTAATCATATTCAAAATAAGAAGAGGTTATGTAAGAGTAATGAAATGAATAAGAGATTAAGTAATCACTTAATAGTGATCAAAATAGAAAGATCTATGAACGTCAATAATTCGAAGGAGACGGCGAATATCTAATCAAAATAAAATAGGTGGGTGAATGGTTGAAAAACTCATTTCAAAAGTTAAAGTTAAATAAATGTTATCAGATAAGCGTTCAGTTACCATTGATTGAGTGCGTTCCCAGTTATTATATATGATATTATAAGACCGCCTATCAGCGAGCAGTGAGTTATCGATCAGAGCAATGATACACAAAAGTCGTATGAGCAGTCTTGAGTACTATTCGGTCCTGCTTTCTGCCTAGCCCAGCCAGTTAAGTTCGGAACACCAATAACAGCCTCTGCAATATGAATCATGATTCACAAACATAATGGGTTTATATACCAAACAAACTGACCACATCTTACCATAGAATAGAAAATAACATTTGTACAAGATTTAGCCAAATGTGGCTGTGAATAGGGGGAACAGTAATTAATGGACTAGGGATAACTCAAAAATGGTAAATCGTATAATAGCAGTCTATGGGCCAAAATAGAGCTCATAATAAAAGGAACGTGAATATGAATATTTTAGTTACTTAACAATTATACAATAGGAAATATACATATCACATTGGTCCATAAACAGTTCTCAAAGTTGCCATTCGTAATTCTCCACGGGATATAACACTTTGTTTTTGTATATATAGTTCAGGTCGGAAATGTTTGATACAGTCTGTCTGTATGTCCCAAATGGAGTAGGATTGATGTTGACCATTCGTTGATTATTCTGTATGGATTACTTACATTCACTTTATGTCAATTTTTCAAAAGATTTCTGGCAATTGCACTTGTGAAGAGTTAATTCTCTTTTAGCCATAAGTTTCTAGTATGGTGTATACTACTTATACCGCAGATATAAGTAGTATGTGCCGGGAGGTTAAAGTAGAATTCCAACTGATAAAAAAGTGAAACGAAGAGAAACAAAGGAAAAACAGGAAACATTTAACATAATAACTAGAATGGAAGGACTATGGAGTTTGAAAGAGACAATTTAAGAAAGATGTGAATATAGTATATTTAATGTATTGTTTTTATATTTTGTAAAGACACTGTAATTATGAGTAGTTAAACCGATTTCGTCTTTACAAGTCATCTTTCATTACACTAGGGAATACGTTCAAGAAACTTGGTAGATTTCTTACGCCTTGAAATTCTTATATGCTTGAAGCCACAGTTACAAGTAAATCCATAGTTGCAATTGGATTTGATATCGGAAGAGTATCGATCTATCTTTGAATGATGTAGCAAACACTTGGTGCTGTATAGCGAAACCAACTGAGAAGGTCAAAGGAGAAGAGGTAGAGAAAACAACACATTACGCCGAGAAACGGAAACAGATATGAGAACAATGAACAACAACCGGATAGAAGAAGAAAGGAAGGCCCATGACAGAGTGGGTTGAAGAAAGCTGGTCGGTGGCCTATACTCCAGACTATGAAAATATTTCATCGAATATTCAAAGAAGTCTTCATGTATTATTTCTTTCATTATGTATTCTATTAATGGATTCTAAAATGATTTCATTGTGTTACCTTATAGTTCATGGATGAATTTTGCAAACATAATTTCGCAAATGATGAGGTGATTCAAATAGCCTTTTATTGAAACAAACGTTTAAATCAGTCATCAACAAAACGTATCGTGCAGCGAAGGTCATTATCAAAGAAAGAACGAGGTCCATGCTTCATGCAAATTCTAAAAGACATGAAAAAGATTGTGTCACATCCTGCTGCGTTTACCAATTTAAATGTGTGTGTGAACACATATACAAAGGGAGAAGCATCGTGATCTCAAAGTTAGGATGTGTGAACGTGAACCAAAACGGGTTGTGTTATGACTTTATAAAAGGGCGTCTTCAATTTAGTATAACTATAAAATAAGAAGGCCGTATCCGATTCGTTATGATCTTATATCCGGACTTTTATCACGTGATTTATCCACCAATCGAAATACGACTTTTCGAATCCCAGCACTCTGCCAAATAAATGACGTTTGACCAGTATGAGAAGTCTAGCGTCCTTATTGGTCCCTAGTCTGCCTAACCCTACCAATCGAGTCCAAAACACAATTACAGCTTCTGCTATGCGAATCATTTATTTTAAGCATACTTGGTTTATATACCAGACAGACAGATCGCATCACACCATAAAATAGAAGATAATATTTGTACAAGATCAAGCCAAATGTGGCTGTGAACGTGGGAGACAATAATCAATAAACTGAACATAATTTAGGAACAGTAAATCGTATAATAATAATCCATAGATCGAAATGAAGCTTATAATAAGATGAATATAGATATATACAATCTAATCAGTAAATAGTTATACAATATGAATATATATAGAATAACAGTCCATTAATAGGTCCCACAAGTTACCCGTACTTATATCTTCACTAGGATATAACATAATTAACATCATTTAAAGATATACAACCGACCTAACGACTTTATCAATAATAAAACAGTTGAGTTGTTTAAGTCAGTTAAGTTTATGTTTCATACAGTTTATCATGATCTTTGATGATAATGGTAATCGTTTACTTTGAAATAGAATTGTCTAGTGTGATTTCAAACTCGTTCCATTTATTTTCAGCTATATATTCACTTGTTATCAATCTTTTAACTTAATTGCCTATGTGCATCCACGACTCCATTGATTGTTGAAACGGATAAATCTTGTTAATTGGACGCTATACTCTGATCCTAATCTAGTCCCATAAACCCCAACGAAGCTAGAACTACACAGCGACTTGAACACGAGAGAAACGGTTTCAAGTATACGAGAAGCCTTTTACTCCAAAGGTTCATTTCTAGCAAACCTTCTAGTCAAACGCTGATTGGACAAAATGCTTCCTCTTAATATTTCCTGAGCTTGTCATGTCTATTGCGAGAAATTTTCTGGATCACCCCAACAGAAACCAAGATGAAATTGAATTGTCATGTATATATTAGTGTTATGACTCTCTTCTTTTGTATAGGAATGGATCAGAATTTAAAGCTTTAAGCTTTCAACTACTTGCTTCTATTTCATATCATGTTTCACAGATTTTACTAAGTTCTATTTCTTCTTTCATTTTGGAAACCTCATTAATTATTAATCAGTAATATGATCCAATTACTGACTATTTATCAAGCAAGTGAAAATTTAAGTTAAATTGTATCATATTACTAACAGTTTAAGTAAACAACAATAAAAAGATGAAAGAAGTTGTCTTTTATAACTATTCATGTATGAAATTAGAATATATGATAGTTGATGTATTGCTTTGATAGTATTTCTTTTATGAAAATGTTATTAACTTCATAAACTTTAACATCCCATATATATACTACTAATTATTGGAAAACATTGTAACTGTATACCAATAAACATAGAATAAAGTGATAATCAGCTATTTTAACTTAAGTGAATAGATTGGCCTAATGTCTGATGGAGATATGCAGGGATGATGAAGGTGAATATAGATAATAATAACGATAATGAGAAATAACTTAAGTTCGTTCTTGTTACTTATAACATAGGTGGCCTGCTTGAATGTCTGATCTATCCATTCCTGCCATCTAGTTAGTTCAACAAGTTATCTTATTATTTTTGTTTTAATACATCATTATACCTATTAAACGCATAACCTATTCAGGTGCGTTTATAAAACATCAGTTTCAGTTTCAGTTTCAGTTTGGAAAGGACAGGAGGCTTGGTGGCCTGTGTTAGTCCTGGCAATGATGGTCTCTCAGCTGATCCAACTTTCTTTTGAAGGAGTCGACGGATGGAGCCTCAACCACGTGCTGAGGTAATGAATTCCACTCGTTGATTATTCGATGGGAAAGTCGGTAGTCAGCTGACAAGTAATTCGTTCTGGGCTTGTGAACTTTTTTGGAGTGTCCTCGTAGATTTTCTGTTTTGGAAGACAAGAAAAATGAGGGCATATCAGGTGCAAATTTGTCATTTAGCAATTTGAAAACTATAATCAAGTCACCTCTGATTCTTCTATATGACAGCGGGAATAGGTTTAGCTTGGTCAGTCTAGTACCATACGGGAGCTTCGCTATTCCGGGAATCAGCCTAGTTGCTGTTCTCTGAACTCTTTCCAAGAGTTCACTGTCTTTTTTTAGGCAGGGGTTAGCTGCTTGTATACAGTACTCAAGTTTAGGGCGTACGAACACTGTATACAAAGTCAGAAACGTTTTAGCGTCAAGATGCCTAAAAGCCCTGCGTATGGACCATAAAGTCCTAAAACCTTTGGCGGCTATTGCACGGCAGTGTGCAGTAGTCTTTAAGTCTTGACTAACGATGACGCCTAAGTCATTGTGTGCCTGAACAATAGGTAACTCAGTGTTATTCATCGTGTATGTATCTGTACCCTGATGGCCAATATGCATCACAATACACTTGGAAGTGTTTATCGGCAATTGCCAGGTTTGGGACCATTCAGATAATCTCTCCAGGTCATTTTGAAGTTCTAAGCTATCGCTCTTGCTTTGTATCGCTCTCCATATCTTGACATCATCAGCATAGAGTAAGACCGATGACGATAGTAGACGAGGGAGATCATTTACGTACAGGAGGAATAACACTGGCCCCAAAACTGTACCTTGGGGGACTCCACTAAGCACAGTTTCCCAGCTAGACAACTTGGAGTTCACCCTTACTCTTTGTTGACGCCCAACTAGGAAGTCTTTTATCCACATCAATAGATTGCCTCCAATCCCGACATTCCTTAGCTTATATAACAGCCGGTTATGCGGAACTTTGTCGAAGGCTTTGCTGAAATCGATGTAAGCTACGTCTATAGGTAATTTTTGGTCCTTAAGAGCGCACCAGCTTTCACGAGCGACTAATAAGTTTGTGAGACAAGAGTAACCTGTTCTAAAACCATGCTGCTTTTCGGAGAGGATCCGGTTTTCATCGAGATACTTTAACAGTTCCTTCCGAATAATCTTTTCTAAGATTTTAACAACCACACTAGTTAGGCTAATTGGTCGGTAATTCTCAGGCTTATGTTTTGTACCTGTTTTGAAGACTGGACTTACTATGGCGTTCTTCCAGTCTTTTGGTAGACGACCCTGGGTTACGGATAGATTAAAACATACACTTAAAGGGTTCGCAACAAAGTTAGCTAATTCCTTTAGTAACCTAGGATGCAGTTCATCGGGTCCAGTGGATTTACCTATGTCAAGCTTAACTAGCAGACCAAAAACATCGAGTTCTTCAATGGTTACGCTGTCCAGTGCTTGTGTGGGTGGATTTTCATGGACTGGTGAGAAGGGTGTTTCTATGGTGTATACATCGCTAAAGTATTTAGAGAATACTTGAGCTTTGCCAAAGTCATCCTCCACTAGTGATGTGGCAGTACTGTCTCCCCATAATGAAGGAACATTTCTTCTTCTTTTTGTCCTTTGGTTTATATACGAATACAAGCGTTTAGGGCATTCTATGGATTCCCTTACGATTTTCTCTTCGTACAGCTTTCTGGCCTTACGGAGGGTCGAGGCACAGGTATTTCGAGCCTTTTGATACTGAGATTTCGCCTCGTCAGTCCCCAGTAACCTAAATCTGTCCCACATTTTCCTTCTTTTACGGAGAAGGATGCGAACCTCCCTACTGAACCACGGTGGGGAGTTTCTCGGTCTCTTAGGTGTAGTCCAAGGGATGTGGGGGGTGGTAACTTTTAAGTATAAATTCCGGAATACGTCCCAAGCCGTTTCGATTGATGACTCTGGATCTAATTTCCAATCTACTAATGATGCTGATTTCATGATGTCTGCTATGTTTGCTTTCCAGACGTTAGGTCTGGATTGAGCTGAAGCGTACTCGTGATCGACAGTTATATGGAAGTCAAAGCTTAAAACTGCATGATCACTTTTGCCTAGGGGTGGCATGTAATCCAGGTTTGCAACATCATCCTCATAATGAGTCAATATAAGATCTAGTAAGGATGATGCAGAACCCGGGTCGTACCTAGTTGCTTCCTTCACGTGTTGCACTAGAGCACAAGTGATTATCGCATCAACTAGTTCCTGTTCGAAGGAGTTTGCTGACGATTCAGTCCGAAGATTTCCCCAGTCCACCATGGGTGCATTGAAGTCCCCTAAGATTAGACATCGATCACTTCGTGATAAAGTGTTGAGACTGCTTAGCAGGACCTCGTTTGCCTCACAGCTTGGACTGCGATAGATCAAACTAAGTAGTAACTCTTGTCCCCTGCATTTCAGGCGGCAGCAAACTAATTCATACGTCCCACTCTCATGGGATACACTGTCGATAATGGTGAATGGAATAGCATTCCTAATGAATAGAGCTACTCCCCCTCCTTTACGCGTTTGTATTCTATCGGCCCTTACCAATGTAAAACCCTCGAAATCAAGTTCCCTACTATCTATAGACGGCGTCAGCCATGTTTCTGTGACTGCGATTATGTCTGGCCTAGTTGAGTCAATCTGTACACCTAGTTCCGGTAGCTTATTTAGTAAGCTCCGGGCGTTGGTATAACAGATCCGAAGCCTATTTAGGTGGCCTCGTGCTTCACCCAGAGTGGCTTCGGCATCATCCTCTGTCGAAGCCTCACAACCCGAAAATTTACAATTTTCAGGTCTTTTTCGCCAGCGTCTAATCTGAGCTGTAGTTCCTTTTCGGCTTCCCGTCTTTTAACACGGTCCGCCAACGGTAAGTCCTTACGGAGAAAAACTCCTGAACCCTTTAATTTGTGTCCATTTTCTAAGATTAAGTCGCGTTCGTTTGAGGATTTGAAAACGACTTTGAGTAGTCTAGACTGATTTGGTTTCAGATGCGTTAGATTTCCTAATCTATACACCTTTAGCAAGGTGACTCCGGGGATGTTTTTGGGCATAACTTGGTTGAGTAGTTGTTTTATCAACACAATGTCATGCTCAAAACGAGCTTTCGGTTCTAAGTTGTCACTCTCCTTGACTCTATGGAGAATGACTGATCTGTCGCTGTGATCAGACCTCGGCTTGTCGACCCTTTTGGTGGGGGTATGACTTCCTTTTACGTCATTTTGGCGTTTTTTTCTTACGACCCGTACCCAATCGCCAACGTTCTTTGGAGTGGTAACCACATTCGCGTCAGGCGTACTGTGGGATTCCGGAAGAGTCAGGACGACTTGGGAGATCGGGTCATCTTTCGCGCTGGAAACCGATCGAGCCTTGCGGTTTCGGCTTCCTGAAGTTCCCTTCTGGGTACCATTTTTGATACGAGGGACAGAAGAGACTTTTTTGCGCGAGTTTCTGGTTGTAACAGTCCTCTTTGGAGGATGTTCTTCCTCCTTAGTAGGGTGTGGGTCGGCAGTTTTTGGACTCACTTGGGCCTGCCTTGTGTCAATCTGCGTGTCGATAGATTGAGTTCTGACTGATGTATCCCGACCGCGCTTGCCGAGACACTTTTTTGCGGCATTTACTATTGAAATGGCCTCGGTTAGCAGGCTATTTGCATCCAAACAGCACTGTTGACATAGCCATACGCACCCATTTTTACTGAACCGCTTGAAAGCTGCAGGTGTTAGATTCGTGCAAACATCGTGGTACCAACCTTTGCACTCATCGCATTGCATGCCGCTATCAACAGGATATCGACATCCTGGGCGGTGGCAAATGCTTTTGTTGCATCTTCCAGTCATTTTAAGATGCGAAAGTGAGTGTTGACTATAAGTAGAAAAAAAAAACTATAAACAGTTAGGACCAAAGTACTAACAGACACAATGGAAAAAAAAAGGTACTCTGGAGTACCGACGATAAAACTATTTAGGATACCAAAGATGATACTCTAATAGAATACTTTAACTGAAAGAAATTCAATCAAAGTATAAAAACAGTAGTCTTGATACGTTAATAACGATCAAAACAATAGAATTTACTCAACGAGGAAAAATACCACTGTCCTTATGTTGAATGTGTTTTTAGTCTTGCTAAACAACTATTATATTCAACAGGTGTATCAGTATCGTAGTACATTTTTTCTGTTAAACAAAATAACACAATCATACAATTAGTCCTTTTTATGAATTTGAATAAAGCCAAAAACAACTAGTAAGGCTGAATGATAGGAATTCATTGTATTTCATGGTTTCACTTCAGCTGCCTACAACTCAGTTCGCACTACATGCATATACAGGCACTTTTAAGATCGACTTGGGTTAAAGGTCGGAAAAATACATGTGATGAAGCTGTCATGATACAGAATCTAAAAGGGGATATGACTGATTTGAAGAGTCCTGATAAGGTTTAAGAATCGGACAAGTGGAGATCACAAATGAATCGTCCTTAACAGGTTCATTAGTTTTAGCATATTTATCGATGAATTTCTGTGGTTATGCGTTTTATCACTGATACTTGTTAATAACTAACATTTATACATCTTAGAATGATACAAAGATAATTCATTTCATGATAAGAGTTTAAAATGATTTAATGCCCAAATGAAAAGAAGTTGCTTGTTTACCTAATCTGAAAAAATCCAAGTTTGTCAAGGAGTTTAAATAGTTAGAGTTCAGTATTGTATCTCACCCGTCAACTAGAATGACCATATTATTGCAAACAAGCCATTTTCATACTACTTATTTAGGCTAATTTATAAATCGTTATCAAACAGGTAAGACTATAAAAGAAAAAAAATGTCCTTTCGTTCAAATATTTACATTCCTTCCTGTTTTAATGTTCTGGAAATATGACTTTGAGGGCATTACTAGTCAACACTCTTATTTACTTTTATACTATTTTGTAATATAAATAGGATGATAGAAATTTTTAACTTAGAAGAAATGCCTCTGTCTATGTTATTTTCTACCAGTTGAATGATTAAATTATAGAGATTCGATTATTGATCTGAGGAGCATCATTAACACCTACTTCGAGCAGATTTAAATTTACACAATACCAATGAAATTTCGATATCTATTAAGATTATTTTTATTTATTTAGAATTAGTATTCCGCCAAAATTAACTAAATAAATTCTTACGAATTTAATGCTGCTATAAGTTTTATAATTTTTGATTTAGCCATGAATTCCTCTGACGTTCGTCAATTTGGATATTAATGGAAATAAGTTTGTTATGATTTGACCAAGGCCGTCGCCAATTTGTTATGACTTGACCAAAGTAACAAAGGACATATGATAATTCGTTGTTGATTTTATGTCCGGCTTTTATCACGTGAATTATCCACTAATGGAAATACAACTTTTCTAGTCTTAATACTGTGCCAATCAATGACATTCAACTGGTATGAGCAGTCTAGCATCCTTATTGGTCCCTTGTCCGCCTAGCCCTTACAATTAAGTCCAGAACACCAATTACAGCTTCTGATATGTGAATCTATGCGAATCCTTTATTTCAAGCATACTCTGTTTATATACCAGACAGACAGACGGCGTCACACCATCAAAGAGAACATAATATTTGTATAAGATCAAGCCAAATGTGGCTGTGAATGTGGGATACAATAATCAATAAGCTGAATATAATTTAGGAACAGTAAATAGTACAGTAATAATTCATAGGTCAAAATGAAGCTTATAATAAAATGAATATATATATATAAATATAATCTAATCACTCAATAGTTAAACAATAAGAATATACATAGACTAATCGTCCATTAATAGGTCTCGGAAATTACCCGTACTTATGTCTTTGCTAGGGTATAACAAAGTTTTAAACATATTTGTAGTTTATTGAGGTATTGACTACGCTTAATTACGTCTCTGATAACTCTTTTCTGAACAAGTAACTCTATTATAAAACTTCATGTTATTATATTTTGGTGGCCCTCGAATATCTGACTCCAATTGGATCGTGTGATTATCGTTATCGACTTTAATGCCGTCAATCATTGTATATAATCTTCGATTTAAATCGCGTTAGTAAATATCGGAATTAAATCAATCAAACACGAAAATGAAGTTACGAATACACATATTTTGTACAATCGTTGATCAGAATAGACAATTAGGGAGACGGAGTGAAGGGAACGAAGAGGAGAGATCGAAGCGAAATGGATTAGAGAAGGCATGTTAGCCAACTCGATTTAATGAAGCATGAATTGACATTTAGTCAAACAAAAATAAGTTACAAATACGTGATGAGTAAGATAAGAAACGCACACACATACGCTTACATAAAAACAGTCAGGATTAATAAGTAAATAAGTGACAAGATCAAAATGTGACCCAAAAAGCACAAATAAATTGGTCTATCCAAAAGCTAGAATAAGTTATATAGGCTTGACATAGAGTCAACCACCACAATATCTGGGATTCAGAACAACAATTTACAAAAGTAATGTGTAACTTATGTTAAATTAGTTATCTTCACTGACTCACTGGTTTAGTGTTAATCATGTAAAAATAACTTACTACAAATTATATTTACATAAAGTTAATTCACATGATGAATCTAAATTATTCATAGTTATATATATAATTTCCATAATTTAGTAAGACGTATTAAATTTCATGAATGTCTTTTCATATAATACATTTTATGCTGATTACACCCTGGTGCTTACATTTAATGTATCATGTGTTCATAAACGAACTAATTTATAATGGCTTAGATTATTCCGTTTATGCCCCCAAATACCCTGATACGGCCGAGAGTAGGGAGAATCCGCACTCCCTCTCGAAATGATCTCACATAGTCACGCGTAAATAGTCTCTGTCAGGGGAGTCCTACTCACTGCCTTCTCGTGGCGGGGTGTTGTTTATGAAATTGAGAGAACGAAAAGCGAATGTCCGGCGCTTTACCGGTTTGGTGGACACGGAAAGTTCACATAGGGGAGTTGGAAAACCCTGATTCCAAACCAATGGTGCACATAGGCTCCAGTATCCTGAGGGAACAAATGGCGTATGAACCAATTGTTAGTCACCAGCTACCATGGGACTGTATCTCCTCACGATGCTCCACTGCCTTGTGGATCAGACCTTTAGGTCAAAGGCTCCGGGTGTGGTGCCCTGAGAAAACCACCTGCTTAAGTTTGGGCACCTGAGCAGTATCACAGCCCTCACACAAATCAAATGAGATTTGTGAGGCGCATATGTATCTAATGCCCCCTTGTATCAATATTTATGTGTTTAAATAAAATATTAATGATATTTTGACTGAATTTCGACCAGCCTTAATTAGGATATGTACATCCTGTACGAATTGTCTTGATTTAACCGTTGTATCATAAGTTTGTTAAGAAAAGATAAAAAGTAGAATGAAGATTTGAAAAGAGGTATACATAGAAAACTATCATCAACTGAACAGAATACTATTCCCTTCAGTCTCATACCTCCTAAAGTAAAGAAGGGAATTTCATGAGATATTTTTATCATAGTCACAAACTCAGTTGCTCTAATGATAACTCAGAGAAAATTAAATACAAATGGCACCCTAGTTATTAGCAATGGATATCAAGTGAATTTTATCCATAATCTGCAACATTCACGGAAATGAAACTGATTAATAACAAAAGTTTATAAAGCAATATTACTGTTTTTAAATTTGGGATTTAAGTGTGTCGTCAGCAGTGACATTATGAAGACGTTCAAAAAAAGCTTAACTGCAATCAAACTGTGCAATCATCCTGTCCAGAATATCAAAGATGGACATGTTGACTGAATTCTGTTTTTTATCTTCATTTACTAACATAACCGATAGGTAACTAGGGAAACACAAAAGTAGAAGGATAGTCATTAGTTGTTTATATGTTTACTAAACATCTAGTTAGTAAAAACAATGTTTTTTTCTAAATAATTTATCTCATACTATTCAATTAATAACTCCGCCTGTAGTTACTCCGGGGGCTATTGCCGGTCCCAAGCCCGGGTAAAGGAGGAGGGTTGGGCATGGGGTTAACGACTCCATCCCGTAGAAAATCAACTCGCTAAAAAATCGCTAACCAGAAAAATATGAAGTAAGTAATTCAATTAATAGAATTGATCTTACTAATTTTTTCTGTTTCTTTTTTTCTCTCTCTAAAACTTTACATGATCAAATTTATTATTTCATATTTCATCTCACTACTAACACATAATCATGTGGTACTTTTCGTTTATTACAATAGTTTGTGTATTTTTCTTAACATTAATTTCATTTTTCTGTTACATGAATGGAACATCAAATGATAAAGAGAACTTAATTGACGGGAATTTATTGATTATTTCTAAAAAAAAATACAAAAAAAAATTGGGTTATGATAATAAAAAAAAACTTACGTTTCTAACTCAGAATCATTCTGTGAAAGCTTTTGTATCTTAGTTAACAGACATAGTTTTAAGGATACACATTAAAACGAAGTCATAATTTCACATTAGAATAATAATGTAAGCTAAAAATATAATTTAGTCTTTTTGTAATTACTGATTTATGTATTATATTAATTAAATGGATAATGACAGAAAAACTTTAGGGATTTGTCAACTAAGAAGATTTTAGATAATGTGAACAGATTATGGAATATCTAATATGTTTCCTATTGAAAGATTTCATTTTAAAATTTGTATATTTTGTTCAATCATCATATTGTTGTTGGAAATAACATCATCATTAGTTCTACACTAAAATATATACATATGATTTACAATAATGAAATATCAGAAGGGGTTTTGTGGAGATTTCAGTATTTTCAAAGTTGAAAGCATGAGTCAATTGAAGCTAGATCACCAAAGAAAACTTGGAAGCACTGGATGGCTGTTTCTACTCTTCAAGTAGATACGTTACGTAATAATTATATAATGACATATCGATTATAAACTAACATTAATGAATTGAAAGAAAGAGGATTAATACTAATCAAAAATAAAAGTGATTAAGAGTTCTATTCTCGCTCACTTGGTGGACATACATTATCAAGTTGAACTGAATAAAGCTTATAAGGTTATCTACCATATTCCATCAAATTTGCCGCATGGTTTACGAGCTTGTCTTTTGCAGATAGCTGAAGCCATCGCAATCCATGTCCAAAAATAACAAATTTGTTCATAATATTTATTATCATTTTTTAAACATTGTTATTCATTCATAATTGTTGAATGTAATTAATTCCCCTTGATGTAAATTCTGTTTTAAAAATGGATCTTGTTAATAATCTTAAAGTTATTTCTCTAACATACCTATCCAACTTTTCCTCATGTTGACGGACATCTTAACCAACTAAACGTGTATCGTTTTAAACTGAAAAATAGTTATTTATCAGTGAAATCAACCAGGAAATCTGGAGATGTCTGAAAAAGTATGGTGATAACAGAGAAGTTAGTAATAAACAGTAAAATGTAGACGAAATCAAAGTACAGTAAAGCTATAAGTACTGGTGAAGGATATATGAATTATTGAGAAGTAATTTACACATCGAGTGATGCTAACGCCAGATGGCCCGTTTAATCATGAACTTGTGCCGATAAAGCGAACTTGAATATCGTGAACCGATTTAAGTTAAGAAACCATTGAAAATCAGGAGGCAGTAGATAGCTGTTTCGCTCTAGTATGAGGATGCTCAGCAGTGCATATTCACAACCCCATTTTAGAAGGTCTAACCAAAAACCGGTCTTGCACAAGAATGACTAAATTTTAGACTGGTGACCCGGTATCCAATAAATAAATAAACCCATGACACTGTGGGGTATCCTCTATTCTCTTCGGAGGGTAACTTTTTCAAACCATACACGGTTGAGTTCTACCGGTCTCACTAGGACTCCGAGGATTTTCTTTCGAAGCTCATTGATAAAATTTATCAACCTCCATAACCATATGCCGATAAAACTTGGTTCAAATGACCAGTTTTGGAATCGTGATGATTCTGGAGGAGAAATCTATGGTATCTTGCAGATCATTTTTAGTCAGAGGCATGATCCGACAGTAAATGTGAGTAAAACTTAGTCTTCATGCCACTCATATTTCTCGACATCAGTAGCACACACCGCAATATTTTCAATGACTTAGAAGTCTACAATCACAGTGCTCGTTCACTATATTTATCTCTTACATCCTTAATAGTTTAAACTACTTAAACGTGCTATAGATTTTAAATAGTTGCGGAGAATCGGACGAATCACTTTTAATACTACAGAGGTTACATCTTAATTTAAAATAATATTTCATAAGGAGGTCTACTAAGAGAAATCATACACTTACTTGTAAACATAATGTTTTTTGAAACGCCATTGTTTAGGTTATACTATATCAATCAATTTATTTTTATTGACAATATTATAGGTCTCTTTCACATATTAAATTAAAGTTTCTGGTCCTACTATTCACAAAATAACAGACTTTATTTGTATGAATTCGATTACTAGCTAATAAAACAACTTTAAATATATAAGAAACTGTCAGCTCTGCTAAAACCATGGAATCTTTAATTCTTTTTATTCCGATAGGATTTTTATATTTCCCACGAGTTAACTTATTTTCTTGTTATTAAAGATGGTTATTTCATTTTAAGACGAGTAAAAATCACAGTGTATTAGGTAACTGTTAGGCTCTATTTTAATGCTATCAAACAGTGAGAAACCCCGACCTACAGTAGATCAAATTAAAAGCTATCTTATCTTTTGATGAACAAATTATATTACAAACAACTTCATATTTTGTTAATTTAACTTTGCCTGTAAAGAAAATGAAAAAAATTCTACGAACTGTACACTGTCCATTTGAATGTTTTCAATTTTTCTGACTTTCGAAAAGCCTTTTAATCAACTAACTAACTCAGTTAGCTTTCTGAATAAATTTTAGGAAGAAATTTCCAAAGGGAATACTTTTCTTCGTAGTTGAAGTTGACTGAAGTGAGGGGGGGGAAATAGAGTAAAGAAACTTGAATACTTATTTAGAGATTTCTAAAAAAACTACCTAAAACATACTATAGTACTTGTTTCTTTAGGGAATTTTAAGAATATTGGATTTATTTATATAGAAGATATAGATCAATACAACTCACTGTATAGTATTCAATATTTTAATTATCTTACAAATAGTTGGAATAGAGTAAGCAACTACTAATTATATATAAACAGTTTATTATACCAGTGCTCAAATATTTATTTGTAATTAAATTTTTTTATTAGAGTTGAGTAGGGTAACATGATTGATCTTATTCAAGAAATAGAATGATGTATGTCATAATATTTAATTCGTACAACTAAAGTGATAGTTCGCCACGGCGTATATATATATATATATATATATATATATATATATATATATATATATATATATATATTGATGTAAACGAAGATGTTACTATGAAATAGGGAGGATTTGTGAGGAATTTATTTTAATCAAACGATATTTTCATTTTTAATAGATATTAATTAAATAGTAATCTTTCGATGGTTCTTGAAAGCCTTACTTGGTTGTTTTGCTTTGGGTCAAGACTATACTTGGGTGTCAACCTACAACTCCATATGTAATGGATGTAACAATGCTAAGGTTTTGAACCGAAAATGATATGACTCTATTACTAAGGTGATATTTAACTGTAAACTTTTTCAAAATTTATCAGCGTTTAAAAGTTATTTTGTACAACTTACGACCACATTACCTTGATATGGTTGAGTCATAATCTAATGATCGACATTTCGAATTTCAACCTGTCTGTGATATTTATCTCACTCCCGAGAGAGATGAAGTGCACCGGTTATGAATTCTAATTGCAACTTCCGGGATATTAGTGATTATATGATTATTAATGTATTCATGACACTGACAATAATCTAAAATGAGTAAAATAGAATATCAATAAAAGTTGTATGAAACATATGTCTACGTTCCTTTCTTGAAGATATATATATATATACATATATATATATATATATATATATATATGTATATATATATAACTATTTGGTCTACTGACCAAGTTCAATCCCCATCATTAGTTATATTCAGAATAAATCTTCTACACACGATATGTGATTAATGTTAATACCAACTAGTTTAGTATTAAAATACAATATTTTGCTAATGAGATTTAAAATTGCATGACTTATCAGCAATTATTAAACACAAAATTTTGCTTTCCTTACAAAATAACATAATCTGAAGATCTGCAGAAAGAAAGAATGCATTGTACAACTGTTCACCCTCCTTTGAAGCTTCTCATGAATGTCAATCTATCACAAGCTCAGGATTGGAACTTGGGACCTTTGAGTCTCGTGGTTAGCATATTACACCACTAATTTAACATTTAAAGCCTCAGTTTCCAACATCGATCCATTTGTCGCTGCCCGTTCATAATGGAAACGAATTTCATTTTAAACAATCTCCACAAACTCTCTGCTCCGATAATATTAAGTAGTTAAAAGGGCCTTATGAAAAACTCAACTTTTTAATTTAATACAGATGAAATTACACACCCGGTGACATTCATAAAATGGTCTGTACTGATAAAAACATAGTTTTCTCAGCATTTCGAAAACTTTTATGATCAAAGTATAAATGATAAATTACAGTGCTAACTTAGTACAACCTATTTCAAAGAAACAAATTAAAAGGATTTATTGTATTTTGTTTGGTAACGTTTTTCCAGTTATTCTGAACACAATTGCTAATTGTGTTTAAACCATTTTGATTAGCAGATCTCTAGTCGCGATTAAATTTGGTGTAGTCAGATTAATTACATGGTGATAAATACACCTGATGATTGATAATTAAATAATGTTTTAAACTTTTAAACGTTACTTAATTCTGTCAGGGTTTAATTTTACTGGTTCAATATAAACACTGAATTTATTACTTATAAAGCTGAATAGCTCAACTGTATTGACGGTTACGATTGTAAAATTAGACGACATTGAGCAATGTAAATATGCATTGTTGATGAGTCTTAACTCGCACATAGCTTGGATTCAGGGTTTCTTATTGATGAATACCTTCAATTGTGCAACACTGAATAGTTAGTTGTTCATGGTCATATTGTAAAATATTATCTGTAGAGATACAGCAAGTTATCACAGTAAGACAGTTGAAAAGTTGTTTATTCAAATGCGAAATTTCAGTTGGTTTAATTTTGATGAACAATTTAGTACAATGCCTTTCACTGATAATCAAGAATGAAGTAAGAATTGTGAATGTGTCAGAAAAAACAAACTCAGTTAAATAAACAAAATCCACGAAAATTAAACAGTGCAAATCTTTTGAACATTGCACGAAATCATAAGTTATGATTATATGAACCCGTTTGAATACCTGTAACATTTTAATCTCAATATTCTATGCATATACAACTGCTATGAAAGGTCGGTACAAATATAAATTACTATTTTCACATAGTTCCCTGTACAAGCTTCACATGTTTTGTAATGCCATTCCAACTAGTAATCTGTTTTTCTATCTTAATAACTTATTTACTCAGTTGATGTGTGTGTATCAGTTAGATGATAATAAATTCATTTATTTCGTGGAATCTCTCCAGGCTACAATTTGAAACCATAATATATTTATAGTGTGTCACCAAAATATTGTTACTTAAAATCGAAACAAAATGAAGTGGAGGCAGTTTTGATCGAAATCTATTAAAAATAAGCATTGTAGTAACAATTACTTAAGACTATGAGCCAAAATTAGTGGGACCGATCAATATTAATTAAAATAGTGAGTGGAAGTATTCATTTCTATGTAACTTATTTTGTACATCATAGCACTAAACACTGTAGATTATTAATCTATCTTTTTTATTATATCCTAATGAGTAGAAAAATTGTATTTCTGACGTTTTGTGACTTAATGTAAGCCATTTCTTCAGAATAAATAAATAACCGAATCCAGTTATTTATTATTAACTTTCTACCAATACTCAATTTATTTGAAACTAACAAATCCAACCTTGGAATTGATAACTATTGGATACAATTTTTCAATTGTTAGACGTCTTCTGTTAAACTTTTCTTAGTCAATAGAAATTGTCAAGTGACAAATTTATCATTATTATTCAGTTATTTAATTTACAACTTGACGTTGACTTATATGGATACAAGTTAACCTCAATTTTTGTAAGGTTCTCAAATGTACACTAATTTCAGTGGTAAATTAGACACTACTCTGAATAAATGTTTTAAAAGATTTATTAATCAATAGTTTTTGATTGAAATTTGACAATACCTTACGACATTTTAACAAGTGTTCAAAGATAGAATAAAACACTATTTAATTGTCAAAAACCTTAAATAGAGGGAATTGTATAATTACTTTCAAAGCTTATTTAACCTAGTTCATCAATGTTGTTTGTCAACGGTTCGATTTTGTGTTAAAAGTCAACTGTATTGACTTTTATAATAATACTGCTAATAATAATAGTAGTACTATTTATTCAGCAATATGTATTTGGTTAGAGGTGAGGATTCTTAGTATAACTCAATGAATAATTTAACAAATTACTTACTGTATTCTATTCATGCAGTTTGTATATATTTGAAAATGAAATATAATTATTTAAACAAAAATTAGTCTCTTTTTGCAAACGTTTTCAATCAATTCTGTCACTAGGACTATTTTCTGGCACAGTGTGTTTGATACACGAATTCTGAAGTAAAAGAATCTCACTTCTTCAACATAGAGTGGAGGTAAGAAAATAGACTAACTAAATTGATATTTATACAACAGTAAGCAATGTGAAAGATAAGAAACTTTTCTTAAAAGCTCATGAGTGCAATATGAAGTTTATTTGTATCATATTTTCAATTTCATAGGTCAAGGTAGCTAATAAGGGGGATTTAATGCTTTTATGAGTTCAAAAGCAAGATACATCCAGATTTTCATGACAACTTAAAGCTCACATTCACAGTTATTAACACTGTAGAAATAAGCCAAGTTTCTTACTATACTAATGAACAGTAATCAGTGTCATATTCGAAACTATATTAGTAAGGTAAATCATTTGACATTATATTGAAATATGAAGTACTGAAACAGTTCCTTGAAGTTATCGGATATTACAAAAATACCCTAGATGTATGGTCTTGAAAGTTCAATAGGCCCTATTTTTTAGTAGATTCATATTTAAAATAAAATATTTTTTAAAGAAGGTATGACACCATTTTGTTTCTAAATAGCTTGAATATTTCATATTCACCATCAAATCTTAATATTGTGGTGATACACACCGATAATGAAACATTTTTCTTTCATTATATTGTTTATAATTTTATTCTTTGGTTTTCGTATGATCATTTAAGGTTGGTAAAGTAAAACTTTGTTTTATATGTACTCCACTTTTTATCTTCCTACATAAAATTGATTTATTACAAGTGAAGAAAATCTAACGGAATGTTTTGTTCACTAATTTTATTGATTTACTACTTGTATTTATTCATTATTAATCACATTTTACTTGGCTAATCTCTCCAAGGCACATTTAAATAAATAAATATTGGTTGTACAGTTATTTGAAAGTGTATTCAACAACATAATAATAATTTGCTCCTGTGGAGCTAGTTACATAAGTCATACTCAGTGGGTTTTATCCTTGCATATTCGTGAACATGTACCAGCATGGTTGGGAAAAAGAGTCACCAAATCCATTAACAGCATCATCCTTTCTCACATGGTAGATAGTAAACATCATATCAAAATAGAGGAACCTTTCTCTGTTTGATATCAAGTTCCGAAAAATCTATCTCAAGGAGCTAGATTATGGCTACTCTACATAACCAAAGCCATCTGGATCAACTCCAGAAAAACAAACTTATGTATCCAGAAAAAGTATATCCAGCCTCTATGTTTACCTTGGCCTACGACTGGATCACCGGATTCCTAAACTAAATATTATAAACCTCTCCCCTTTTTTGATCACCTATATCTTAATCTTCACATTCATCATTCCCAATTCTTTTGTCGTAATTACCTTGGTAACACCCCTTTTATTACATATTATATTCACACAACAATTTTATTACTACTATTACTATTTATCATTATTATCTCAATTAACAAGATTAAATTCTCCTACTGTGCGTTTTATTCACACAATTTTTTTTGCATTTTTATTTTTCCTATATTACTATCATACTGATTGTGACTAGATACTTTATTGCAAATCATTTTTACCTTTATTAAATGACCTTTCTAATTTTACAAACAACACCATTTTGAAGTATATATGTCGTAACAGATGCAAACGTTCACCATTTTCAACATATAACATTGTCAAATTAATTAATACATGCCTCATTATGGCCTTTGTAAAATATCAGAATTATGGACTTATAACTGTAGAGCTTGATGATGAAGTTATTGAAAATTAGTTTAATACTAATTGTATTCAGTAATGTACAAAGATATCATTGAAATATCAGCTGAATTATGATTTTTCTGTCAAGTAGGATCAGTGTTCATTTTGAAATAATCTAAACTGATTGGTGTGTTTTTTCTCCAGTTTATCGTGCTAATTTGATTCCGTCCATCACTTACATTGCGGTTACTAGCCCCCATTTACCGAAAAAAATACAAAGTGATTTATTAGATCTCAAGACTAGTGATCAGATTGCAACTGACTGATAGAATTCGTTTAAAACGAAGGACTAAATAAACATGATATTAGTTACTACTCAGTTATACAAGAAGCTATTTACGTCATGAACAGGTTTTACATTGAATGATGTGGATTCCAAACCTATACGGAGTATCAGTCTAGTCAATATTACAGATACATTTAGCTGGCAAGTGCCACGTAGCAAAAACTTATATTTAGAGCTTCATATCAATTCATACCGGTCGCCTAATAAATATATTAGAGTTATCCTACTGTATAATTAAGAACGACAAACTGCATTTTACTGTACTGGTGATGTATGTCTATTTTACAATCATACATTAATTGGTAAAAGCTCTTGAAATAACCAAATGATCGAAATAATTATTTGTTCATACTTATCAGAAAGACTATTATTTGTTGTTTAGTAAAATCTAATTACTATTTTGTATTATTACGTTCTACGTCATTCAAATTAGACGAAATCAATAGAGAACTAAATAAGTATAAGTTGTATAAAGTATTTCATGGGAAATCGAGCTGCAATTTAATAAATCCCTTATACGTTCTCTGTATTCATTGTCAGTATAAACTACGAAGATATACAAGAAAACAAGAGAATATTCAACAGCTTTTTTTAAAAAATAGTGTTGAACCTTTGCAATTTTCATTTTCCGAAGATCCTGTATTATTTTGTGCTGTGGCAGTTATTAATACTGATTATTGATCATTCTCTATTCTTCACTTTTATTCATTCAATGAATAACCTTTTGGTTGAGAAAAATCAAAGGTTTAATTCAGTCGTTTACCTATTGGCTTTGCCGCGTGTAAACAATTTGATTAGGACTTCAATGAAGGTGAATTATCTTCAGCTCAATTCTTTCAACAAATTAATTACTTAATTATAACATTATAACCCAGGAAAATAATACTGATAGTCCGGAATGTAATATATCATGTTATTGTGAAACAATCGTTTCATTCCATTTTAGTTTACAGATAATAACTATTGAGATTATACTTTATATCCATGAAACTATTGATTATTTTCATTGTACATTAATCAAATAAGTGAAAAATACACTGAGTTTATATACAGTATGAACAAACAATACCACGCCCATTTTCATCTGTTGAGATAAACAACTGGGATAAACAAACAAGTGTTTTTTGTTAGTGTTCTGTTCATTTCCATGATGCAATTCAGTAGACTGTTTACTTTGAATCTGTATATGTAACGTTATTGACTAATAACAGAAGTCACTTTAATCTCAAATTGACTAAAGAATATTCAAACAAATAATATTTCAATAGTTAATTCTTATAATGCGTTTTAGAATTAAGAAAAATGTCACTGATCCAATATGAGGATGAAAAAATCAGAACTATGTGATATACTAAGAAAGTACATTAGACAGAATCTAATTATACATTTAACTGTTAAAATATCAATAAATATATATCAAACTAGATAAGTTGAAAGATGGAAAGAACAGATATTAGGGGAAAAACAATTTAAATCATGCTACTCTTAATAATAGATTAATAATATCGAGGTAAGATTAATGTAAATACAAACGATTTTTAAAGAAGCGAAGTGGATCAGACATTCATGTGGCTAAGGATTCGACCAACTTATGCATTTGTTCCGGACAACTTTTATGCAAAACAACAAAGGCTGAAGTAATACCAGTCATATGGCCTGTTTTATTTGTGTTTTTGCTAATAGAAGAAGATAAGCGGTTGTGTGCTGTAATCAATGAGTCACTTGACTTTTTGATTTTTAGAACCGAGGAAAATTGTCTGTACGGTTGTTTTTACTAGCTCAATTTTGAGATTGTTTTGATTGTAAACTGACATCATTCAAAATAATTGCTACAGCCAACCTATTAAATACTGACCATGTTCTTATTAATGTCTTTTTGATAAACTCCCGACTTTCTAATGTCAAGTTATGAGTGGCGAAATCAAAGTGTTTCGGGAGTGAAACTGATAAGATTAAACGATCATATCTCTATATTACAAAACCTTTTTATCCAAAAGAAGTGTGTACAACCACTCTTGGTACCTTGGCCATCGGTATAGCAGAGTTTTTAGCAGAACTTTGGTAAACAATTATCGTATTCCTTCCATTTTTATATTTTTGTATTTTACTTATTCTCTACATTCGTCTCTTGATTCTTACATAACTACTATGTTACTGACCATTCATCAAAATATTTTGTTAGTTCTTTCTTCTCTTTTAATATATTATGCAACGTAGCAACAGCTTGATTTTAGAATAATTACTTTGATTATTATTAATCCTCTTTCTCCCGATTAATTAATGTTAGTCTATAATCGATATGTCATTATATAATTATTACGTAACGTGTCTACTCGAAGAGTGTTATTTCATTATTGTAAATCATATATATATTAGTGTAGAGCTATTATAAAAAACTAATTGAAAACAATTATCTTCTCTCGATTCGTTCCTTTTTAATTTATCAAAACTAAATGTACTTGGAAAATGTGAACTACTGGGTGTTAAGTGGTCTAACTATAAGATCCTCATCTCGAGACTTGAAGGTCTTGAGTTCAGTCATTGCTAGAATTATAAATGGAATTCTAAAGTACTATAAAAACAACTGTTCAATGTTTCCTGGTTCTCACTTGGTCTCTAGATGAAAAGTTCTTAGAAGACGTTTAACGTAAAATCTGTATATACAACAATAACTGAATAGATTCATTCAGTATTGTTTGTTTGAATCTTCCCATCGATTTGTTAGGACTGCAACTGGTCAGTCTCTAATTGGCATATGTGCATACTGTGCGTATTGTCTCGATATAGCCTTAATTCACAAGCATTTTAGGCATAGATGGATAGTGGCTAGCAGTGGAATCCAGTTTGACGCGCGTTTCGCCTTATTTGGGACTCGTCAGCTGAATGTACCTGCATCTCAGAGTTGATGTTCACTCTGTGACTCGAACCCAGTACCGTTCACTTCAAACGCCATCGCGTTATCCACTCGGCCACTGAGTTCAGGACGCGCGTCCTGGATTCCACTGCTAGCCACTATCCATCTCTGCTTACCAATAACTGAATAGTTTATAATTAGTTTTGTTCTTTACAATATTACAAATGTAACACAATGTAAGACGAAAATTTTCTTCTAAGTCAATTCGAATTTATATGAACTTCATTCTTTTGGAGAATAATTAAACAAAAAAATTTATAGAACATGATTATATTTATTCAATTAAACAAAATGAAGATGAAGATTATCAGAACATAGTTCATATATATAGTTATATGGAAAATATATGTTTATAGGAGGCTAGGAAAGATTGCATTATAAATTGATTCGAGAATAAATAACAAATAAGGTCACGTACTAGTCAAGTGGAAAGGGAGAAAATCATTTATGGTCAATCCACGAATTCAAGCTTGAACTTTGCGTGCAGAAACGATTTGTCCAACCTCTCACCCTTCCTTGGCCCTAATTCCCTTAATCGGTATGTTTCTGGTTGTTGTTGTTTTTTTCACTTTTATTTGATTATTATTGATTTTTGAAATTATCGTTTTGTATTTTTAAACTCCAATCAGTTATTATCATTACCTTATACAAGTTTTCTTGGTTATTATTCAGCATTTATTATTATGACCTTCATGTTTGTTTCTGTTCTTCATTTCCGTAAATTATTTTCATTCTTATATTCCTTCCTTACCCCTTGATTATTGAGTAACCTAATTTGATATTTAGTCTCGAATCCATTTCTGATGTCATCTTTTCTATCCTTCTATAGACATATATTTTTCATAAAACTATAAATACGAATGTACAGCTTAAGTAACTAATTTCATCGAAAAGAAAATTTTCTTCACTGAATTCTATTTTTCTGATTTTTTGATCAAAACAAAAACTTTTTGAATTAAGGCATCGTCTGTTTGAGTTACTTTTTTTCTGAAAGCTTATAGTTTTTTTATTTTTTCACAATTTGACATAAAAGACACATAGTCAACTACATAAATAGCAGATAGGATCATAACTACAGTTATAAGTGATCTGACAGCATATATTTTCCGTATCAAGTGAAAGTTAGAGAAAAATATACAAATTTTTAAGAATACCTATAAGAACTGGAAGAGAGTACGAATGAGTTCAAGTTGACACACTTCTTATTATCATGGAGAGTTCAAACTATGATGATACCAAAATCTCGATGGTGTTATAAGAAGATGAAGATCATCAGAACTATGTGATATATTACCGCAATGCATTTCGAACAATCTGATCACACATATAGTTGTTAAGAACATTTATATATAAAAATAAAAGGTCAACTAGACTGGAAATGGGGGTTAAGAATAGACAAAGATAATAATAAAAACAATGTGAAAACAATTTGAAACCCAAACACTCAGGATAATAAGCTAATATTACCAGGGTAGGTTTAAGGCGAGAACAAACTGTTTTTGAATATACAAAGAGGGTTTGAATTTTCGTATGGCTAAGACTTCAATAAACCTTAGTATACGCCCTTTTAAACTTTTATACAACACCACAAAAGCCGAGTCAAGATCAATCTTATGCCTTGTTTAGATTATGTGTTTGGCGATAAAGGATGATGGATGTTTATCCTCTACTCTTATTGGGTCTTTCTTATCTGTCTCTGAACTCCACTCAACTATTACACCACCCATCCTGTATACTTCCTTGATTCCAACACCAAATAACCTCTGACCTTTTCTTGCATATATGTATAGTTATCATTGATAACCTTTTGTCATTCCAATCCTTTACATTCACTTATGTCAATCGTTCCCTACTATTTATAACCCCAATGCTAAAACTCTAATACATATTTGGTTGTAAGCAGCTGATGAGAAACCACGAAATATAATGAATTCATATTATTCTGCATCAATATTTGTTCTGAGTTTATTTAAATTCATTTGATTCTATTTGTTTCTGCAACCATTTTGGTACATGTTCACACACCCTAATTTTAAGATCACGATTGCTCCTCCCTATGTATGTGTGACCACATACACATTTAAATTGGTAAACACAGTGGGATGTGACACAATCGTTTACATGTCTTTTAGGTTTTGGACGAAGCATTAACCTTCTTTCTTTGATAATCACCTTTGCTGCATAATACGTTTTGTTGATGACTGATTTAAGCTTTTGTTTCAATGGAAGGCTATTTGAATCACCTCTAAATGGTAACGTGATGTACACAGGCTTTTTTTCTACCAAAACTACAGTAGATCTCACTGTACCATGAACTTTCCATCTATTTATGAGTTTAAGTGGATAGCCATTCCCCATTAATGTCTTGTTTAACAACTTAACATCATTATAAATAGCGTCATTTGTGCAAATACGATCAAACCAGTTAAATAGACACCTTATCGAACCCCATTTTGTATTGCACAGAGCAATAACTAAGGTATTGGCTTGTCCTTGTTGGTTTTCGAAAAATGGATCATTTGATTGGGCCATCTTCTCATCTACTTAGAAGTTTATCCAGGAAGGGAAGCTGGTCGTTCTCTTCTTCACATGAGAGACTGATGTGGTTTTGAATAGTGTTAAGTTCATTCAATTAACAACCCATATCCTCTTTTCCTCTACAGACAACTAAGATATCGTCAACATATCTCTCATAAAGTGACACGTTCTCGATCAGGTCTTCAACCAGATTTTTAACATGTGCCATAAACACGTCTGCTAACAATAGTCCTAACGCACTACCTATAGCAACCCATCGATCTGGCGAAAGTATTCGCCTTCAAAAGTGAACTGAACTTTGTCGGTACATAATTGTAGTAAATCATTAAGAATTTTTAAAGGGACAGGTAATTTAAGGTTGTTTTGAGGTATATAGTCACAAAATATATTAATGGTCTTTTTCAAAGGTACATTTGTGAATAAGGAATTCACGTCAAATGAACACATTGTCTTTCCCTTGATATCAATATAATGTAAATCATCGACCAATTGAAAAGAATCCTTCAGGGAATACTTACATAAACGTTTTTGAATAGGATCCAGCAGTTTTGTTAGCCATTTAGCTAGGATATGTGTAGGCGATCGGCACGCTAATAAAATTGGACGTAAAGGAATATATATATATATATATATATATATATATATATATGTTCTTAACAAGTATACGTGTGATCAGATTGTTCGAAATGTATTGCGCTAATATATCATATAGTTCTGATAATCGTCGTCTTCTTATTACACTATCAAAATTTGTCAAAGGGACTAATTGCTTTAAATTTCTTAAAAGAAGACTCCCTGAAGATACCGAAATTGTCAGAATGGGGATTTGTGGAAATTATTGTAATTTTAACAGTTAGATTCATGAGTCGATGTAAGCTAGACCACTATTGAAAACATGGAAGCACTGGACGGCCGTTTCATCCTTCAGCAGTGCGCACCCACGATCCCGTACTTACTAAAATTGGTAAAAAAAATAATCAGTTGAAATAAATCAAAGAAACAAATGAAAAATATCATTAATATAATGTATGAAATATTACAAAAAAGATATTTGTACATAAATATTTATGCTGTTACAATATTTCAGTTTGAAAATTGTTTTCTATTTGTTTTAGATTAAGCACTTGTGACTTCAAGTATTGCGAACTAGATTTTAATTAAAGTACTATCAGTTTTTTTCTAACCTATTTATACACTGGCAACAAGACATTTATTGTGATTTTTACTGTCTTATATAGAAACAATCAGAAGAGAATGAATTGAAATAGGGAGTTGTCATCATTGATAAGTTGTGAAACGTAGACACGATTTTCCATAATTGGCTGAGTTTACCACATAAGAAAGGCGATAATTATACAACACTGATATTAGAAGAACAAGGGGATATATTTGTGAGTCGTTTGTAATTAAAAATGTTAACCAATGCATTCTGACCAGTTGGTATTATACTTTATACGAAACCTGAAAACCGTGAATTTAGTCTGGTATGAGTAGTCGTACTGATACTGGACAAAATAGCTGTTCAATACCCAATGATCCTAGATGCTATCTTCCTAATGTCGTGCACGTGATGTACCAGTAAATCCAAACAAGTTTTTGTGCTTATCAACCTAGTTTAGGTATTCAGTGTAATGTTAAGTAAATGAAGGACAATCGAATTCGCTTCAGTTAAAATTTTGAAGTTTTCATCTTCTGCCTTGGAATATACAGGTGGTTTATCGTTTAACAATATATGACAAACTCTATGTTACCCATGTAACCCATAGCACTTTGTTTCGATAATTTCTTCGATATCCTACAAACTTACAGACTTGGCTATATTAAATTCATGCATATTTGTCAGCGTGGTGTGTGCTACTGATGTCGATATATATAAGTAGCATGTATCACCAATCGAAAGAGGAATACCTGGAGGTAGAAGGTTGAGAATATTGAATAGAAGAGAACGAGGCCAGAAAGTGATTGATATGTAAATGAAGGAACAATGAAGTCTGAGACAATCGATGGTTATTTTGCAAATGAAATATTTATTGTATGGTTCTCAGATTTTACTAAAAGATTCTGTAATTTTGCATTCTAATATATATGGTTGTCCCCATTACACTAATATTTATCTCACTTTTCTATCATCTCAGTTCGAGGTACCTATCTCATTCAACTAACAAAATAAACTTTTTTCAATCGAGATCATGAATCGACTGATGTCCGACTACCATTGAAAACCCAGAAATACTGGACGCCCGTTTCATCCAAGTGTGGGACTCCTCAGAAGTGCACATCCACGACCCTTCTCGTGGGACTCAAACCCAAGACCTCCAGCCCCGCAAGCGAACGCTTAACCTATAGACCACTGAGGCGGCATCCAATGATGTTAATGTCTAACTTCAACTAACCCAGGGTTTCAAAGGTGGTCTGACATCAATCGATTCATGATCTCAATCAAAAACTTAACAATCTCCACAACCCCATACTGATAATCTTTTTTATTTTAACTACACAAATCGAGAGAAATATATAAACTTTTAAGAGATTCATACAAATTAGCTTACACCCAATCAGTATAAATTATCTAAAAAAAGTCTTCCGGTTACCATGGTAAACTTAAATTTTAAATGTTTAGTTAATCAGTAGGTTGCTCGATATTCGAAATTATTCATATAAAATTATCCAGGTTTCAGTTTCAAGAAATTCGATTTTATTTCATTTAATCACTTTTATATTGAATCTCTGAACCCAGTAGATATTTACTTCTTAGTAATTGCATAAATCGGGATGTAGGTTTTATCACAAACCTATGAAATCGGGGCAGTAAATAACTATTTTCCACTAGTGCGATGCGCCCAAGTGATAATAAAGTGACTTTAATCAATAACTAATGAAAACTAGGGTGAAACTAAATAGCTGCTTTCTTCAGTTTGGGATCACTCATGAGTAAACATCCACGACTTCATATGAGATTTAAGCTATGATATTCGACTATCTCAGGGATCACAATACTGTTGAACCACTGGGGCGATATCCAATGGTACATATTGCGAACTTCAATCACTTTTTGCAATCTGTATTATTAATGAAAACTAACTCCAGGTTGTACAAAATTATCAGAAAACTACTTCGGTAAGGACATTGAGACTTATTCCTAAAACTTGTTTAACAGATGACTATAAGGAGTTAATCTAAATAGATATGCAAAAATTATCATTAATTCATGGATCGAAACGTACCAGTATTAGGTTTTTCCTTGTATGACTCACAAAGTAGATTATATTCTTAGTGTAGGAATTTCCTGAAGGCCACTCAGTTTGTATTCTATAAGACCGAATGATTTTAGTCAGACAACCATTAAAAATCAGGAAACAGTGGACAACTACTCAGCTCTAGCGTAGTGAACGAACTCAGGTGAGGAAGACCAGTTTACTTTTTAATGCAGAACTACATCGTCTTCATAAATTATGAAAAGCATACATTAAATATTTCACTTGCACATCTCCCATCAGTTATCCTTTACATCTTTCACTTTTTTCCAATTCCCTATTTCTTCGTGTTTTCCTTTCTGCGTTCTTCATTTCAATCTTCTCAAACTTCTGACAGACATTCCACTTTCGACTGGTTACATACAAATTACGCAGACAGACATAAGTAGTATACACCACACTAACAAAAAACTTCTCAGGAATTCCCATTCACTACCATACTAAGTATCAAACCAATGACTTTCAGGACTTATGGGAAGCACCTGACTGTCAGATTACCAAGTTGTAATTCAGTAGTTTGCATTTCAAACTCCAATCAATTCATGACATTGCTCAACCACTATACATTGCCATTAATGATATTTTTCTCATATCCGACATGTTTAAACATCACTGGCCACTTGAACTCCCTGTATTTCCTCCTGAAGTTAGTTAATAGTGACCATGTGATTGAGTTTGCTTAGGAAGTATGTGGAAATTTATCGGTTTGTAGTTTACATTAAAGGCTGACGTTTTTATTTTATTGAAAGTGAATGTACTTCTTTCAAAGCTGATGAATGGTATCTATCAAGATTTTGCAACAAATGACAATTTCTCAAAACAACATCAGACAAATAATATGGTTAGCACATATATAATTAAAATCCCCATAGTCTGCGCTTCTTCGCGTGTGCTTATTGATAAATCTCATAGTTTAAGCAAATCCACCAAACTATTTACCAATGATGTTTGCAATATGATTGTTTAAAATGTATGTCTTTTCACAGTTCATTTATTTGAACTGAAATATCGTTTAGCTGGCTATAAAATGATCAGCTGACATTGTGATGTGCGCTACATATGAGGACGGATATAAGTAATATATAGCAAGAATTGGAAGCGGAATGCTTACCAGCACAAAAATGAAATAAAGAGAAGATGAAGGAAAACAGAGCAATCGGAATAACAACAGGATCGGAAGAATGATGGAGTATCTAAGGGAAACCTCAAGAGAGATATGCAAATGATACAAAGGCATTGTGTAATTATGCTTAAAACAATATATTGGTTTACCGTACCTGAGTTTTTGTTCACTACAATATGACCTGATAGCTGATAACGTAAACAATGATAATAATATGTTCTGAAAATAATAATTACAGAATTCACGCCAGTTTATAGGTACGATCAATTTGATATAAATAGTAACATTAGATGTAGAGAACAAACATGTGATATAAGATTGTTTTAAGTTTGCTAGTTCAGTAATTGTTTAGGTAGTATATTTATGACATGTATTACGGAAATCCAACGCATCAGCAGGGAACTTTTAATTTTTTCTTAAGTGGATAGCCTGTTGATTTCTGAACGGTGTTATTTAAGGTTATTTTCTGTGCCAGAACGAATTAATGATAATTATCTACAACTAGAGAAAGTAAAATGAAAATAGAAGGCACTGAACAACAAAGCAATGATTGCCAAAATATGTTGGTCAGGTTTACCACTGTTTATGTTAGGTATTATTCAAATGAGTTAGGGCTGCTAGTAACAGTGTTAACGTAAAGTGACAGCAGGTAAGTGGTTTTACTTAGGGAATTCACTAATAAGAATAGCTAAGCATTTAAAGTTCCCATAATCTCACTTGTGGGATAGGATACACTTACAGGTGCTAGAATATTTAATGCATTTTCAGGGAAGCAGTATGCATCAATGCAGAGAACAAAGAATGGGAGTGATTTTGTACTACGGATAGATTGTGGTAGATTATTCCAGAGTCTAGAAAATTTACAAGTTATTCATAAAGAGAAGCGATTTAGAATGTGTTTGTTTCACTAATGACAGAGAGTTATGGATGTCGTAACTATAAGTTTCTGCATATTGAATTACTTGACCGTATGTGAAGGATAGTTTATTAAGTATTTTGAAGAAAAAGATAAGATTTAGTTTGAGTCTCCTTTTCCATAAAGGATCGAGCTCAAGTTTATTACATCTAGAATTATAAGTCAAGGTACAATCAGTTCCAAGAATACGAAGTGTAAATCGGCTCTGTACTGATTCCAGCTTTAATTTATCCTTTAGGCGCGCACTACTAAGAATAAACGTGCAGTGTTCTAGTAGTAGTGGAACACAAAATTTGTGCATTAAAATACGTGACTCATTATTTAAAAGATTTCGAGTTATGTAACCTATAAGACGTTGAGACTTGGAATACTTAAGTCCTAAGTCTACTACTATGTGTAAACTAGATAATACTTCATCATTTATGGTGAGACCTAAGTTGTATGATGCATCACCGAAGTATTAAACGAAGCGTTATTTAGATGCCTACAATTATTACTAAATGAACCAGATTATTATTTATTGAACCGTGTGAATAACATAAACTTATGTAAAACCAAACTATACTATTGACTATAAGGAAGTTAGTAAAGAATTGGAGTCACTTACTCATAATGTTTTAATCTCTTAAAAAAATCTGGAAAACTTAGCTAGATAACAAAATTTAAACATTGGTAAGAGTCAGCTTTCAGGTTAATAAATACTTTCATATAAACTCTATTTGAATAACTAAATAGTAGTCCAGGGCTTTTATTTTATGAAGGATTTTATAGATTTTTAATGATGGACCAACAAATCACACCGGAACTGAAAATAAAAAAGCGTTCCACATAATGCTAAATCCCTCTGTCCTCAATAAGAAAAACGGCCTGACTATTCAACTAACCTGGACTGTTCATCTAAGCAACTATATTTGACCCTATTCATATTTCAGACAATCCATACACACACTCAATTTCAACTCCACTACTTTAGATTACAAATATAAACATTTTTCATGCCCACTTTATACACAAATTAATTCAGAATCACCTCGACCGAAATAACATGACATTTACATGTTCAGACCTATTGTTATTTAAGATAAGAAAGATTGGTTCAGCGGGTATATTCCGTTTGATATTATGATTTTGATTGAAACAAATATATTCTGCATTGTTCCCTATATGTTTGTGTTAATACTATTTATTTACTCTGAAGAAAAGACATACATTGGGTCACGAAACGTCAGAAATACAATTTTCCATTCGATGGGGTATCACTAAAATATATTTATTACAAATATGAGTGGCTTTGTACAGTTTTATGGTAGGGTAGAGAGATTGAGTTGAAAGCTATGGATGATTGCGTGCTGACCCAGAAGCTGAATACTAACTGATATGATTGAATGGAATAATGCCATCTGATTGCTAAATGGTTAACTGATATTTTACAACCCGTTAAATATCATATCAATAAATATAACTCTCTTGATTCCTTTGATTTTGTCGACTCAATTAGAAATATCAATGAAAATGGTAGAAAAATGATCTCATCGGATGTCACTTCTCTTTTTACAAATGCTCCTCTCACAGAAACTATATCTTTTTTATGTGACTATATTGAAAACAGTAACCTTGATATTAAAATCCCAAAACATTATCTAAAAGAGTTACGTCTATGATGTACACCCAACGTGAATTTAGATTTAATGATGAGTTTTACAGACAAACAGATGGAGTTGCAATTGGTTTTCTATTGGGTCCCCTCTTGGCTAACTATTTCATGGCCAGTTTAGAAAATTCGGCACTTTGACCAATAATTTAGAGATTTCATCTATATTTTTCATTTTATTTTCTTGATGTCCGTTTAAAAAGAATGCTTTATGGTTTTTTTTTACAGAGATCTATATATAGAAAACCGACCTGTAATGGACATTACATGAATTTCCATAGCTGGGTTTCACTGAGTAGAAAGAAGAACTTGATTCACTCTTTATCCTCAAGGATCTGGAGAACATGTTCTACAGACACAATAGATAAAGAACTACTTCAACTTCGACAGACTCTGTTTGAGAATAGTTATCTACCTAGATTCATCGATAGCAACTTAACACCTAGACATCATCCTGAAAAAGCAAAAGCAAACCCTTTTTATGAAAATAGAATTTAAAGGAGATACAGCTGCTGAAATCTTAAATAAACGGATTTCATAATTCTTGAATAAAACGTTCTACGCAGCTAATCTCCGTATTATTTTATTAAGCCGGGCCCCCATTCATGGATGTGTTAAGGACAAACTTCCGCTTTGGGCCATATCAATGTGTATTTATAAGTTTACTTGCTCATATAGGGCAGGTTACATTAGCCACACAAAGCGATAACTTTCCAAATGCATCTCAGAACACTATCTGGCATGACTTTTAAAAGGAGAATGTAAAACAATTACTAGTTTTATACAGGAGCATTTAATCAACTGTGGACACATCGCTCCAAAAGAGTCTTCTTTTAGAGTAATCTACACGGTAAAAGGAATTGGATCGAAGGGATGTCGAATCAATATTTTATGCACTGCTGAGGCATTGTCAATCCACGAACTTAAACCCGAACTTTGCGTGCATAAACGATTCGCCACATCTCTCATCCTTCCATTTATCTAATTCCCTTTAATGGTATGTTTTGGGTTATTTTTTCCTTTTTTCTTCATTTTTATTTGATTATTATTGACTTTTGAAGTTATTGATTATTATTCAGTCCATTATTATGACCTTTATGTTTGTTGCTGTTCTTCATATCTATCAAGTGGACAATTATCTGACCTGTAAATTATTTTCATCCTTATACTCCTTCCTTACCCCTTGATTATTGAGTAACCTAATTTGATATTTAGTCTCGAATCCATTTCTGATGTCATCTTTTCTATTCTTCTATAGACATATATTTTTCATAAAACTATAAATACGAATGTACGGCTTAAGTAACTGATTTCATCGAAAAGAAACTTTTCTTCGCTGAATTCTCTTTACCTTTATTCAAAGAATGATTTGTAATAAAAGGCATAAATAGACAACGAATACAATAGCTTTCTCTAGTGGTTTATGTTTCACTCACCTGTGGAAATATTAAAAGATAACACATGTCCTGTTGCGGCGATGAGTTTCTATTTATTGAAAATACTACTTAAGACTAGGATAATAGCTTATGAGTATCATTTAAGACATTACCAATGGTTTTTGACACTGACTGCTAAACAGATTACGGTAGCAAAACGTTGTGTTGAACGATAGGACAAAGAAAAGGATACATATTTACAACACAGGATGAACGAAGTACGTTTTGTATGATACATATATTCTAAATCTAGGATTCATCGCCTCATCTTTTCTTTTTAAGTGACAACTGGTAAAATATTGTAAATCCAGAGTGAATTGGACAGTTATTTCATTTTAGTTTGGGACTGTCGTTCAGTTCACTGGATATTATGATATTACGCTAGTAACTTCATAATTAAAGTAGCAGATCTTTAATTTCAAATCCCATAATGTCTTTTTCAATTTGGACGTCCGGCTAGTATCGTTATCCCTGCAACTCGAAAGCCGTGTGCTTCGGAGATATGTACACGAAACTGTATTTATTAAGTCACTTTTATCGGTTAGAATATATCTGGTAATGATTCAGAGAGATTTAAATATGTACGTAGCAGAAATTGATTCCCAAAAATAATAATCTAAATGTTTTCAGTGTAAACCTGGTATTAGTCAAATATTCATTGAATAAATTTTTCAAATTCACATCCTGATTTTTT
Source organism: Schistosoma mansoni (assembly GCF_000237925.1). NCBI lineage: Eukaryota > Metazoa > Platyhelminthes > Trematoda > Strigeidida > Schistosomatidae > Schistosoma > Schistosoma mansoni. The sequence continues at coordinate 2,695,708 of NC_031500.1, forward strand.
CAACAGTTCAGTTGTAAAGATCTGAAACGTTTTCACTGTAATAAAGACAATGAAATATGAATAAGTTAGTCTGATTATAACGATAAGCATATCGACAAAACTGGAATCATTTAATGATATCTATTTGTCTAAGCAAACTGTAACCATGATCAGATCAGAATAGTCAACAACACAACAAGTCATCCTACCCTAGTGTAGCTGAATGCATTAGCCTGGAACCTGAATGAATTTCATAGATAAAACTGAGCTACTCGTCTCATTAATTATTCATTAATTAAATCTCTAATCTCGAAAGTCACAAAGACTCCACTAACATTATTTCTAAATACTATAATTTTACAACTCATTGTTAATCAAATGGCCTGATTCATGACTCTTTTGGCTAGATTATCCTGGCTAGAACAGCACTGAATACAGATTATCAGCCGACCAACACACTACTTTAATTTACTTAAAATAATAGTCTCTTATTTTTTTAAAGAAAAGAACCACTGAATATTGAGTTAAACTAAATCAACTGGTCTCTATCGCTTCATCTTTTTTTTCTCAAATATCTCTTTGTTTTATCCGAAATTTAACGACATATGGTAAAAATTGACATTTTAACAAAGTAATCACTAATCTTATGTCAACAAATAAGCGACTAAACTATTGTTCAAAATAATGATAATAATTTTATTACAGCATATGTTAATGGTTATTATTATTATTATTATTATCATTAGTAGACAAACGAGAGATAAGTAACTAAGTAACAAAATAAGTGGATATAAGAGAGAGAAAAGAGGAAGAAGAAGAAGAAAGCAGTAGGGGAACAGTCGAAAAAGATAAAGCAATATACTGTTCTTTACATCATGTTTAATTAAGAACAATCATGAGAACTGATAAGAAGTCATTACGTCACTGAGAAAAACAATATTCTTGTATCTCGAGACTTTTTCCTTATTATGTATTTCTGTTGTCTTTGCACCATGAAAGTAGATTGTTTTCAATTTTGTTTTAATGTATCCTACGAGGATAAATGGTAGTTATATATTTTCAGAAGGGTTTTTTGTGGATATTATAGTAATTTAGTGGTTGAATTAATAAGTCAATTAAAGCTAGACCACCATGGAAAACCTAGGAGCACTAAACATCCGTTTCCTCCTGACGCGGGACTCGAACCCAAGACCTATGACCTCGCGCAAGAACGCTTAACCTCTAGACCACTGAACCGGCATCCAACGGTGTTAATGCCTAACTTCAACCAATCCATGAAATTGCGCCATCGTCCACCATTATCTTCTTTAGTTTGTTGTAATTAATAGAGCGAAACGAGAGTCCATTTTATTTAAAGATGAATAAAGGTCAATAAATTAGTTTCAGTTCGGAAAGGAAAGTAGGCTAGGTAGCTGATGTGTGGGCAAGAATGATAATGATTGATTGTCTGGTTAGTCAGACTTGTAGATAGTCTGACAAGTGTCAGATGAGTTATATATTCTCCTATCCTTATTAATTATTATTTATTGATTGTCCATTCGTTGTTCGATTGTGTCGGTTTGGTATGGAAATATATTTATGTTCTAGTCAGGCTAATAATGTGTTCTAATTTTGAGTTGTATTGAAGTCCAGTAGAGTAAACACTGGGAGGGAATCTAGTGTAGATACTCGTCTGAGGTAAATTAACGTTCCATTCGTGTAAAAAGGAAAATGGACCGTTATAACAGTAGCCTGTGTTAGTCTTAGCAATGGCGGTCTCTCAGTTGATCCAACATTCTTTCAAAACCATCAACAAATGGAGCTTCAATCACGTGTTCAGGTAATGAATTTCATTCGTTGGTGATTCCATGAGAAAGTCGATAGTCAACTGATAGTAATTTATTCTAGGCTTGTGAACTGTTTGAGAATGTCCTAGTAAATTCTCTGTTTTGGAAGACAAGAAAAGTGAGGCATATAAGATGTAAATTTATCACTAACTTAAAAACTCATCAAGTCGCCTCTAGTTCTTCTATATGACAATGTAAATAGGTTTAGTTTAGCCAGTCTAACATCATACAGAAGTTTAGCTACCCTGGGAATCAACTCAGTTGTGGTTCTTCGAACCTTTCCCAACAACTCACTGTCTCATTTTAGGTTGGGGCTAGGCGTTTGAATGCAGTACTCGAGTTTAGGATGAACAATTACTGTATACAAAGTCAGAAAGATTTTAGTATAGACATGGCTAAATGCCCTATGTATTAACCATAAGGTTCCAAAACCTCTGGCAGCCATCGCACGGAAGTGTGCAGTAAGTTTTAGGCCTATGCTAACGATGACTCCTAAGTCATTGTGTGTGGACAACAGGTAGTTCTATGTTATTCACCGTGTATATACTTGTACCTTGGTGACAAATAATGAAATGAAATCAAAATAAATGATGATGTCAGAATATGAAAGAAGTTAGGGCTGTAACAATAAAACAGATAGTTTAAACCTATTTATTTGCATACAAATATATGTCTTTAGGCTGTGTTTAGTTAACGCATGATTACTGAAAAGTGGATGCCTGCATTCATATTTTTTTTAAAACTGAGTTCGGTTTCTTACGTCTGGTATCAGTTCGTTTAATCCAATAAACACAGAGACCTAAAATTAAGACTTTGTAGCACACAGCAATGTCAATATATAGTAGAAAAACATGAAACTACTTTTTGCGTTGAATCTGGCGTAAATGTTACTGTGTACAATACCATATTCTTGGTGCAGTTAAGAATTCACATTACATTCAATAAAATCATGGAACAGTTTCCTAAATTCTGAAACGGAAAAATGTTAATACTTATTTTCTGTTTTTAGTTTATGAAAACTCTTATCAAGTACGACAGTATACCGTGTTAATTCACCACAAAAATGGCGAATATTTAAGTTTATATTCGTTAATAAAGCTATCTAGTGTATGGATAGCACAGGGACAAACCATAAAATGACTTTCAGATTCTAAACCAAATAACTACACAGTAAAAGTCAAGTAAAAACAATGTCAATATACTGCTGAGGTCTCTCCTAATTAATGATATAATTCTATTTATTAATAATATGGAAGTAACAGTGATAAGAGAAAAACGCTCTAAATATTTATTTGGTTCTTAAGCAAAGTTTGTTAGTGGCTAGCAAGGGAATTCAGGACGTGCGTTTAATCCTACATTCTAGTGTTGATATTCAAACTTGATTTAAAAACGCCTGTAACTTAACGGCAATTCTGATACAGTTCGCACAGGATCATATATGTTAAAAAACACTGGTCGTTTGCAGTCGTTAGCATCAACAACAGGAAGATTCAAAAGCTTACAAATAAATTCATCCTCATTGAACAAACTGATGGTTACCTGAACTCAGTAGCTAAGTGGATAACTTGTTCGGCATTTGAAACAAAACAGACTAAATTCGAGTTCAGTAGTAAAAACCGGCACTGAGGTACAGGTTCATTCAGATAACGAGTCCCAAATAAGAAGAAAAGCGTGTCGCCAAATCCCGTGCTAGCCACTGGTAAACTTGGCTTAAAAATTAACTAGTATTTATTTATACTTATTAATAAACAAATCCAGCTGTATGACCTATTTTTATTTTCAAATAGACATGAAATAATATATGACTACTGAACACATTCTTATTAGAATCACAATCATAAAACATTTACATATTAATGAATAAATACATAAATGACAATTAGTTATTTGTTCGTACAGATAAACTTAATAATCATTAAATAGATGTATAAGATGAGAAACTAAATTCACATTTATGTTGATGTTCTTGGGTAGATTGTCGTTACCATGACAACTATTATTATTAACATCTTAACTATATAGTTAAAATGTCAATCAATTCGTTTTATTACAATTTACATAATATGAACTTTATCAGTGTAGGGTTTTGTGATGATAGAATTTTCATAGATTTTAAATCATGAACTGATCTTAGCTAGACCAACATTGGAAACCTGGAGGAATTATACGGTTGTCTTGACCTAATATGGGACTCTTCAGCAATGCAAATTCACGATTCTATGTCCGAAACTCGAACGCAGGACCTTAGGTCTCATGCCCTGAGCAGGCATCCAACAGTGAATCCAACCATATTAATGTCTAAGTTCATTCAATTCATGATATTGTGCTACTATTATCCACTGCTTGCGGTAGATGAATATCTCACCCGACATTTTACAATACCACTAGTCACAGCTTCCCACTAGAACTCCAGAAATGGTATACAAAAGTTAGTCACTAGTGGACAAATGATTCTGATCAGTGTGGAGTTTTTTGATGATATAATTTTAATAGTTTTGAAATCAAGAACTGATATTAGCTGGAGGATCAATGTAAATATGGAAGGAAAGGAGTGACATTAGTACACTTGGATCCTGGATCATAGGTCCATTAGAGCTGGAGTCCGAATATTTTGTGTTCAATTCTTGGATACGAAGTCGTGGATATATACTGCTAAAGAGTCCTATACTAGGGCGGAATAACCATCTAATGCTTCCAGGTTTTTAACATCAGTCTAGCTAGGATCAGCTCGTGATCCCGAATTTTAATCATAGAGAGTACAGAATGACATTTCGTTTCTATTATAAAAAATGATTGGAAAGGTTGTTGAACCTTTACCATAGAGACAATATTTTTATCGAATGAAGAAATTAGTTGCTTTTATTAAAACTAAAAATTTTCCAAAGTATAACTGACAAACACAAAGGTAATTTTCGTTGTTTATTGACATCAGCTAACAAAATATTGAAAGCAAGAGAGTATTTGATGAGATTTTTTTAAATCATCGAGTACTTGCTACCAGATACTATTTTGAATCTAGAACTTTTAGAGTACTTGGTGGTCACGAGACCAGGTCATCAATTATCCAAAATACATTAGTTCCTTTATTCAACCTCAATCAGTTTATAACAAAATATGATGATTAACTAATGTCATTATTAATTTACTATTTCACTTCTCTCTTGGTCCTATGATTTGACCTAACCTGAAGAAAAGATATCTAATAGAGGATGAATGGACAGTTTATTTTCGGATACATATTTTCTTCAGGATATCTTTTGTTAGATAGTACCTTGAAGCCTCATCTTAATGTGTATACAGGTCGAAAAGTGTTACTAGTTAACGCTAATAATGAATTTGATATATAATTAAATAGTTCTTTCAATTTCTTTTGTTTAGGGTTGAACGAAAAAGGTTGGTTTATATTTATGTGTTCTTATCTTGATGTAATATTGTTAGTAACAGTAACCTCGTAAGTTCAACACTGTAATTCATTTTAAACTGTACTGGGTTGATACATAGTCTTTTGGAGTAACAAAAGCTGTATCACCATAGAGAATTGAGAACTCTATCAATCAGTTTCGGAGATTGATGATTCGCTCGAAAATCAAGATGTTTCTCATTCAATTAAGATGAACTTTGTTGAAATCATAAACCCACCAGCGTTAGACCACGACTGAAAACGTGGAAGCACTGAACAGCCATTTCATCCCAGTAGGAGACTCCTCAGAAGTGCGCATCCACGATCCTTCACGTGTGACTCGAAATCAGGACCCTCGGTCTCGCGTGAGCACATGACAATTTTCAGTTTGAGGTTGTGGAGATGATAATGGATCGGCTAAAGTTAAACATTAGCACTGTTGGATGTCGGCTCACTGGTCTAGAGATTAGGCGTTTGAGCGCGAGACTGAAGGTCCTGGACTCGAGTTTTCACGTTCGGGATCGTTGAAGCTCACTAATGAGGAGTCCCATACTATGACAGGGCGGCCGTCCAGAGCTTCCAGGTTTTCAATCGTGGTCTTATATTGATCGGTTCATGATTTCAATGGAATTCAACAATTTCCACAACCTCAAACTGAAAAGATAAAATTTATTCTGAAATAACCGATTATAATTACAGCAGCGCTATTCAAAGCTAGAAGATTTGAAATACTAGCAGTATGAGATGCTAGAAAGGACAAGTTAGCCACTAAATAAATTGGTTAGTTATCGCTAACGAAAACTGATCACATGGTAGAGAATGATTATATATCAGGATGAGGATCTAAAGGTGTTTTGTCCTCTGAACTGGATAGTTTAATCATGAAACTTTTATTATCTATCATGACAGCAAAGAAGGCTCGGGAATTTTTAGAAGCTTAGCGATTGTAACGTATTAATCAACTGATTCAGTTTATCAACCACCAAGATAAAGGATAATCAACTGCGAGGTCAGAGGTGAGAACCAGCAAAATAAACATTCAAACAACGGCCACAAACCTGTGAACAACAATCAAATTCTAGGTCAACAGAACCATCAGCTTATATATTATGAAAAAGTCCTAATAATTCTCTTATTATTGAAATATGTGCTGATGCTGACAATGAAATCTTCACAATTAAGCCATCCAAACCACAGAACAAAACACTTTTAAGAAAATTACTAGTCTGTTTTGTGTATACCAGAGTTAATTAAAGCAGTATATGGTTCATATGGCATCACAAAATATCAGTTTAAGTTATGTAGTTCTCACTAGTCAGCCTAAACCATTCCAACAGCTCTAGTTTGCTGAGATAAGGTCTATCAAATATTACGAATGATTGATTAAAAATCATTATTTACAACAGCTAGTTAAATTATGTCTAATTTTTATTTGAGTCCTTTACTGGATTAACTGTATATAATTAATAACTCTTTAAAATGAATAACTAATGACAATGATAATTCTACATTAGGGATCGGAAATTATTTTATAATTCGAGTTCATATCTAAATCCTTATGAAATTATCAGATATTCTAAATTTTATACTACTGAAATACATTTAACTTTACTCTGTCCTTTTATATGATATACATTTCAGTTGTTTACGAAATTGAGAGGACGAAAAGCGAATGTCCGGAGCTTTAACAGGGTTGGTGAACACGGAAAGTTCACATAGGGGAGTTGGAAAACCCTGATTCCAAACCAATGGTGCAAATGGGCTCCAGTATCCTGAAGGAACGAATGGCGTATGAACCAATTGTTAGTCACCGGCTACCATGGGACTGTATCTCCTCACGATGCTCCACTGCCTTGTGGATCAGACCTTTAGGTCGAAGGCTCGGGGTGTGGTCCCCTAAGAAAACCACCTGCTTCAGTTTGGGCACCCGAGCAGTATCACAGCCCTCACACAAATCAAATGAGATTTGTGAGGCGCATATATATCTGGTGCCCCTTTGTACCAATATTTATGCGTTTAAATAAAATAAACATTTCAGTTAACAATCTAAAAACAATTGATTGTTAGATCTATGCCAATAATTTGTACATTTAATTTACTTAACATCATTAAATTTATAATGACAGTTAATCAAAATCAACTACTCAAATGACTTTGATCACAATTCGTCAACATATAAAATAACATTTTCTAAGTCATTCAACATAACTGAATATGTACATGGATGTTTGTCAGTTAGTAAAACTATTATTATTCACCTATAGAATAAAGACAAAACAGAGAAAATTTATGTTTGAAAAAAACTTTTCTTTTGGAACTATTGTATGGAGTAGATATAAAATAGATGTAATATGGCTAGCAATGAAATCCAGGTTGCGCGTTTCGTCTTATTTCAGACTCATCGGTTGGATTCCACTGTTAGCTGCACTCTATTCTAATATTAGCTTGTGTCATAATGTCTATATTGAGACAAACCGCACAGGATGTCTATATGCCAATCAAGACCGATCAAAATTTCAGTCAAACAATATCAACAACGGGTTAATCCAAAGCGCTTTCAATTGAATATATGGTGTAGAGTTTGCATTCAACAGGCAATGATCAAAATTGAACAAATTATGATCTAAAAATATATAATATAAACAGGTTAAAAGCTAAGAAGAAAGGTAATCTAGGTTAATACAGAATAAGCAGAGATTAAAAGAATGAAATGTGTTATGAAATAAAATGACAGATAAGTTTAAACCAATATAAACTATGTAGAGAAAAGAATAAATGAAAACTGTTAATTAATAAAAGTGGTCATAAGTAAATTGACGATTTTTATATACATGAATTATGGTAAAAATTATGAATAGGTAGCTCTTCATCTATTCAATGTAGGAGTTATTTAATTGAGTACGAAGAAATTCTACACTATATTTTGAGCAAATTATCAAATGAAACTGATTATTCAAAGGTTGAGCTGATAAAAAATACTCTATTTTTATAACCAACCAAGCTGAACAGCTTTACGAAATGTATTTAAAGACTTGAAGTTCATTACGGTTGGTATATTTGTCAAAGACAAGTGTTTTGTCTTTAATGAGTTGTTGAGATAAATATCTGTAGAACATTGGTTCTTAGATCAACTTAACGTTAGTTGGAAAAAATGTTGATCTGACTATAAATGAAATGTTTTGAGATTATTGTTATATCATTTCATCTCTAAAAGGTGAATTATCAACCGGACCAGTGACTCATGAAACCCGTACGAGCAGTCCAGAGTCCTTATCGGTCCTTGCTTCCCGCCTAGCCCTGCTTGTTAAATCCAGAACACCAATAGCAGCCTCTGAGAAAAGAATCATTTATTTCAAACATACTGGGTTTATGTACCAACCAGACAGACCACATCGTACCATAAAATAGAAAATAACGTTTGTACAAAATTTAGTCAAATGTGGCTGTGAATGTGGGAGATAGTAATCGATAGACTGGACATAACTCAATAATGGTAAATCGTATAATAATAGTTCATAGGTCAAAATAAAGCTTATGATAAGAGGAACACGAATACGAATAGTTTAGTTACTTAACAATTATACAAAAAAGATAGATGTATAGTACTAGTCCAGAAATAGATTCTAACAGTTACCATGCGTTATTCTCATCTGGACATAACAAGTAACTACAATTTTTTGAATTTCCATTTCTTTTATATATGCTAATTGATTACATATGATGTAGGAGATCCAAACGAGTCTTTGACCTCACTTCCAAATTTTGATTTCATTTTCATTCCTTTTAAACTATGTATCTCAAGTTTACCGTTCTATAGCAATCAATATTATTTTCCACTCTTTGTTCTTTATCTTGTAAAATTCTCTTTTATAGCTACTGATATGTAGCGTGTCGACTTGGACCAGTTCACATCAATGGCAGATCTTAGATTGTAAATGACTAACTGATTCAAGTAACAAAAATTATGGTATTCAGGTGGTCTTTCGAAAGAAATATCATTAGCTATGAATACAAGTACTGATTCCAACAGAAAGAGAATAGAGATATCACAGAATATTATTCATTCATGTTCATTTTAAAGACTGTAGGGATGCATGAAGTTGGCGCCGCTTAAAAATTAAATTATCAAAAGTACTCAGACCCAGAGTTTCGGTTTTATTATAATAGTTCCCTTAGGCTAATTTTTAACACGTTTGAATATTCAATAAATTGTTATCTATAAACTGTGTTTTTATAATCTTATTATCTGACCTGTACATTCGTATTTGTAGTTGTGCGGTAAATATATGTCTATAGATTGATAGAAAAGATTGCACCATAAAGTGATTCAAAACTCTAAATATCGAATGAGGTTGTGCAATAACCAGGGGATTACAGGAGAATAGAATGATGAAAATAATTGACTGGTCAGAATTATGAAATATAATTGTCCACTTGACAGATATGAAGAAAAGCGAAAAACATAATGGTCATAATAATAACTGAATAATAATCATGAAAAGTTGTTAAAGGATGATAACAACTAATTACAGTTTAAAATTGGAAAACAATAATAAAAAACCAAGAACAAAACATACTAAGGAAGGGTATCAGGGCCAAGGAAGGATGAGAGGTTGGATGTATTGTTTTTACACTCAGAGTTTTGGCTTTAGGTAGTGGATCCCCAACGGCTCAACAGTGCATAAGTTTTTGATCCGACCTCCCTTTGATTGTGTAGATCAGTTTGAAGTAGGACTCATTTGGAACGATGTGTCCAGAGATGATTAGGTGCTCCTGTATTGAACTAGTGAAGGAAAGTTGGCGTGACCATAATTTATGGACGACCTTTAAGTGACACCAAACTGACCTTGAGTGTTGACCTAATAACTAGGACCAAATGAGGGTTATAAAGCAGTGTAAGGAATTAGAATCATGATTTACAGTTGATGGTTGGAGTTAGAAACTAGATTTAGGGTTCTCATCACAAACTGATATCAGCTATAATACCAAAAACGCTATTTAGCCAAGTGGATGAATGCATTTCGCGTCAAAATCCAAGACCCACTATCTTAAATTTGATTGGTTCGCCCATAAATTATAGTCTCACCGGAAAGTCTTCTTCGCTGAATGCTCCTTATGCTTATTCAATGACACAATGGGTTATCTTAATAGTCTTATTATCCCCTATAACTAAGTAAGCTTTCCCCTACGACTAATCTTCCTTCATTGGCTATCAATAGTCATCTGTTTACAAAACCAATGTGAATCACTAGTGACTTCATGTATTTGTTACTTTTACAGTAAGAAACACTTGAAATGAAAGATATTCCGCTAAAGTGAATGATATTTGTATGAAAGTAACATATCAAGAGACACAAAAATTTAAAAATTAGTCGGAGTTTCTTTCCAATCAAAATTTTTCACGAAGACAAACAGGAAACAAGCACTCTCTCACACACACATTGAGAAATGAAAACTTTATAAAGTATGTGTTTTATGTTATTGTTTTCTTATAGGCATTACGTAGATTGTCAGTCATCACTAATTTTTGTACAATGAAATAGGAACAACCAAAATTTGAAATAAACAACTAAACGTGCTAAGCAAAATATCTTAATTGATGTATGAACTAAATTCTTAAAAGTACAAACAACATGGTTTTAAAGAAACATTGAGTACCACAGAAAAATCAATCATATTGAAATGAATGGATCCATGTAAACAAAATCATGATAAGAAAAGAGCAAAAACAATATTTGATGCTAAACAATATGAATTCATTTTATTTTGTCACGTTCTCATCAACTACTTATAACCTATACTATTTTAAAATCAACGTCATTACAGATAATGACATACTTATAATAAATAAGAAGATGATTAGAGATGTATATGTGTGTCATGATGTACCAAAGATTCCAATAGAGTTAATATGGTCGTAAAACGTTTTTTGTTTCAGATAAATAAATAAAGTTTGGAAAAGAAAATTCCAGAATATTGAAATGGTGATTAGAAGTCATAGAGTTCACAAATATTAGATAATTGTGGAATGAAGCAATTGAAAACAGATTAATAGTGATAAAGATATGACTGACTGATTTCAATGTTCTAGAACTTTCTCTTCCAAACTTTATTTATTTATCTGAAACAAAACTTTTTACAACTCTATCAACTCTATTGGAATCTTCGCTACATTATGATACACATATTCATTTCTAATCATCTTCGTATTTATTATAAGTATGTCAATATCTGTAACAACGTTGATTTTAAAATAGTATAGGTTGTAAACAGCTGATGAGAATGTAATTACTTACTTACGCCTGTTACCCCTCGTGGAGGAGCATAGGCCACCCACCATCATGTAATGTAACGAAATAAAATGAATTCATATTATTCTGCACCAATATTTATTTTTGCTCTTTTTAAGATAATAAAGAGAATTATGTGTATAGAAAATCATAGTAATTATATTTGACAAAGGTACAATTACCAGATATTGGTTCATGACTAATCTAAGAAAGGTGTAGATTAGTACACGTTAGTTACATTTTTAATTCGATTTACCCTCACATCTGAAATTAGATCTGTATGTGTTTTTCGCACTTCTTTTTCAATTTAATTCAGTAATAAAGTGAAAATTTATGTACTTAACTTCGTGGCACATATTTTTTCAATGATAGTAGTAACACTATTTACCGCATAGATTTCAAAACCGACACCGTATTCGTAAAATGGATAGCATATTTATAAAATCTAAATTAAACTAGCAAAATATACTGATATACTGTGGTGTGGTCTATTTATATCCTCATAAGTAGTATATGGTGATGGTCAGACATAGAATGTATTTTAGCAGAAGACCGATAAGGAAAGAACTGAAATGAGGCGCAATTGGCAGGAAAATACATAAACAAACAATGAAGTTAGAGAAAATGGATTGATATTTACAGAAGAAACAGTGAAGATTGAGACAATTGATTGTTATTTTGCAAATTAACTGTTTGCTGTATGGTTATCAGATCTTAATGAGATAGTCTGCAATTTGTCCTTGAATACATTTCCATTGTCCCCAACTAGTGTTCTGTTTTCTGCAATACTAGTGAACTGATTATGGCTACATAAGAAGAAACATAACTGTAATCTGATCAAAAAGTTTATTTTGTAAACTTTCAAATAATCCATCAATCAGTGACTTTTAAATATCTGATCCTATTGGTGATGTACAGAACATCTTATAATCTTGTTTATCTTATATTGAATTTTGACACACAAAAATTAAATGGACATAGCAATGAATTGATTCTTTACAAATTATTTATACACGTTTTACAATGAATATTCTATTATCAATCAAGAATGTTGATGATAAATGATTTTAACATGATTGATAAACGTAGTTTATTTATGGAAATATTAATTATGGTAACCATATTCAAGAAATAAAATGAATAATTACTAAAGTTTTTATAGCATAAAATTGACAGTTTGCATACTAATGATTATTATTATTGTTGTTGTTGAAAAGTTATACGTTGTCAACAAATGTGCAAAATAGAAATTTTTTATTTATTTTATTTAAACACATAAATATCGGTACAATAAAGCACCAAATAGATATGCGCCGCACAAATATCATTTGATTTGTGTGAGGGCTGTGATGCTGCCCAAACTGAAGCAGATGGTTTTCTTAGGGGACCACACCCGAAGCCTTTGACCTAAAGGTCTGATCCACAAGGCAGTGGAGCATCGTGAGGAGATACAGTCCCATGGTAGCCGGTGACTAACAATTGGTTCATACGCCATTCGTTCCTTCAGGATACTGGAGCCCATGTGCACCATTGGTTTGGAATCAGGGTTTTCCAACTCCCCTATGTGAACTTTCCGTGTTCACCAACCCTGTTAAAGCTCCGGACATTCGCTTTTCGTCCTCTCAATTTCGTAAACAACACCCGTGGTGCGAGAAGGCAGTGAGTGGGACTTCCCTCTCAGAGGCTATATACGCGTGGCCATGTGAGAGCATTTCGAGAGGGAGAGCGGACTCTCCTCACTCTCGGCCGTACCAGGGCATTTGGGGGCTCTGTTTATAATAAAGAATGTAGTAATTTTTAGTTGATCAAATTCACAGTGAAAGATTAAGGTATTAAAAGCAGCTATAATTATTTAATTCAGTTAAGTATAATGGATGTTACTAGAGAAAAAAAATGTCTCGTTCTTTGAGGAATATTTACTTAGAGGCTATTTATTACATTTTCTAGTATGTGGGCCTGAAAATAGAGGTTATCGAACAGCCAACGATTACCGATTTATCAATTCAATCGATCGATCACGTACTCATTTATTCATTAAAATGAATAACGCGTTAATAAACTAATGAAGAACAAGTGGTTGCCATGAAAATAACCTATTCTCATGTCTAGAATGTCACCCACACTAGTAACTTCATTACAAACAGAAGAGTGACTAAATCGAACTACAACAATCGATCTGGATAGTCTAAAACAGTGAGCAGTATAGGAATTTCAGTCAATTCACTATATAAGATTCTCTCTATCTAAGATTCAAATAGCTATAGCAGCAAATCAACTCCAATATAATGACAATGACGTTGGTGAATTTAGGGTCTTATTTAACTTCGTTTACAAGACAACCAATAAGATTAAAATGACTCGTCTATCCAAAGCTAGAACAGACTCATACAGGCACCGATACAAAGTAAGACCAGGAAAAACCGTATATTAATCCGAGCCTTAGGATTATTATCAGCACAATTGGTGGATAAAAACGATAACAAGACCTAGATGGAAAATAATGATGGTCGGAGGGGTAAGGAAAAAAGACAAGTAAAGCAATCTAGTGAATGTACAACTGGAGGATACGAATACATATTTCCAGTAGTTTCTCAGTCAGCTTTTCAACTTTACTGAGAAAAATGAGTATATATATATATATGTATACCGATCAAGCAATTCATAAAGACCAAACGGAATTTCTCTAACTACAATATAAAACCTTGTGACAAATCAAAAATAATTGTTATTTACTCAAATAATGTTTTCCAATTACTTGAAATTGAAATATAAAAACTTTGAAAGTACAAACATTATTATCTGAGATTAAATATAGGATGAAGAACGTATCTAACCGATATTGCAACATATTATCGAAACCAATAAATGGTAGTGGAGTCAAGTTGTTACACGGATTCTAAATAGGGAACCCAAATCGTTATACATGATTCAGATCAGTAGTGAAGGAAATGATGAATTGGTCCTAATTTCTTGATTTGGTTATTCGCGCTTTCCAACCAAATATTTTTGTAGGGTTTGTGAACCACGTTAAGATAGACGAAGATTGAGAACATAAATCCCAACAATCTTAGTCGATCAGGGTTCATTTTATAAAATAATCTATCCCCTTTATTTGATTTATTTAGGAGGAATTACTTACACCTGTTACTCCCAATAGAGCATAAGCCGCCGATCAGCCTTCTCCAACCCACTCTGTCATGGACCTTCCTTTATACTCCTATCCAGTTGTTGTTTATTTTTCTCATGTTTGTCTCCATTTCTCGGCGTAATATGTTCTTTGATCTTCCTCTTCTCCTTTGACCCTCACGATTACCTGTGAGGATTTGCCTTGTAACGCAGTTGGGTGCTTTCCTCTATATGTATCCTATCCTATAGAAGAGCCAGATCATCTGCGAAGTCTAAATCGTCCAGCTGCATCCTACCTGTCCACTGTATCTCGTGCTTTCCTCCAGATGTTGACGTCTTCATGATCCAGTCGATCACCAGGAGAAAGAGAAAGGGTGAGAGTAAGCAACCTTGACTGACACCGGTCTTTACCTAAAACGAGTCAGTGAGTTGTCCTCCATGCACGATTTTGCAGTTTAATCAATCGTATGAATCCCGTATGATATTGACTATCTTTTGAGGCACGCCGTAGTGTCGAGGAAGCCTCCATAGTGTTGTCCTGTCTATACTATCAAATGCTTTCTCGTAGTCAATGAAGTTGATGTAGAGTGATGAGTTCCATCCAGTTGATTGATTCACAATGATCCGTATAGTTACGATTTGGTCTGTACACGATCGATCCTTACGGAATCCAGCCTGTTGATCTCGAAGTTGGGCGTCTACAGAGTCCTTCATTCTGTTTAACAATACCCTGTTGAAGAATTTTCCTAGTATTGAGATAAGAGTGATGCCCCTGTAGTCGATCAGAAGTCTTTCCTTCCAGTCTGTTGGTACTTGTTCTTCATCCCAAATCTTGCCGAAGAAAATGTTGAATATCTTTGCAGTTGCTGCAACATCTGCTTTCAGTGCTTCTGCTGGGATGTTGTCTGGTCCTGCTGCTTTGCCGCTCTTTATTTGTCTAATGCTCATGCTGATCTCTTCCATTGTAGGTGGGCCAACATCGATTGGTAGGTCCGTGTGTGCTGCTTCGATGTTGGGTGGGTTCAGTGGAGCCGGTCAATTTTATATTTTTCTTTTTTAATGCATTTTGGTGGAATCCCATAAAGAACTAATATGTTAACTCTCAGAATATTTTTTAAGCTTACAAAAAATAAACGATACATCTGTGTCCATACGCTTTTCTCGTACGAGTTAGGCATTCTTAACACACATTTATGAGAGGGATTCACTGTAGTAACACTCTAGATGCGAACTTGCTAGCTGGAACATCTACAATGGATTTAATCAATGGTTGCGGATGTCTGGGATCATGGTCAAAAATCGGTCGCTGTTTAATTCATTCTGTATCCGCCTTTAAATTGTAAGTCTATTATCATTTCTACGTTTTTATTATTCAGTCTTGTCTCTTTTTAATCGAATTTCTCGTGTTTACATTTCCGTTGGAATTGAAACCCATCCATCTCCTGTTTCTCACTTTACTAAGCTGCTCTCTCTCTCTGCTAACGTTTAGGAACTTAGACTGATGAACATTTGTCAGATGCTACACTGACGGTGATAGATAATACCTAGAATAAGGTTTTGGTAGGAAGATGGTAACAATCACCTGTTAGCATAATCGTTAACATGTACTAACTACATACTTTGAATTCTACTACTGATTACTCGATCATAAGGTAATTAGATCACAAGGATATAACATCCTAGCAAGTTTAGGTAAAACAACAGATAAATCTAATCAATAGAGTAATCGGGAATTATAACTAATTCAAAATCAAAATGAACGTTTGTTATGTATAAGTTTTTTCATTATTTATAGGACGGAATTTTGTAATATAGAAAATATCAAAACAAAAAGTACATTAATATCAAATCTCCCTAAAATAGTATGAACTCTTATTCCTAAATCTGCAACTACTGACCACAGTTAGTGAATAAGCATACTACATAAAACTTGCAGACACATAGGCGAACAATGAAAAAGTAAAAATGATAGGGAAGTATTGAAGTAATATCACAGATAAAACGGAGTCATAATACGGACTAATAATACACTGAAAAAGAATTATAAAAATACAGGTTGAATTAACAATTACTTTAAAAATTCAAAATACGGACAAATGATTAGCTAATTTAATTGACAGGCCCCATAATGTTTATTTACATAGACGACAGGACGAAATATTGTTTGCCATAAAAGTTGAATTTAAAAAAAAAACTATACGGTATACAAAATAAAAAGACAGGATCATTTGTAATCATTTTAGTGTGCAGAAACATAAGATGAATGCACTGACAGATGAGGTTTCCCAGGTGCACCTGTACCGGAGCCAGCTGCAGAAACCAACAACGCTGCACTGGAAACTGTATTGTTTGTTAGGAAATCAGCGTAAACAACCCGGATAAACAGAACAATATTCATAACCATTAACACGGCAAGGCCAACTGAGCCAAGGCAATAGTATCCGAATGGAACTCGATCCCGATTAATGACGATCCAACGAGTCATCCAAGATAATACCATGAAACGGAACACAATGAATGAACCTGCAAAGATATTATTGAAACAACTTACGAACAGCAGAAAAGTTTAGAAATATTTTACTCTTAGATGGCCAGAAAATATTCACAATGGACATATGAAGCTATGTACCTGTCAAATTACTGAATTAAAATACCGTACAGGCATTGCTGGAATAACCCGTTCAACCAATCTGACACGAAAGTGAAGTTGTTCATAATTATTTCAAACTGTTTCAAGATCGGAACACTGCTGGCTCATCTGCCGTCAGACAGTAAGAAACCAAGGTTCAAAATACGAAGATTTATGGAACAATGTTTTTTTACACACACAAGAGAAGACAACCGGGAGGAAGCAATGATGTACTATTCAAATTACGAAGGAAGTATCGCACTCCACCTGTGGTCAACACTTGTAAATACCAAACAAGTGTTGAGTTGCAAATGAAACCTCGTTTCCTTTAAGACAGAATATTAAACAATAGTTTATATTCTTTAAGAGCTAGGAGACTGTGCGCTATGGAAGTAATCGGCTTTTGAAATGAGGACCCTTGTCAATTATGGTGGTTGATGAAGCCGGAAAGGCAGACATCCAGTGTTCGGTGAACATCCGAGACTATTGTGGTCAACATATCTTTCAATGAGTATTATTAAATTCGGTAAGGCAAGTTATTATTTGTATGTACATATTCTACGGTTGTAACGGTATAATACTAATGTATACGTGGTTGAACCTGACATCTGGTGGGATATTTTTGTGGAGGAAACGCAGTATTGGTAGACTTCTAAATATCGATATTGTATGCATAACTCGTTCGATATCATAGGTCTCCATTCATAGTTAACCAAACAAGCTTGTGAGCAATCAACTTAACAGTAACATGTATGATATATCGTCGGATTTTTTGAAAATTATGCACTATACAGATTGTGAAATCCCCAGGTACGGCTTTCAAGTTGACAGATCCCATATGAGTCTCCCTGTAATGTCCGAAGGTACATCCTGTAGAGTCAACTGTTTTAGATCCTAGTACTTTTACCACTTCTTTATCGACCTACTACAACATTGATATTTTTAAGTAGTAATTATTAGTGTTTGTTGAAGAGTTCACGGCCAGTTCGAACAACTCCACTTTCGCGTCAGATCGCTTAGACATATTCTTTCGACATTAGTCCGAAATTAAGTTTATTTATAACAAAAGCGGCGAACATGTTTTCTGAAGTGGCTAGAAAATTTGTTTCACTAAACAGACAGGAAAAATGTGTTTATCTTCTCATCATCATTTGGATGTTCAGATTACTGAGTATACAAAACTAAAGTGAAACGATGATTAATGAACGATGCATCAGTCAAGGTCGTAGAACCTGTTTGAGGTGAAACATGCGATGTACCTTATGAGCCAAGACATTTAAATCTGATGCCAGCTGAAGGACAGGTAGTGACATAAGACTTGTATATATTTACTAACTAATGGACTGGTCAAGAAAGCGGAAACTCGTGATAATAAGAGTAAATCAAAACTATTGAGAACTAACTAAAAATCCGTTTCTGTTTTGCAAACTAGGCAGTTAACCATCAAGAAATACATTTTACTTTAATTCATTTAGTGTCTATTTCATTTGTCGATGCATAGTGGTTTAGAGATAAATATTAACCTTTAGCACCCCAAAACGCAGCTAACATCTCATTCAACACTCTAGTTATCAATAAGATACAAATTCAGGAAGTATTTAGATGAATGAAACTTAAGGTTTGTGGTTTTACTATTGAGTACCAAACCTTTGGGATGTTGTCAGATCTTGTAGAGCGAATGAGTCTCAGAATCTACTAAAAGCCAAGCTGATGAATTTAAGGAAAAGGTCTTCCTAGAACTGGTTATTTGAGGGATCATTCTAAGCAGTAAGATTTAATAGTTTTGGACTGAAGTTTTGTTTCCGGCATTTTATCTTGTACAATGAGAACTATCTACAAGAATATCGGGCCACCACCTACCTGACGACAAGTAAGTTGTGATAGGGCGACTTCGGCGATTGACAATGGAATGTTAAAAGCCAAATGTTAATGGTATGTGATCCACGTGATGCTTGAATTTTATAAGTTTTCGTTGGATTTTAAATGAAATTTCATCTGAGTTTTTCTTGCCTGAGATTTATTATTCTCCAGTTGCTAATACTAACTTGTGCAAGATGTTCTGCAAAATCAGGTATAAAAGTCACTGCTTACAATATCGTGTAAAAATCAAGGTTTACAAGATCGACTATAGAGCGTAAACTCACTGATGTTTAACAAACAAGTGGCACGAAAGAAGGGATTTCTTTTGGGCACATGTAGATAGTTCATTGCCCTTCGCAAGTGCAAGAAGATTGAATTAACTTCAGGAAGAAGCGAAACAACAGCATACCCAATATAGTTCCCGGATAATAATGCAGATGAGAAGCATAAAAATATCTACAAATGACTAAGAATACGCATGCTTACGACAAAGTGATGCACTAACAACTCAGCTGTGGACCGATAAGGATGCAGGATAGCCATATGTACGGAATCAAAGATGAAGTAACCTGAAGCATATGAAGGAACAAGCCACACTACCAAGAGAGTAGGATACCAGGGAAATAGATCGCCCTGTAGACAAGTTTATCAAGTCGGTTAAGAAGTCGGGTTCGAAGTAGAACCTAGAAAAAATGAGTTACTACTCGAGATACCTACGTTGATAAGGACCAAATCCCTGATACGAGTGCGTGCACAAAAGATACACACGTGTTTTGCCAAATAAAATTCTGCCTCTGAACATATTTTGGCTTTGCTTCTTGATTTGCAGACAGTTCATGACGAAAAGGGTTTAAACATTTCGCGATTTTGTCCACTAAAGCATGTACAACGACGGAAAACAGCAGAGCGAACGCGGAAACAGCAAACATGGACAAGTATGGTACAAAGGTCGATAATCGCCACTCTGTAATCAAAATACATAAACAAAAATTGTTATTAGTGTTCTCTGAGAAATAAACCTTATTGTATGCAACCTAGTATCCAAATATTAAATCTTGTTATTATAGTATGTTTCAGTCATTGAGTGATCCTTTAATATCCTGAACTATATTAATCAACAGATTCTTAAGTCCAGATATACAAAATCGAATGTTTTTTAAGTTACACAAAAAAGATTTCAAGGCTAATCTTTACATGCTGAAAACACAAGTAATTGATTCAACATTACATACACCTGGATGAATGTAAAGTGGATGTGATAAGGTTTGTTCCATCAGTCGTTTTAAGCCTAACAACATCTTGTAGCAGTAAGTAAATCCCCAAAACAAATAGTCTTCGGCATTGGTACTGACCTAATTACTTCTATTGGACACATCACAGGTGAAGGTGCCTCGTCACGCATATGGACCAGATAATGATTAGATATGCCGTGCTACGCATCCCTTGCAGACACTTGACAGCTAAGATCAAACGCTTCTCATTATATCAACAACTTTCTAAATATTACTCCGAACTCACTAATCAGTGACTTCTGATTTGACCGGACTGCCATCCCTTGAATACAAAAGTGTTGCAGACTAAAGCGTTGTCAGACCCTGAATATCTGTGGCATCTTTAATCTCAGCAAAGGATATGTTGGTCCCCTTTTCAGCATCTAGAGTTTGAGTACGTTTGATTCCGTCAGCTTGAGAGCCATCCTTATATCGTGGTTGAGTACTATCACCCACCTGAATGGCTCAAAGAGATACAATGGAGAAGTAGTAGAGAATGTCCCTACAATAATTAATATCTATGACGCTTTGTAGCTTCATGATTATACTGTAACCTGATGGAACATTTTGTTATCATATTGAATATTAGGATCAACACGTTTGTTGTCGTCATAACGTCGGCAGTAGTTGATTATTCATGACCATCCCTAAAATCTAGCTTGTTGGCTAGTGAGTACCAGCCCACCTTGGTACCTGGCAATGAAGCTTCTTTTGTGACAATACGGAGCAAATGTAACATGATCGTCGTAATTCCTCGTATTAGGTAGAACAGAATACAATAGTACAGAGTATGGGCGCCCTGTTTCGTGGGGTGGTCAACGGTGGAAAATTGGTAGATTAGTGTTAGTAGTCATAAACCTTGACTACACTAGCCAAATTGCTTAATTACGACTCTGTGTAACATAATATATCGTCAGTTTGAGAGTTTAAACTACTTCCTAATAGTACTAATATTCGCACGCATAGTGTTTTAGCATGTATCATATTCACTACGAAAACGCACCCCAACTTATTTAATACCCTGTTTGGTCTTCAAACTGGAAGATAACATTTCTTATTCAAGCATCCACAAAAAGCTCAGATGGTTCCTATCCAACTCCAAAATAGTGCTGTAGATGAGTTGGCTGTGCCTGCCAACAAAGTTCTGGAGGTGACTAGAACCCCTAGCACAGAGGTGTCGTGGTATGGGCTTCTAACCACACGACCATTGAAGCCGAGTATATAATTATTGAGAATATTTACATACAACATGTAACACTTGAAGGTCGAAAAATGGTGAACATGGGAAAAACTTCTCGGTATGGCATGACTCGGCCATGTAGGCATGGTTACCTCATGTAACCTCTAGCTTTCGTATTGAACAAATTTCTGTCTATCCACACAAAAGCGTGTTCTTCAGAAGAGTTAGGCGTTATATTGCCGATTGTCACTACGGGACGAGATAGTGTAAACAATGCTGTAACTTTCACGTGAGATCTTATAGTCTAGGTAGTCACATCATGGTAAATCCACAATTTGATGATTAGAACTATTATTAAAATAACAACGATATATGAAAGGCTTCACTTCTTTCAATGCTTCCTATCAAGTGTCCTGCGTTTAGGACCAAATGGATGTTTGTGCGTTGCAGCTGAAACAACTAGGAAGAGAGCAACTGATTGTGACAGTTGGATCTACCACATAGTGGTTCAACCTCGGTATAAATGTGGTTTTCAGATTTGTGATTGTGAATATCTACCAGTTACACTCCGAAGTGAAGCAAACCAAAAGGAAATCCAGAAGTATAAGCACTTACATTCAGTAGTATTGTAGTTGTAAATAAGTGCCCAAAATAAATAGCTCTGTAAGTGTTCGACATTGGATGCTGACCACATTAGTTTTAATGGAATCAACTAGCTGAAAGCTCTCGGTCATGCATCCGTACCAGATCACGGTTTGGGACGGCATTCTCAACATCGCCTGCGACCACTAGCCAGATTAGATGTCACTCCTCGATATATTGATAATCCATCAAATATATCTTCTGACTTTCTCGCTTATGACTTATGATTTCATTGGGTGGGCGAGATTCAATTATAGGTGTTGCTGGTAAAGCGTTGTCAAACTACAATACCTGAGGCATCGTCATTAGTGAGAACGACGTGGTCTGGTTCACCAACCAATGAACTGTGCGTCTGTTCCTTTTTGGAACTTCACAAATCGTTGCTTGGCTTTATTTTTTATATATCGTGATATATTTTTCATATTTTTGAGTATTTTTCCCTCGCTAATCCCTATACTTTAAATTCACTATGATAGAACAGACTCCTAAGCTACTTAAGATCAAGACTCTTACACCACCCTCGTTTCAGCTAATGCCTTTTTGGCCAGATAACATAGAAGCCTGGTTCTGCTACGCAGTGGCCGATTTCTACGAACACGGCATAACTGATCCACGTTCACAGTTCCTCGCGTTTGTAAAGGCACTACGGCGCGATTTCAACAAGTAGATCACACTTAGTATGTTTACTAGTGATATTTCGTAACCTTATGAAGCCCTGAAACGGTTGAGGATACCACGGATATTCTAGTTTTACAACTAGCAACCAGTAGTATCTTCTATAATCGATCGTTCCCAGTCGAATAGAAACCAGAAGTCAGACGAGGAGAGACAGGAAAGATATATTTGATTCGTTACCAATATATCGAGAGACTTCGTTCTTAACTGGCTATTGTAACGTAGGAGCTGTGTCCCACACCGTGTTGAAACGTGATCTGGTACGGATGCATGACCGAAAGCCTTCAGCTAAACAAGTCCACTTAAACAACGTGGTCAGCATCCAATGTCGAACACTTAATGAGCTATTGATTTTGGGGAATTATTTACAGCTACAGATCACTCCCCCCCTAGTGGGGTAGTGATGCCCCTAAGACGTGACCAGCCAGAAGTTTAAACCCAACGAGTTTGTCGTTGGTAAACACTCTTCTGACAGCTTGCTTCGTTTAGTAGCGTCTGGTCGTCTTTCCTTATACTAAGGGACCAAAATGTACAACATAGCAATAAAGAAATAAAGTACAATGAAAATTTCGATTCCTTGCGAAACTTCGTCGTTCTTTTCCAGCCGTCCTGGAAAAGAGGAAAAATAAAACATGTGAGTGCATGTCAAAAATACACTCGTACTTGCGTAAGGACACAAGATGAGCGGGGAAAAAAGATGAATAAACTAATACACTTAGAAACAGCGTAAAAGCGATCGGCAAAAAATGGTTTTTCATATATATAAAAAAATATGAATACGCTCGAAAAAAATAAAAATGTTGTTTTTCTTTTGGTTTTTATTTATAAAAATAAAAAAATGAGCATATTAAAAAATTTTTTTTATAATGAACAATGAAAGGGTAATTCAAGATAAAACCTGTGTCCTACGTGCAATATTCGTTAAGATGTTCTGGAAATCTTACTCTTCTTCCAGAACGCGTTGTTTTAGGTTTTTCTATCGACGTTGACGAAGTATCAAGTTGTGTGTTGGTTGTCGTGTAGGGTACTACGAGTGTAGTAGCTGTGTCGTTTGCTTGTACCGAAGGAAAATCGACGTAGCTAGGGTTTCCTTCTAAGTACGCTGCTTTGAGTCGATCGATACTGATGCTATCGTTCGTACCGTTCTTATCGACTACATAGTACTTAGGTTCGCGTTGAAGAACCTTGAAGGGTCCTTCGTAAGCTGATTCGAGAGGTCGTCGATGTGAGTCTCGACGAACGAAGACGTGTGTACTATGTCGTAATTCGGGTTGAACGAAAACATCAGTTGATTGAGATCGAGTGTGAGCAGGTCTAACTGAACGCATAGCGTTTGTAAGCCTACTCGTGTAAGAGTTTAGATCCATGTTTAATGAAGAAGCTGAAGGATCTACGAATTCTCCTGGCAGTCGGAGTGTCGTTCCGTAAACGAGTTGAGATGCCGTGTATCCAATGTCAGCTTTCACTGCATTGCGGATACCTAGCAAGACGAGTGGAAGAGCGTCTGTCCACTGTGAAACGTTTGAAGCTGATAATGAAGCTTTTAGTTGTCGATGAAAACGTTCTACCAACCCGTTTGCTTGTGGGTGGTAGGCGGTCGTTCGGAAGCGCGTGATTCCTAATAGTGAGGTCAGACAACGGAAAAGTCCAGATTCGAACTGGCAACCGCGGTCTGTAGTGATTGTGGGAGGGAAGCCGAAATTCGCTACCCATCGTTCGACGAAAGTGCGAGCCACTGTTTCAGCAGTAATGTCCTTAATCGGTACTGCTTCTGGCCATCGAGTAAAACGGTCTACGCATGTTAGGAAATATGAGTATCCGTTCGAGTCGGGTGAGGGTCCTACCAAATCTAGATGGACGTGGTCGAAACGAGCGTCAGGGGTTTTGAAAGAGCCTAAGGGACATTTGTTGTGTCTTATGACCTTAGATTTCTGACAGCTTACACAGGAGCGTGCCCACTCCCTCACGTCTTTATTCATGCCAGGCCAACAAAAGCGTTCGGCTATAAGTTTTACTGTTGCACGAGCACCTGGATGAGAAAGATTGTGCAACGTATTGAAGACGTTGCGTCGATAATGTTTTGGTACTATTGGACGATCCCTACCTGTAAATGTGTCACAGAGTAAGGTCTCCTTACCTGTTCCCATCTGCTTAATACTTAGTTTAAGAGTTGTCGAGGATAACTCATGCTGAAGATCAATGTCTTCTTTTTGAAGCTGAGCGAGTTTAAGAAGGTCGATTCCTTGGAAACTGTTCAAGGAACTTATTCGAGACAAGGCGTCTGCGACTACATTGTTTGCTCCAGAAATGTGTTGTATATCTGAAGTAAACTGCGAAATGTAGTCGAGTTGTCGAGACTCTCGCGGTGAGTACTTGTCTGAAGATGAACTTAAAGAGAAGGTAAGAGGTTTGTGATCGGTAAAAAGCATGAATTCTCTTCCTTCGATGGAATGTTGGAAATGCCGTACAGCACAATACATAGCTATGAGTTCCCTACCGAACGTGCTGTACCTATATTCCGCTTCTAGCAACCGTCTCGAGAAAAATCCTAAAGGCTGCCACGAGTTGTTAACCCATTGTTGTAAGACTCCTCCGATTGCTGAGTCGGACGCGTCTACTGCGATACTAATGGATGCTTGAGTGTCCTGATATGCCAGCACGGTTGCCTCTGCTATAAGTTCCTTAACTATGGAGAATACTTTACGCGTGGTGCCGTCCAGAATAATGGATTTCGCATTTCCAAGAAGTTGGTCGGTTAGCGGTTTCATAAATGATACGCATCTTAGTATGAACCGTCTACTGAAACTTTCAAGACCGTTAAGTGCGCTCAATTGCTTAATGGTGGTCAGTTCTGGGTAACCCAGAATGACCTCCATTTACCTCTCAGAAGTCGGATGCCTCGAGCATCAATAGGGTATCCTAGGAAATCTAAGGAGTCGGTCCCGATTGGGCATTTCTGAGTGTTTACAGTAATGTCATGCTTTTGCAATCGTTCGAACACAATGTCCAGATGCTGGAGATGGGATTCTCTGTCCGGATTTGCTATAAGCGGTCATTAACATACGCATGTATGAAGTTGAGACCTCGAAAAGCGTTATCTATGAATCTTTGGAAGGTTCGGGCAGCATTTCTTAGACCGAAATGCATTCGCAAATATTGGTAGAGTCCGAAGGGAGTGATGATTTACCGCTACAACGGCATTTCCCACTCGTGATATGATGCGGATGCACCTTCAGCTAGTTGAATCTATTAAAACTATTGTGGTCAGCATACAATGTCGAACACTTACAGAGCTATTTATTTTGGGGATTTATTTACCGCTACTTAATCCACACTATTTTCTGGGATATTGTTATCTCGAAGGAGGAATTGTTCCTAATTTGTAGCTTTCCCTGGACAGTCTTCATTCACATATCTGATTTAATGCAATATATTACAATGACCTCACACCGGCCCTAATAGCTCCATATAGGTTAACTTACGAATTCAACTACTATTGAATTTTAGAAAACTGTTCAAGTGGAAATTTACGATATCTTCAATGGAGTTCGAAAACTCTACGTTTGACGCATATTTGACAATGCGTTCTCTGTAAAATGTATAAAGCGATATTCGAAACACTTCAGTGAGACTGGAAAGACGCCATAATTAGTCCTATATTTAAGGATGGTCAGAGACGGAGTGTATCTAACTACCGGCCTGTTAGCCTGACCAGCATAGTAGTTAAGTTACTTGAAAAATTAATTCGGACTAAGCTACTGAGTCACATAGATTCATATAATCTGTTAACTCCCGAGCAACATGTGTTTCGTACCAAGCGTTCACGCTTAACTAACTTACTCATTGCGAGAGAGGATTGGACAGCTGCCCTAGACAACGGCCTGTCTGTCAATGTGATATTCATAGATTTTAGCAAAGCGTTTGACAAGGTTTCACACTTAAGTCTTATGCAGAAGCTCTCGAGCTTTGGAATAACAGGTGCTATACAGGAATGGATAGGAAGCTTCTTATGTGACCACAGACAGAGAGTGAGGGTCAAGGGAACGCTATCCGAATGGAAACCGGTCAAAAGTGGTGTACCTCAAGGCACCATCTTAGGTCCTTTACTTTTCCTTCTGTATGTTAATGAACTACATTTATTACTTAAGTCGTCGACATTATTGTTTGTGGATGATGTTGAAATCTGGAAAACAATAAGAAGTGAAACTGACCGTTGTCATCTGCACGCTGATTTAGACGAATTAGTTAGATGGGCTCATGATTGGGGCTTGGAAGTTAATTCCAGGAAGAGCGTGTTCATACACATCGGGCACGATATTAGTTACTATTATACCATTAATGGTACATTTCTTCCACGCGTTCAAAAACATAAAGACTTAGGAGTAACTATAAGTCACGACTTGAAAACTACTACGCACTGCAATGCGGCTGCTTCAAAAGGTTATCGTGCGCTATGGTCACTTCGCCGAGCATTTAAATGCTTTGACGAGGTGATGTTTCGAATTTTATATCCCACCTATGTAAGGCCACACTTAGAAAATACTGTATCCGAGCAGCTAGCCCATGTCTGATAAAGGATACTAAATCACTTGAGCGTGTACAGCGTGTGGGGACAAAATTAGTAAAGGGTCTTTCTAAACTCCGTTAAGATGAGCGTTTGAAACGTCTAAACCTTTTCCCCCTATCGTAGGACATGAGGTGACCTTATACTGGCATTTCGTATCTTTAATTATGATTTGGGTGTTAATATGTCTTATCTTTTTGCTCCCTCCAGAACTAATAATCTCCGAGGTCATAGAAAGAAGGTTCAGAAACTGCGATCTAATAAACTAAAGGTGGGGTCCTGTTTTTCTCATCGAGTGGTCAATGACTGGAACGCATTACCAGAACAAGTGGTATCAGCACTATCGGTGAACATTTTCAAGAAGAAGCTGGACCTTCACTGGAAGGAAATCTGTCAGGATTAACACAGGTTCATCAACCTACTATCCTTATTATTGAAGACTGAAGACTATAACTTGCGGACGACCTTTGAGTGATACTAAAGTGACCTTGAGAGTGTTGACGAATAACTAGGATCAAATGAGGGCTATAGGGCAGTGTGAGGAATTAGAATTATGATCTAAAATTGATGGTTAAGGATAGGAATTAGATTTAGGGTTTTTATCACAAAGTGACATCAGCTATAATGTCAAAACTATTTAATTAAATGGATACGTGAATTTCGCGCCAAAATCAGAGACCTGTTACCTTATACCTGATTGGTTTGTCCGTAGATTATGGCCTCGTCGAATGGTATGGCAGATATAATCGACTTTGGTCGAGAAACCTAACCTTTTAAAGAGGTGAGTTGCGATCAGGAAATTTTAATGCGGAATGGATCTCCTTAGAAAATTGGGTACGAGTTACTCTGAGGAACATCTTGTGGGATATTATAATTTACTGAATTGATGTCGACTATGGATTTCACACAATCTAAAGGAAGATGTCACTCTAACAATTGTTTTTGCCATTATATTTCCGAAAATACTTATATTCCCCAAAATTCGACCACAAGCCAATAGTTCGTTATTCGGGCAACTTCTATTTGACATGTTTTAAAAGTCAGATGACTGGTTATAATCCTAAATAATGTACTTAACAATAAGAGATGGCAGCTAAAACAGTTTGTTTAAGTAATTATAGATTGTGATTGTTATTCTGAGTGGTACCAAGATTCCAACTCCTCCACCTGCTTTATGGCAAGCAGTAAATGAATGTACAACACCAAGGTAGATCTTCGGCACTTGTTTGGCGTCCTTAGTTTATAGTTCATATGATATGAAGGAATTTGTTCGACGAATGAGTTTTCTATACAGCCTGTGCAAATTTTAATTTATGTATCGTCTGAACTGTATGTACACTTCTGTCCTACCTTAGACGTTACACGGTTCCAATATTTTGATAAAGTTCTTTTGGGGTAATAGTGTAGCGGTCTTGGTTACCACTCGAGAATCAGCTCATGGAAAATATGAGTAACGGGAATCGGGGTAGCTTTGAGGTTAATCTCCACCCTTGACTAATTTATTTGATATGAAACAGTTAATCGGACAGCGGTACAAAAATATACGCTTGTAGAAAATTTAGACCAAGCAAACATACGTAGTTACTAAATTTACTTATTTACTCTTGTTACCCAGCGTGGGGGAGCATAGGCCAACCACCAGCGTTCTCCCTCGAACTTTGTCCTGGGCAGTCCTTTCCAGTTGTTTCCGGTTGCTATCCATCCTTTTCATGTCTGTTCCCAATCCTCGGTTCAGCGTGTTCTTCGGTCTTCCTCTTTTTAATTTCCCTTCAGGATTCAAAGTTAGGGCCTGCTTCGTGATCCAGTTTGGTGAGTTCCGTAATGTATGTCCTATCCACCTCCAACGTCTCCCTATTTTCTTCAGCTGGAAGCTGCTGTGTTCTCTCACATAGTAGGCTGTTGCTAATGTTATCTGACCAACAGACATTCAGTATCTTGCGTAGAAGACATACTTAGTGCACCATTCATATTTGAAATAAAATATTTCTGACGTAGAAAGTCTGGACCTTACTCCAATTCCAAGTCACATTCGGAAACTGACTTTAGAACTATCTACTTTTTTGCTGAGGTATTACCTGCTGAAAATCGAGGAGGCTTCAGGGTCATTATCTCAGCTAAGTTCTATTGCAAAGCCTCATACTTTCTTGTGTTGTAGCGATAAGTCTACTCAGACTTCACAGCATGAAGATGGACGGTACACTTTGATTGAATCATAACATCTTAATCGTGCATGTCTGTGTCAAATACAGCAGTTTTTATGGTTTCTTTTTTACATACATATAATACATAGTGTTGAATAAAGACCAAGTCTGTTGGACCTCCTACGCATATGTTGTCTAGCCTTATTTCAGGTTCATTAGTGTTCCATGAAATATACGTAGGAACAAAACTTGATTTTGATTTACAGTTGTTATCCAGCTGTCGGCCAGGGATAAAGTCTGCTACCCGTAAAAATCACATAATAAAGGAAACTGTTTTCGTGATTGGTAATCTCGTGTTTGTCTAGTCCAGCTTTCATTAAGCCAGATCATTAATTCTTTATTTTAGCATTTTGATCGCAACAGCCTGTTTCTCCGGACCAATCATCATGGTATGATCCTATTGAGTAAATCGAATTCATTATGATTTAGGAGCATTTCATCATTGGCAAAGAATTATCCACACACTCTGATATTTCTTACAAAACTGAATTAAAAAAGTATAAACGTAAATGCTTGTTCGAACCCATTTCAGAAAATGAAATTGAAAACGCTTATACAGAATTACTGTCAGGTCTGTCTCAAGAGTTCTGTCGTGCTTCAGCACGCTTATCCAAAGGCGTCATCGAAAACGGTCGAGTTCTCCTTTCACAAATATGTGGGAAGTATTTCCGTATAATGGGTTTCTCTCTTGATGGCTCATCTTATCTTCATCCAGAAGAAGCATTATACCTTGCTGAATGTAATAAAATCCAAGTGTTTGTTGGTGGTTTACCACTGAGTATTCAAGAACTTTACGATCAGCTTTTAAACAATGAAACATACTCACACTATCTGGCCTACTCTCGATTATCACGATTGAATTTCAGTCTTCGGAAACGAGCAAATTTTGACTTACAACCATATTACCACAGTATGACAGGTAAATTATTTAGAATTCCAAAATCAATTAACGTTTCGATTACGACTTATCCACTTTTAAACCAAGAATGTAGAAAACCTATCAGAAAGAGAAAGTTCAAAGACTTTCAACCACTTATTAATCGTAATGCAATACATCCTATCACTAGTCTTATGCATAATTTGCAAGAGATTGTACAACCTGCCTGTGATAAGTCTATTCAATCAACGAACGATATAAATCTACTGTATGATATTTATGGAAACAATCATGCAGAGAAAAGACGTATTATTAACTTCTCTAAACGCTCCCCTCCTCATCCTGATTATGTTTTATCTGTTTTGTCACCAAAACAAATATACCCAGACATGGAATCTCAAAGTTTGATAAAAGTTGGCCTACAGCCAGATACATCTGCTCTTATGTGCATGGTAGATGGATGTGATGTTTCATTTTATATGACAAACTGTTTTGTGATCCCGAATATTAATTTTCAAGTAACCCATCAGGAAAATATGGCATGGACATAGATTAAATAAAGGATTATTTCTGTACGTTTGATTTTTTTCATACAAAAAACTCAAATCAACCATTTCAAAATCCTGTCGTTTTTGGTTTAACCAGTTTCACGTTCATTTTGTCCAGTAAATGAGCGATGGGTTCACCTTTAGGTTCTATTCTTACTTAGTTTTTTTTTTCTAGTAGAACTAGAAATCGAACCTCTCTCAAGGAAGTGATTGATAATCTTGACTCTTATTGCCGTCTCATTGGTGACAGTTTGATTATCGTTGATCAGAACATTAGAAAAAAATTGTTAGGGCGATTTAACAAAATACACTCAGGAATCAGATTTATGTGTGGGGGAATTCGATAAAAAAAAATTACACTTCTTTCACGTTGTGTTAAACAGAAAAGAAAATGTTCTTAGCAGTAGAAGTGTGTGTGTAGGGAAAGTTCTTAAGCAAGCAAGTACACACTTCTTAAACTCAGTACATACTCATCACAAGAGAAACCTAGTTAAATGTCTTGCAAGTAGAACTAGGAAGATATGCTGACCATAAACAAAGAAGAGCTCATCCATAATGTTGATTGACATTGATACATGGTTTTCTGAACAAGGAAATAGCGATACCGATGGTTAGTAAGAAATCTCTCCTCCTGGAGCTACAATTAAACAAAGATATAACCAGCGATGTACTACGAAACGAATTGACTAAACTAATAAATATGATGTTTTGTCCAGATAACCTCCATATATCGTTTTGTAGTCACCCTATGGTGGTTACTCAACCCTCGACCGTAGCTGCTACCTTGACGTGGTGGTCGGGCTTGCCTATCGTGATGACCCAACCGAGCTATATTGGCTGGAACATATGTTCCTGTAGGTTCTACCATGCCGGGCAGGTCGATTGGGGAAAGGTAAGATTAAATGCAGCAACTCAAGGTCTGAGAGCGAAGTCGTACTGCTGACTGTAGAGGGGTGTGACAGCAGCAATGTGTTTGCCTCGGACAACCAGCATAACAGCGATGCTACCTTCTCACAAGAAAGGGGTTAGAAAAGGTCGACCCTAATAATGCACACCTCGCCTTATCCCACGGATTTCCGTCTCCGGTGGTAAGGTCTTTTGAAGAACGGAGCTAACATGTCAAAAATCCCCCACAAAAAGGCCGTGCATGACCGGCCTCAAGCAGTTGTCCCTTGGGCACTGCGGTCACGCTTCCAGGTCGTTAAGGCAACACTAATCCAACTTCCTTTTCAGGTCCCTCAGAAAATACCCTTCCACGGTGTGGGCAGCCGGGAAGTGATATTAACCCTCATACCCGTAGCTGCACACGAGACCAAGTTGGTCACATTCAAATCCTTCCTACACCTAATAACTCTCTTATCTCCACGACTAACCCTTCTCACGTCCCTTTATCACCTCGCACCGCTAGGACAAACGATTCGAGTACATGGAACGTTATTCTCGGTCTCCTGATACCACGCTCTAAACTACATGTAGGAACTTTTAACGTCCGAATATTGTGCTAAATAGGACAACAGGCCTCCTTAGCTAGGACTTTAGAATCTCGCACCATCGATGTGTGCTGCGTTTCCGAAACGCGCATACAAGATCCGAGCGGCGTCATTCATTTGACATCACCATGTCAAAATAATGAACCATCTCGATACACGCTTCATGTATCTGGAAGCCCTGATGCTGCTTCCCGTGGCCTTGCTGGAGTAGGTATAGCATCAAGTCCTAGGGCAGAACTAGCTCTTTTAGATTGTATCCCAGTAGACAATCGTCTATGCGCTCTCCGACTAAACGGATCAGTAAGGACTCGAAAAGATAGGGAAACTCGTCGTTGCCTCTTCGTCGTCTCTACCTACTCTCACACTGACTGCAGCTCAGATGATATAAAAGATGAGTCTTACAGAAAACTTTCTGACCTTCTCCGAAAAGCTAGGCGCTCTGATGTAGTAATAGTGGTAGGTGACTTTAATGCTCAAGTAGGTAAACTAAGCGAACGGGAAAGACACATGGGTGGATCTTATGGTGTCGTGGCTAAAAGAACAGATAATGGCGACCGTCTGTTGCAGCTATGCTCAGATAACCGCCTGTTTCTTGCAAACACTAACTTTAAGCATAAGGAAAAACATCTTTTGACATTGCGACCCCCGAATTCTTCCCAACGTTGGACCCAACTAGATCACCTCGCTATCAGCCACCTATGGAGGGGCTCGTTAGAAGACTGTCGCTCATTCTGGAGCACATGTTTAGATTCCAATCATGCTCTAGTGCGAGCACGTATCTGTCTGCGTCTTACTGGACGTAGGAAAGACACTGCAAGGAAACCTCTTATGGTTCTATTTAACGATATTCAAGCTAATAATATATTTCAGGAACAACTAGAAAGACAGTTAGACAGACATGTAAGTTGTGCCCACTCCGAGGCAGCATGAAATGACATCCGTAAAGCTGTGGAAACAGCAGTGATATCTGCTAGTACGGTAAACCATAAGGTTAGGGAGAAACACTGGATCTCAGAAGCATCTACCGCACTGATAGATGCTCGAAAACTCATCCCATCTGGCTCTGAACATGATGAAGAGCGGAGTCAGTTTGAGCGCAGGCTGATTAGAAGCCTACGCAATGATCGTGAACAGTGGTGGGTAGTGAAAGAAAGAGAGATGGGAAAGGCAGTGGAAACAGCAGACAACTGTTCAGACTTCTTAAGGAAACCGGTATTAGGAACCTAACTGTCAACGAAACTATCTCGGAAAAAGATGGACATATTATTCGTTCTCAATCCAGGAGGTCGGACCGATGGACAGAACACTTTAGAGGTCAGTACGACTGGCCTTCAGTTAAACTTCGGTTTCCTACAATCCCCAGTCGACCTGAATGGAAAGTTAATGTAAGTTCACTAACTCTTTACGAGGTTGAAATAGCTTTAGGAAATCTGAAGCGTGGGAAAGCAACAGGCCCTAACAGAATTACCCCTGAATTTTTAAGGATGGCGGTTCAGTACTAGCAGCGAGATTGACTGAGGTCTTAGGTAGAATCTCGGAGCTGGACGTAATTCCATCTGACTGGTCCCAATCGCTGATTGTGCCAGTCTATAAGAAAGGACAAAAGTCCTCTTGTGACAATCACAAGGGGATCAGTTTGACTAATATGGTGTCTAAAATATTAGCTTCAATAATACTTGAACGTCTAACCAAAGCTCGTGAAGAGCAGACTAGAGAAAACCAGGCTGGTTTTCGACCTGGGAGTGGTTGCATAGACCAGATATTCACTCTACGTCAGGTCCTAGAACATAGACATACATTCAGAAGTCCCACAATCGTAGTATTTCTTGACCTTAGGGCGGCACTTGACTCCGTTGATCTTGAGATTCTATGGCAGTGTTTGTCAGTGAAAGGAGTACCAAAGAAGTACATTAACCTCATAAAGGCTCTCTACTCGAACACAACTGGTCGAGTTAGAGCCTATGGAGAACTGTCATCAGAATTGATTACCTCAAGTGGTGTTTGTCAGGGCTGTCCACTCTCTCCATTCTTGTTTAACTTTGTCGTTGACATGCTTTTAGAAATAACACTCCTCATCCATATTTAAAGGGGGTTGAACTTCTACCAGGAGATTCACTTGTTGACTTAGAATATGCCGATGACATAGTTCTATTTGGTGAAGACGCTGACAAAATGCAGGTATCTACCTCAGTACATTGGAAGTTGGTTGCGCAATTTCGTGGATTGGTTGAGGTTAGACATTAACACCGTTGGATGCCAGCTCAGTGGTCTATCGGTTGAGGGCTCCGGCTCGAGACTGGTAGGTCCTGGGTTCGAATCTCGCGAGAGCGGGTTCGTGGATGCGCACTGCTGAGGAGTCCCATAATAGGACGAAACGGCCGTCCAGTGCTTCCAGGTTTTCGATGGTGGTCTAGCCTCAATTGACTCATGATCTTAACTATAAAATGCAGTCTTCTGACCACTATAAGCAACAATGCATGTATGTTCGGGATGCGATTCTCCCTCTCGAAGTGCAAAATATTACTTCAGGATTAAGTTGCATCGACACCTGAACTAACGATAGGGAGTGGAGTAGTTGAGCGTGTCGACCACTCCACTTATCCTGGGAGTCTCATCAGCCCTTGTGGTCTGGTGTGTAACGAAATCGCAGCACGGATACAGAAGGCTCGTCTAGCTTTTGCCAACTTGCGTCATTTATGGCGTAGACGAGATATCCGTCTAGCAACCAAAGGACGGGTTTATTGCTCAACAGTTCGTTCCGTCCTACTTTATGGCAGTGAAACATAGCCGGTAAGAGCAAAGGATATTCGTCGGCTACTCGTATTCGATCATAGGTGTCTTCGAAGCATTGCTCATACATCCTGGGACCACCGAGTAAGTAATGCAGTTGTTAGGAAACGGGTACTAGGTAAGGATGGCAAATCGATTGATGAAGTAGTGAAACTTCATCAGTTGGGATGGCTGGGACACGTGTTACGTATGCCCAACCACCGACTGCTCCGACGTGCAATGTTTCATGGTGTAGGAGTAGGTTGGAAGAAAGCTAGTAGCGGCCAGACCAAAACGTGGCACAAATCCATGAAGTCACTGACAAGTGGACTGAGCCATGTTGGTAGGTGTAGAATACCTGGTTGGGATTCGCGAGATGATAGCAATCGATGGTTAGAGACCTTGAATGACATGGCTCAAAATCGTTTGCTAAAGCGAAGGTGCATCCAATCTTTATGTTCTCCCAAATTCTAATCTTCTGAATTCTTCATGTACCTATCTTTTTTCTCTTTCCAAATTCATTTCACCAGATTATACTCCTTCAATAACATCTTCAAACCCTAATCTTTTCGATTACTGCTTATACTCTTACTACCTTTACCACTATGGGATTTGAATCGACAACTGCATCTTTGTGTTAATGTGGTATGGCAACTCGAGCTGATGTACGTACATACGAAGTTCTAATGTTGTGACTGACTGGTTTTTTAACTAAGGAATAAGTTACCTGGTTCTGCCATATCCATGTATATCTACAAATACAACTGCTTCTGTGTATAAGGCTATATTAGACTTACAGCCAGACAGATGGGAGAACGAGATGATGAACAACTCCCTTCGTGCTCAAGAAAGAGTATGGTCAAAACGCAGCTCTGTTCTATCACACTTTGTCGATAGCGGGCATTTTAGTGGATAGAAACAAATCATTCCACGTAATTTATCGCACACCAACTGACTTTCTTTATGATGTTCAATCTCCTCTCTTGCACAGGAGAACTATAGGGATTGAGTTGACAATCCAAACCTTCCTGTTCATTAGAAATTCGTAACAACCTTATCTCTTCCTTGGTCTAATATGACTTCACAAACGATTTTACTTATTTCATTAAAACCATGAACTGGTCAGTGTTAAACCAACACTGAAAATTTGGAAGCACTTGGATAACTGTTTAGTCCTAGTATGAGACTCCTTGGCAGTGCGTGTCCACCTTCAATGCTTCCAGGTCTTCAATTATGATCTAACATAGGTCAGTTCAGGTTTTTTTAATTTATTTGAACATATAAGTATTGGTACGAACGGACACCGAATACATATGCGCCACACAAATCACTTGATTTGTGAGTGGGCTGTGATACTCCCGGGAGCCCAGACTGAAGCAGGTGGTTTTCTTTGGGGGCCACACCCGGAGCCTTTGACCTAAAGGTCTGATCCACAAGGCAGTGGAGCGACGTCAGGAGATGCAGTCCTATGGTAGCCAGTGACCAACAATTGGTTCATACGCCATTTGTTCTTTCAGGATTCTGGAGCCCATTTATACCATCTGCTTGGAATCAGGGTTTCCCAATTTCCCTAAGTGGATCTTCCGTGTCCACCAACCCAGTTAAAGCGCCGGACATTCGCTTTTCGTCCTCTCAATTTCGTAGACAGCCCCCCCGCCGCGAGAAGGCAGTGGGTAGGAT
>NC_031500.1:2732914-2759763 GCF_000237925.1 Schistosoma mansoni
GAAGCTTAGCGATTGTAACGTATTAATCAACTGATTCAGTTTATCAACCACCAAGATAAAGGATAATCAACTGCGAGGTCAGAGGTGAGAACCAGCAAAATAAACATTCAAACAACGGCCACAAACCTGTGAACAACAATCAAATTCTAGGTCAACAGAACCATCAGCTTATATATTATGAAAAAGTCCTAATAATTCTCTTATTATTGAAATATGTGCTGATGCTGACAATGAAATCT
Organism: Schistosoma mansoni; assembly: GCF_000237925.1. Classification (NCBI taxonomy): domain Eukaryota; kingdom Metazoa; phylum Platyhelminthes; class Trematoda; order Strigeidida; family Schistosomatidae; genus Schistosoma; species Schistosoma mansoni. Next base: position 2,733,154 of record NC_031500.1, read on the forward strand.
TCACAATTAAGCCATCCAAACCACAGAACAAAACACTTTTAAGAAAATTACTAGTCTGTTTTGTGTATACCAGAGTTAATTAAAGCAGTATATGGTTCATATGGCATCACAAAATATCAGTTTAAGTTATGTAGTTCTCACTAGTCAGCCTAAACCATTCCAACAGCTCTAGTTTGCTGAGATAAGGTCTATCAAATATTACGAATGATTGATTAAAAATCATTATTTACAACAGCTAGTTAAATTATGTCTAATTTTTATTTGAGTCCTTTACTGGATTAACTGTATATAATTAATAACTCTTTAAAATGAATAACTAATGACAATGATAATTCTACATTAGGGATCGGAAATTATTTTATAATTCGAGTTCATATCTAAATCCTTATGAAATTATCAGATATTCTAAATTTTATACTACTGAAATACATTTAACTTTACTCTGTCCTTTTATATGAATAACATTCAGTTGTTTACGAAATTGAGAGGACGAAAAGCGAATGTCCGGAGCTTTAACTGGGTTGGTGGACACGGAAGATCCACTTAGGGAAATTGGGAAACCCTGATTCCAAGCAGATGGTATACATGGGCTCCAGAATCCGTGAAAGAACAAATGGCGTATGAACCAATTGTTGGTCACTGGCTACCATAGGACTGCATCTCCTGACGTCGCTCCACTGCCTTGTGGATCAGACCTTTAGGTCAAAGGCTCCGGGTGTGGCCCCCAAAGAAAATCACCTGCTTCAGTCTGGGCACCTGGGCAGTATCACAGCCCTCACACAAATCGAATGAGATTTGTGAGGCGCATATTTATCTGGTGCTTCCTTGTACCAATATTTATGTGTTTAAATAAATAAATAAAATAAACTCTCCCCACCCTCGGCTGTATCAGGGCATTTGAAGGCTTCCATGGTTTTAATGAAATCCAGCCATCTTCGCGACGCATCCTGAATATTTTATTTATCATTAACTCCCATAGTTTTAGGTTTCTTATTTTTCTTCACTCCCTTCAAATATGCGCTTCATTGTCTATTCATCTGAAGATTGCGTAACCTCATGACTTTTAATGAATGTTATTTCAGTGTTTATCTTTTCAAGTAGTTGAACAAACTTCTATCATGAAACATTGATTCAAGCCTGTGTTGTTCTTATCTCAGCTACTTCACCTGTCATCACATTATCAATGTGTACTTTTCATGTTTACTTATGTAACCTATTCCGTTATTACCACTGATATTGCTGACTCATAAACTGCCTTGATAATTTCAATATTTTCATATATGCACATAGATATTATTGTATATTAGAGGGAAGGCTGATGAGTATCTAATTGAAAGAAATATTGTTCGCTTACATATGTTATATTTTAAGAACTTATTACTACAAAATCAAATATTCGCGCATGGACTTCATCTACAGTAGACCTTAGCAAGCCATCTTCTGCATTCCGCAGTTATGCTGTTGTAGTCGACGGGACCATTAGTAACAACTTAAGTTCTTCAAAAATATCTCAATTGTATCAGCAACTGCGTGTCAATCATGTACACTGACCATGGTTCACTCAAACTGAGTGACCTGGGATTGAGCCCTCCAGGTAGTACCAGTTCCCTCAAAATCAAATTTCCGACCTACTGATGAATTCAACTAGCACGAAACATAGATCCAAGGTTTGCAACCGACTACCACCAACCACTTAAAATCAGAAAGTAGTGTGTACGATGTCGAGTCACTTGGATTGGTGGCTACATATAAACATGGTCAATAGAGTTTTATCATCACTAAAGACTAGATAGATATCACATTGGCCACCACTCAGTGACCGGCCAGTGTAGATCTAATAAAAACAGACTCGCCTCTTTGTGCTTAACAACAAGTGTACAAAACTTGTATACGTTTATCCGAAGATTAACAAGATTATTCAACTTCCGAAGCAAGTTAGTTTAGAACGTACTAAATGAATTTCAAAATGCGTATATCACTTGAATGAGTTTTCAAATAAGAATATATACTGAAATAGAAGAGCTGCTATTTAATGAACAGTCTGTATTTGAAAAGGATAAAATATCATTAAATTCAGAGATAAATATTACATCAAGAAAATAACGCGGTAAATTAAGCTGATAATAAGTTAGGAATAAGTAGTAGAAAACCATATTTCATTCGTGTTTTTCATATAATGTTTTAAAAAAAGATGAAATATTGCTTATTTGGTCAGTTGTATTTATCGGATCAAAATGAAATGAAGTATAGTGCGTCAAGGTCAATGAATTCTTCATACAAGTTCTATTTTGAGATTTTCATACATTAGAAGGTGATTGTTGACGTTGATGTTCACGCATTGATTCGCGTTCAAGTATCTAACATGATAGTAAAGCAAAACAAAAACATAATTTGATATTAAATTAATTCTAATACGATGTTATGCTCTTGAACTGGGCTTTAATTTCCAAAACTACGCTAATGACATAATTCATCTGTTCAAACTGAAGTAAGATGAAATTCTCAACTAGGTGTTTGGAAACTGTTAGTTTAGATTCAACTAACATTCAACTATACATAGCTCTCTTGTAATCAATTTACCTCCAGAACTAGCTTTACTGTTAACACTTAAAGAATATATGTCAAGAATCTCAGATATTCTGATGCAGCTGAACAATTGGATGTTGTGTGTTATTTAACTTCAGATTGAGGAGCGATAAGTTGAAAGATAATTTCTATTAATTCTCATTATAGTGTGTTAATAACCAATTTTAAAATGGATCAGTAAACTTCTATTCTATTAAAACTAATTCAGAACTATTATTATTTCTAAAAGCTAAGTCCTAAATTAAGAATGTTTATAGAATTAACTACGTCTCATTTTGATTTCTTGTCGGTAAATTATAAGCTTGAAGTAGAAACATCCATCGAATTCTGAGTACTTAATCGATGTTACATAAGAATTCAGTTCGATTTAAAAATGACTTTTCACATTGAATAAGTTTAACTGGATAGGGTAGGAATTATTTGTAAAATACAAGATACCTAATGTGGCCAGCAGAAAATGCATCACTAAATACTGTATTAGATTCAGTACTTAAGACTTGCGGAAATTCAATCCTATCGAATGAGTACACATTACTTTATGTCCGTGTGTAGATTTGCATAATTTCGAAAAAGATTCTATTCATAGTCCTTAAAATAGTATGGTTTGTAGAAAGGATTGTTCTCTTACGTCAACCAGGTTACGATTGATCTAGGGATCATACAGTTTTTGTTTTCATAGTGAGGTAGGACTATTAGTATTTGTTAGGTCAGCTGAAGTAAGAATAAAATATCTCACAGAATATTTTCTACTAGACAGGAATAGTTTAATAAAGAAGCAAACGTAAAGCGTGCTTAATTGTTAGTATTATTTGTTAATAAAAAGTTTGAGAACTCAGTTGTTGGGATGTATTTGCAAGGTATATTCCCAATTCCAAAAAGAAAGTCGTGGCACTTATGAAACCTGAAATCGAATTGTATGGTGCTATAAGCGGAGTAGTTACCGGAAATGCCTTTCCGTTCGTAACTGAATTTAAGTAAGCCTGAATTATGCAGAAATAAGTTTCAGTAGACGAATCTAAACAGCACTCATAGTATAAATGAAAACACCAATAAACTAACAACACTATTAACAAAGTAGATTACCTTAAGAGCTTCTCGTCTACGATGTTCTAATTTAGCTATCTGAAGTACAACAGAAGTAGGCGTATGCGGAACAAGTGCACTGATCGCAGCACGTGTTATGATTATTGCATGCTGGTAGGAAGAGGAGAGAATGATTAATAAATCATCACTGTATATTAACTGGTAACTTGTTACCCTACAAGAAAAAACTCACATACTTGAAAAAGTTAATTGAAAAATTAGATATAAAGATTATGGATAAGTTTCCTTCCACCAATTCACAATACTAAGTTGCAGTGTTTCACAAAACAATATTTTTACTTGATTCACCCATCGACTGATTGATTTCAGTTAGAGGCTAGTAAAACAGTGAATCATTCGTAAACTGCTAGTTGAGGGATCTACAAAATTCTAATCTTTCACTTATTCTCAAAGATTTTGTAAGTAAAGTGTTTGGTTCATTCCCATTAACTTACATTTGAGAACAAACATTTTCATGTATAAATTTCATAAAGTTCAAATTTAATTATCAGCTAATAGATGCAAATACAAAGTTATTATTATTCATCAAGAAGAGTAATATGATTTCTGATTACAATAAAGCAATAAAAATTGTCCACTGTTGCACTAACTTCACAACATCTAGTACTACATCATACTCTACATGAATTATTCTGGCTTTTGAAGAGATGAATTAATTTATCCTTTTTGAGTCAATATCTGCACATATCTTGACCATGTCAGTTATTCTCTTACAATCAACTGTTTTTATATGAACGTATATGTGTGTAAACCAGAATAATCCGTGTAGATGTGACACAATAACCAGATATTATAATTTCACTGGTAGATTGGTACTGTTAACATGGACAATTACTGAAATGTTTGTTTGATTTCCAGTATCATAATTTTAAAACATTTTAGAATTTTGTATATTCAGCCATCCTGACATTATATCTGCATTTGTACGGTATTCAAATAAAAAATAAAGGACGTTTGCCAGTGTCTATATTGTACTGTCACTAATGTGATAACAAAAAGGGAGCCTGCTTGAATATCTGGGCTACCTGTTCCTGCCATATACATATTTCAAAAAGTTTTCTGTTTCCTTTTTTTGTTTTAACAGATCATTATGTCTATTAATTGCATAACCTATTCAGATGCGTTCGTGAAAAGTTTACGACCTTTCTCGGTTCAAGTTACGAAAATGTACAATCGAAGACATCATGATTGCTGGCAATATGGATTGAAAAGAATAAAAATCATTCCGATGTCGATTTCTGAAATGCTAACATCTAAATGGCGATCGCTCAAAATTTATCGTCAATATCGACCAAGAAATAAGAAACGGAAACTCGCTGAAATACTTTGTGCTAAGAATTCTATATTGTACCAAAAATATGATATTGATGAGGCGGCGAGACTATAATTTATGGACGACCCTTGAACGAATCTCAAGTGACCTTGAGAAATGTTAGCCAATCAGTAAACAGTCAGCATAGAGTAGAAATATATTATACAAAACCAAATAATTAAAGTGGATACACTTCTTTTATATGGTACAAAAACTTGTCAATGTTAGAAAAAGGTTCAAAGGTTCCAAAATCGTAATGCATAAGGTAGATGAACTCATCCACACGGCTCCATAATACTCGGTCTCTGGGGCCATGATAAGGTCATAAAAACCCTTTCAGCCTCGACCACACAGCTTCATTATTGTTTGTGTGTTTTCCAGTTGTGTAACTTTATCATTTTTATTATGGATATGTTCCTACAATACTCATACCAGTGAATAGCCGAAGCTTCAGTAACATCTGCGATTATTGCAGCCAACGTTACTGGTGCTTTTATTATACAGTTGGCGGCAATTATTATAATATGCCTTAATCTCAATCTGGATCGAGCGATAAAGGTTCCTATTCTAGCGAACGTCTTCCTTCAACATATATTACATTGAAGGACAACATCAGGGTAGTTTGAACAAGGTCTACGAGTCATTTAATACTCGTAATTACAAATACAGCAACTTCTTAGTAGTTTCATTTGTTGTAACCGCTTAATTGTCACGTTTTCTCTAAAATTCTCTGTGATTCGATAGTACTTGAGCATCAGGCACTGAAATAAGCGCCGTGACCTTGAAACCCCTCAAACGCTTCTGATTGGCTCGTCCACAAATTATGGTCTTGCCGATGAGGCTAATAATAATACGCTTATTTGTTCTTCATTCACAGTCTCAGTAGTGTAATCTAAGATAATATAATGCAATCAACGAATTTTCAACTTATTTCACAGAATAAATCACTTCAAACATTGTACCATCAGCCCTTATTAATTCAATTCATTGATATACAACAATCTGTTCAATGACTAGCAAAAAAGGCATTGAATGTAAATAAAAAATGACACAGATGTAATTTTAGTTAATCACAAAACATTTTAAAAAGGTCTAATAACAGTAACACAAACTGCATATCAAAGTTATTGCTCAAGAAAAAAGAACAACCGTACATTTTATTTTCTTTCTTCGTCAGTCATTTGACTTACTTCAATGAGAACAAGAAAAATAATCAACTGTGAAGAAGATAAATTAGGAAATAGACGTTGTGCAGTTCCAGATATGCCAAGTAAAGCAATATTCACAATGACAGCTATATAGCTGACAACATCTAATGCTAACTATTTGAAATATAAAGTAAAAAAGAATAGTCATATACTGCTGAGAAAAAGAATAAGCACTCAGTTTGTTAAAATAACATGTGTCTTGTCAATGGGGTTCAGTACGGCCTGCGATGTTATGGATTTATGAGCAAAAACGATTGAGCTTCTCTAATAAGACCAGTTCTCTTCGGAACTGACAACAGTCAATTATGCTCAACATATCAAACCTTGACGGCTAAAACAGGAAGAAGCCGGAATTGTAGGTAGCTTGATATGTATGGTAGAACAAGCGACTCAAAAGACATTAGTACAAAAGTTGTTACTATAATAGCAGAATATGACTTTCGAGTATATAGCAATTTAGCGAACTAAAAAACACGATAACCAATCAGAGGGCAAAAGTTATGCAGGAAATCGAATTTGTAGAAAGTATGCGAGCGATTATCGTTCCAGAAGAGATCTTAGCCTTTTTAATAAAATCGGACTATTCTCGTGACCGCCCCAGCATAACACTTTAAATGAAATGTATGATAATGATTATGAATGATCAACATAATTTATTAACTATTTCTACAGATTAATATTACTCAGTTTCGAATTACATAATGTTGTATATGAAAGCTAATGGCTTCCTGAACCAAAGTAGGTGGATCGTCGTTTCAACCTTACAAAATTTCTTAATTGCCTAGATAAAGGGAACCCATAATATGAAATTTACTGATGGAAACCAGAACGATACAAATGAATAGAGAATAGGAAAGTAGAATCAAAATAACAAGATGCACATGATAATGATAAAAGGATGATCAACCATTTTGAGTTTTATGATATCAATGATCAGAGACTAGCAAATATATACTATCCTGTTAAAAGCATCCACCTGGCAATTTGGATGGATGTATATATGTACCAGTGTTCTATATCATTTATAAATGACTGATTGGTGAGTTATTCGATAGATTACAATGAAAGTGAAACGTAGGACCATAGAAGTGATCTTGAGATGATAATAAATATCATAATCTGCTACTGAATTCCGTACATATCTTACTGACAAATAAGTGATATACGATATATAAATTAAGTGATTAAAAATATAATTACAATAAATAATATTAGATAGTAAGATGTTTCAAATTAATAAGATAAGATACATTAACCAACGAATATGGGATAGACAGATATTGACTATTAAATCTCTAAGTTGTATAAAATAAATACGATACTACAAAAAGAAGGGCAATACTTACTTGCCAAATACCAATACTATTTGCAAATTTACCAAATGGACGTTGATAACTAGTTGATAATTTATATGCATCACCTCGTATTTCAATTATATTATTCATAAAAGCCAATAAACCGGCTAATGGAAATATGCCAGTAAACATACTTACATAACCGAATTGAATAAACATTTCTAAGAAATCATCGGTTGGATCTTCATACTATGTGTAAATTGAAAGAAATCGACGGAGAGAAAAAAAATCGTGAAGAAAAGATCCTTAGAAATATATATGAGATTTTCAGTAGTGCATAATATGTCGTCTGAAAAATTGGACATTTAAAATGATATTATGAGAAAGGGATTGGTGAAGATTTTAGTAATTTTATAGAGTTGAGATCATGAGTAAATTGAAGCTAGACCACCATCGAAAACCTAGAAGCACTGGACGGCCGTTTCGTCCGAGTGCGGGATCGTGGGTGCGCACTGATGAGGAGTCCCATAATAGGACGAAACGGCCGTCCAGTGCTTCCAGGTTTTCGATGATGGTCTAGATTCAATTGACTCATGATCTCAACTCTATAAAATGATATTAGTTCAATTTTACCAATAAATATAAATAGTAAAGATTATTAAATTTATTAGTCAACTGTAGTATCCCGTTTTCAATTTTGAATCGTATTTTGTGTGTATTTTAAAGTTAGTTATACTTTCTAAAACCTTAAAATAATGTCAATAGGATCGATTTACAAAAAAAGTCACCTAGTGATTTTATTAAATCAAGTGACTAAAACATTAGGCCACCAACCACAAAATCCACCAGTTTTATATTCATTACCAAATCCTAAAATAAACGTTTATATGTCTGTATTGATAAATTCCGAAAAAAATGTTCATAATACTTATTCAATTACATTAAATGAACAATATGTAATTAATTAACAAATATGGATATTATACCGTTTAAAACAAAGTTACATAATAAACCTTTGAACTAACATGCAACCCAAATGCCCTGGTACGGCCGAGAGTGGGGAGAGTCAGCACTCCCTCCCGAAATGTTCTCACATGGCCACGCGTATACAGCCTCTGCCAGGGAAGTCCTACTCACTGTCTTCTCGTGGCACCGATGCTGTTTACGAAATTGAGAGGACGAAAAGCGAATGTCTGGCGTTTTAACCAGGTTGGTGGACACGGAAAGTTCACATAGGGGAGTTGGAAAACCCTGATTCCAAACCAATGGTGCACATGGTCTCCAGTATCCTGACGAAACAAATGGCGTATGAACCAATTGTTGGTCACTGGCTACCATGGGACTGCATCTCCTTATGATGCTCCACTGATTTGTGGATCAGACCTTTAGGTCAAAGGCTCCGGGTGTGGCCCCCTAAGAAAATCACCTGCTTCAGTTTGGGCACCTGAGCAGTATCACAGCCCTCACACAAATCGAATGAGATTTGTGTGGCGCATATATATCTAGTACCCTCTTGTACCAATATTTATGTGTTCAAATAAAATAAAATATGCCTAATACAACAAAAATGATTGTGACTGGGGAATAAATTCACTGATGGAATTTAGTTGTTGTATAGATCGATATGGCCTATTTCAATTCGATAATTTACTGGACATTATTTGAATTAGAAGATAATCAAGTGGTATAGGTTGCATCAAAAAAAGTAATTCAAAGGTAGCTAAATATATATCCTCGTATTTATTGAGATATCTTTCTAAAATTTTGAATCATGTTACAGAGTATTGACAGATAATAATCACTCCGTGAAAATTCAAACATTGATGGGTAAAAGTGTTAATTATTTACAAATTGATGTTCATTACTTACACGTAACAATGTAGCTTCTCTCTCAGCGGGTGTTATTCGTGTTTCTTCTGAATGATCTACATACGGAAAGTTAAATAAATAATGTTTAGAAGGTACATAAATAGATAATACTGAATATGTTATACATATTATGATTACTTTTACAAGCTATTTCGTTATAGTTTCCTTTTACTTTGTAATGTATAAGACATGTCAGCTTGACATTATACCGCAGATTTATATTGAGTATGCAATACATAGGTTTATCTTGTAGACAGTAACAGAATATAATGATCTGATCCATAGAAAAATTGTATATGAGAAGTTTTGATTATGTTGCTTCTTTTTAACTGTTCAGTTCAACTGTTGACTGACTCTTCTTTTTTCCTATAAGCTAGTTTAGATTTCCAAAATATTTTACATGAATGATTGTCAATATTTGAAGGAAAGTTTAGCAGAAATTGGCTGCTGAGAATACAGAAGACGCTATATGTAAAAATATTTATTTGAAATAATATCAGGAGTTAAATTGAAATAATTCAAACGTTTCGCTCAGCAAGTTTGTGTAAACTTCTTTAGGATAAAAACTTGACTATTTTTACATATAATATTTCAAATCTATGTTCTCCATACAGTGAGTAGCTAATCAAGAAACGCCATAGTTAGAGGTCATTTTATTATTCGGATTACATTTGTAGCAACGAAGTGTTGGTAACCTTTATTTAACACTCTATACTTGTTGGATTTCAATCGAAACCAAACTTTGTCAATAGTTTTCAAGTTATAAGGCTTTTGCACATCACCAATGATTGGTCTCGATATCTTAGAATGTATTAAACAGAATATAGGTTTTGTATTAAATTTCAACTTGGTATTCCTCCTTTATCGCTTGACAAAGAATATTATAAAACTACACCAGCTTGCGATTTAAAATAACACGTTTAGAAATTTTCTAGTACATAAAATGAAACACGACAATCTTACCAAAAGATTTTGAATTATAGTTTAACTTATTTTCTTCAGTGACTGTCTGGATTCGTTGATGGATAAAGATTTCTGGATTCACATCAACATTCATTCTGGTAATGTTATTATCAGCACATTGACTATTATTTTCCGGCGATATTGAACATTTATCAACATCTGAATCTGTTTTACTGGATGGTGCTAATGATGATGATAAGTTGGATGTTGATAATGAACCATTATTATCTTTAGATTTTAACTTATTACGTTCAACTAAGCACCTTTGTTCATATTTTAATGATAACCATACTTGTCGTAAACGTGAGTGACCAAGTGGTAAAAAAGTTTCTCTGATTGAATCAATTATTTGTCTAGTAAGTAGTAATGTTACAAGTTGCTGGATATATTCGGAAGAAAAAAAGCAAAAAAAGAAGAGCGTTATTATAACAAACATAACATATATGTATATTTCAAGATCATGGTTGTGAATTCCAGTAAATCAACTATTCTCTACACATACAACGGTTTAAACTTACTGGTCATTTATTAGTAACCAGTTTCATGTGGTCAGTTTGTTAGCTAATTGAACCCTGTCGATACAATGTAATCACTGGTATAATTTATTTGACATCGTGATACACTTTGTTTAGTAATTCGGAAAGTGGAGGCGAGCCGTAGTTAAAATAGCCCATTATTAATGTTGTTGACATAAACACTTCGTGACTGGAGTGCAAACCAAACAAAGTATCAGTTCCTTCAAGATTTCTGGCTTTTTATCGGTAACCTACAACAAACTAACAAAGTTGGCTGGCTCATTAAAATCAAAGTGAAATGAACTGAACATTGAGTAAACTCTAAAATTCAAAACAGTTCTACCCAATACAAAACAATAAACTGATTAACATCGAGAAGACTATTTATTTGATAATTCTTTCATAGCTACGTCGCCGAATTTACACAATTTATTAACTGGCTTACTGAAGAGAAATTTAGTCATTCATTAGTATTCACCTGTTAAAGATTGTAATTTATTTTATAGTTTTATTTTCCGATGAGTAGACAGTTTCATCACATTTACAAAATACCAAATCAATTATACATGAAGTATGGGATAAAAAAAGGTAAAAATATAGTTCAATAGTTACACCTTTTGGTAATAAATCCATAAGCATTAACGGTGTATAGAATTTAAGAAACTACCGTTAGGTCCCACTTAGACTATGCAAATAATTCTTAAACGAATGTACAGTAATTCAGATATTGAGTACAATCAGATAAGTACAACAATAAAATATATCTGACCTAAGTAAACTATGAATTTAATGTTAATCGTAATAAATTATTAATATACGAGTTGACATAACGAAATTTATACGGATAGGATATATATCAATTATTTCAACCAATCAGAACGATCTATGGAAGACAAAAAGTTAAACAGTTGTAGCCAATCTCTTATATCATATCATAAAATCAAAATTGAAAGAGAAATAAGGTGGAAGATTTGTTAAAAGCGATTTATATAAGGCTACATTTTTGGCTACAAAATCGATGTGGCCAAGATAAGCATGGAATGACTAATTCAATAGTCTCGAGCTAGAATGATATTTAATATCATACAGTGAATTAAAGATGGATAGCATCTAGCAGTGGGATACAGGACGCGCGTTTCATCCAATTTGCATACAATGCTTCTGAATTAAGGCTACATCTAGGGAATACGCACAGTATGCACATATGTCAATTAGAGACTGACCAGTTGCAGTCCTAAACATCAATGGGAAGATTCAAACGAACAATACTAAGTGAATTTAAACTTCATCCCATTGCACAAGCAAGTGGCTATCACAACTCAGTAGCTGAGTGGATAACGCGATGGCCTTTGAAGTGAACGGTACTGGGTTCGAGTCCCAGAGTGAACATCAACTCTGAGATGCAGGTACATCCAGCTGACGAGTCCTAAATAGGACGAAACGCGCGTCAAACTGGATTCCACTGCTAGCCACTATCCATCTTTGCTTACAATGCTTGTGAATTAAGACTATATCGAGGCAATACCCACAGTATGCACATATGCCAATTCGAGACTGATCAGTTGCAGTCGTGCACATCAATGGGAGGATTCAAACAAACAATACTAAGTGAATTTACAGTGATTTAGTTCTAGATACCTAAAAAAACATCTGATACAAATGTAAACAAAACTATACATAATAAATGGTTTTCTTAGAATTGGTGAATGATTTATGCAATCACTATTTTTTATCCATGATAACATTAACCTAGTAAAGTATAAATTGAATCAAGTGTGTATGCGTGTGTTTGATGGAGATACCTCATGTTTGTATATTTATAAACTGCCGAATATGATATAAACCTTCAACTGTTTAAACTCTTTATCCTTACAGTAAAACAGATTTTTTTTGGTAAAAAACAAACATCGATTTTACATGTTTCATAATGTATTCCATTTCATTAATCAAGTTATTTGTGGTTAGAATGTGTTCGTGTGTAATTAACAGAACAATTTGTTCATTTTACCAAAAAATTAGAGATATTAGTTAAATATTACTTAAAATAGAGATAGATATATTTCTTGTTATAAACTAATGAATAGTAAAATTGATGAAGCTATGATTTATGGACGACCCTTGAGTGACCACGAGAATGTCCACTTGCTTAATAGGGCTAAATGAGGGTTATAAACCAGTGTGAGGAATTAGGATTAATATTTACAGCTGAACGTTAGGGTTAGGAATTAGATTTAGAGTTTTCAACACGAATTGACATAAGCCATAATGCCAAAACTCTATTTAGCTGAGAATTCAAGACCTATTATCATAAATCTGATTGGTCCGTCCATAAATCATAGTCTCTCCGAAAAATTGTATTTCTGACGTTTCGTGTATTAATGTAAGCCCACTGAGGAAGTGGCTTACATTAAGTCATTGAGATATAATAAAAAATATATTTATTATTTACTTTCTACCTAATCCTCAATTTATTTGAAATTATCAACTCCAACCTTGGTTTTGATACCTACAAACTAACAAAAAGAAATGATTCATATTCTTTGATCGGTTAATCATTGATACTCAATTTTCATCTCAAATGTATATTGGACTATTTGTTGGAGCACAGAATATCGATTATTAATATTGAAATCTAAAAACTAATAAGCATCTACCCATAGAATAATCAGCAAATTATATACTATATATTTTATTAAATAAGTGTTTTCTTTCCTTTATTTAACTAGTACGACGCCAGTCATGTGTAAAACTGTTCCTTATTTTTGTCCAATGAAAAAAATCTCCCAAACAAACAGAATAGTTGTATATTGAAGTAAAAAAATATGATGTGGAGAAAAATGCCAAATGTATTTTGGTATTCATGAATGAATACAATGGGAACAGGTATATATATATATATATATATATATTTGAGAGAGATTCCATTTGGACATCCATTGAAAAAGCATACAAATGTATCACAAGTAATTATCAAATACATGGCATAAAGTACAACTTAAAAGGGGAAAACAAAATACAAATATTTATTTATGAAATAAAAATAGAACAATCTTTTTTTCTGTATACCAAATCAGATGATACAACCTGGTATGTAATACAAATGTGTTATTATTTCGAATGTTAGAATGAAGTAAATATGAACATTGTCGTAAAGTAGACATTTGTTTACAGTAATATGATTGCTTTTTTTGGAAATTTCTAAAAGCTTTTAAATATATTCTATGATTTAAATTCACTTGGTATTGTTCAAATTGAATCTTCCCCATTGATGTGCACGACTGCAACTGGTCAGTCTCGAATTGGCATATGTGCATACTGTGCGTATTGCCTCGATATAGTCTTAATTCACAAGCATTGTAAGCAAAGATGGATAGTGGCTAGCAGTGGAATCCAGTTTGACGCGCGTTTCGTCCTATTTAGGACTCGTCAGCTGGATGTACCTGCATCTCAGAGTTGATGTTCACTCTGGGACTCGAACCCAGTACCGTTCACTTCAAAGGCCATCGCGTTATCCACTCAGCTACTGAGTTGTGATAGCCACTTGCTTGTGCAATGGGATGAAGTTTAAATTCACTTAGTATTGTTCGTTTGAATCTTCCCATTGATGTTTAGGACTGCAACTGGTCAGTCTCTAATTGATTTGAAATATCATTTTACAGTGCTTAAATTCTTTTTTTTTTCTTCTATCTATGTAACTGACTACACAATTTATGATGTAGAGATTTCATATAATTTTCTTTTAAATTAATTTTAAAAATAAATATTGCTATTCACTGGAAAATAACTAACAATTGAAGAGTTATTCTATTTGATCGTTTTTATGTTCTAGTTTTGAAACTTTGAAACAGTTAACATTCATAAATTAACAAATAACTAAACAGAAAAAAATTTCAGTTATCGTGGAGTACATTTTAATACAGATTTTAGGATAAAGTATGATAAATAAAATCACATCAGTTAACGAAGATAATCTAGTTCATCAACCAACTTGTAGTCTTTACCTAGTATCTTATCCTCAGTATTTGTTTGTTAATCAATGAAATAAGGACTCCGACCTAGATCTGTCTATTTTAGTCTTATCAATCCGGTACTATTTCCAGCCTTGATACAAATAACGTGGCACAAAGTGTAATGAGCATGTAAATATGTACTATTGATTTCACTGGTTTCGTCGATTCAATTCAAAACACAGTTATTTTTGTGATAACAGACTCTAGTTTGTCTTATATTCTACGAGAATGCAAATGATTTACACATCATGAATACGATGCCTAACGACACTAACGACAACCATAATATAAAACTACGCTGTAAGAAACGGATGACGAGTTTATTAATTTTATTATTTCCGAGATAATTGTCATATGTAAGTAAAAGTTGACTCGATAATTCGTTATTTAATAACATTGAATGTTAATTGAAACTGAAGTATTAGTTAGACAGATTAATCTTCGACAGAATATATCAGAGACTAGATAGTGCATTTCGATTGGATTTATTTAAATTTACTGTGGAATCAGTAATATTAATAATAATAATAATAATAATAATAACCTGTTTGTATGAAAACAGAAGTCAGTACTCGTGTTATGTATTGAATAGAAGTGAGATATAATTAATTGGTGAGAATATATTGAATTTTCAACAAACTATACTTAAAAATGGTGAATTACTCAAACTGAGAAAGCATTGTCTAATAACTGTTTCATAGCCAATACTAAAGAATAATAACTTTATAAGATATTAAGCTCAGTACAGTTATTTCTTGCAGTTGATACAATACCCTTAGATTACAATGTGAACGAAAGCCAGTGGTCAACAATTACGATTTTAAACGATATTAACGTTCAAACTGGATGACCATACAAACCACCTGGTTAGTAATAATAATTGCATTAATTTGTAGTGAGAAGTTTTAATCAGTGTTCATAAAATTGGGGACAAAAAGCTAACCCAACGATGATATCTTTTGAAGATTGTACCGAATCGCGCACTGACTAAAATTGAAAATGTTTTTGACATATAATTCTGTTTCAATAGTCTAAATGTATCGTACATTCTGAAATAAAAGAGATATTACAGATGATCCCATCTACAGACGTTGGAGATACATTATTGAAGGGTTCCTCAATGATCGTCTCTACCCGATCCATGTTCATTACGTAAATCACTATTTTCAATAATATACTAAGCTTTTTATTAAACTGTTATTAATTTAAAAATTGATATTATGAATACAATGAATAACTTTCAAATATTACCTTTCTTAATAATTCCAAATCTTTCAGATAAAATGCTGTGTAGAATAGGGAATAGAATGAATTCACAAATTGAAGCTGTTATGAAAAATTACAGAAAAAAAGGAAAAAAATGCAAAAAATTATCTGAGTATTGGATTATTTGTGTAAAAATAGAGTGAAAATGGTAATGTTCGTAAAAAGAAAAGAACGACATATTCAACTCCCTTCCACATACAAACACACACACACACCTGAAAAGTCAGTATGAACTATTCGCTAACGTTCGTTATTTTCAACGGTTTGAGATTATACATACTTTATTGAGCATAACCAAGTTATAGAGTGGTTATGACAAATGTGTATTGGATGATAAACCAGTATTCAATGTTTAGAGTAACCAATATAATGCGTGTAAAGTATAAATACCCCTGTTCTGGTGAACTGGCATTAACAATGTGAACAGGAATCCATGTGAATTCACCAGCAACATATGTAATCCATGGAAAACTAAACTATAAATGAATGAATAGACCAGTATAAGAACATAGGTCAAATACTACGAACATATTGTTGTACTCGTATTCGAACAATACTGTTTATGCAATGGCTTTTTAGACTAATTGGTGTCCTAAATCGAAGTAAGCAGATCAGGGTTTGAATCCGCAACCAACAAATTGAAAGCTAAGTACATTATTTACTAATTCAACATAAGAAAACTTCAAAATAAATGGTAGTCTTAAAAATAGTAAGCAAGCTATTCAATTATGATAGAACTGACATTTTTGACTAGGTAAGAAAATACTTGGAGTTTGTATCCCTTAGAAAACTTATAAAGATACTACTCTGTATAGTAAGCAAATCATAACTTAACAAGAAGAAAGAGAAAGACCTGTCTTTTTGTTTACAAACATAGTTTGCCGATAAAGGACCTAGACATCTTTTTAGTGTATATCAGTACGTTCTGGACAGTTAAGAATCATAACTTTTTTAAAACTTGAAATACCATCGTTTTCAGTCAAGAAAACATATTGAGAAAAGAATTTATAAACGGTGAAGATTATATTGTTACAAGTGAAAATTTATACACACATACAATAAAGATAACCGTAAATAGTGAGAGACATTTTACTACAAAGAGTGATGGTCACAGTGTTTATTAAATCACAGAGTAATTGTTTCCATGTAATAACTATATCCCTTTTTAGCCAAACAAGTTTATTTATCGCAATATCTATCGATCACTAAATAAATTGTCCAATTATATCTTCGTATCGATTAATATTGCAAAAAAAATATGTAAACACGAGAATAATACCTCTAAGCAACAGTTATTACTTGTTAACTCATGGGTATACATTATAATTCAGGATCATATAGGATAAAATTATTATCATTTGTAAATCTAAAGATAATGGACTCGGGTTAAACAATGAATTTCTGATACGCACAGGGACACTGGTATAATACGTTGACAACTAATAAACCAAAATGAATTGTAAGTAACTGTTACGACAAGTAGTGTTCGAAAGCTGATACTGGTACGCATTCTTCCTATACATAAGCTCGGTTAATTGAGAGAAAAAACAAAGAGTGAGGAAAGAAGTTTATTTGAGTTAAATCGGTTCATGTGTCGATGTACTCTTTTATATTATATCTGGGCTGTTTATATCTCGTACTTCTCATAAAAAAGCCCCTCCTTGGCCAATAACATGCATTTGTCATTTTGGTGATTGCTGATTAACTCAATGTATCAGTAACAATGATCTCCCTTGAAATATCAAACAGTGATCAATTCAACTATTGTACAAAAGAGTTCAGTTTATTCAATAGCACAAACTTAACTGTAAAAAAACCAAGTATCAAGTAGATGGAGAATGAATTGATAACACCTATATAACATTGTTCTGAATCATGAATCTATCATGCGATTTACACCAAGTAACTGCATATTTCATTGAGCAGTAATATTTAAATTAAGAAAAAAAATTTAATTACCAAGTATAATTCCCAGTTCATTTTATATTCTGCGAAATTAATTAGTATTTCGTAGCGTGAATGTGTGAAAGTACATAATTTTGGTTTTCTAAGTGAACCGACAATTTAGGTTATTATTATTCTGAAAAAAAATTCATATCTCAATTGATTGATCACTGGGTGGTAATAAATGGCATGCGTGTCGAGTCCTTCTTAATGCTGATCGAATGCTATTGATCGGGTTGCAATGTGGCCACCAGTCTAGGTGGCTCGACACTGCGTGCACTATGTTGCGATAAGATGGTGGCTGGAGGTGGTCAACAGGAAACCCTGGACCCAGGTTTCGTGCTACTTGGTCGGTCACGGCCCGAATAGCTCAGTTGTAACGTCTATGACTGTGAAGCTGGGTGACGCGAGATCGAATCTGTCAGGGAGCACCAGTCCCCTCAAGATTACAGGTGCACCTTGCTGACGAGTGCCAAGTAGCACGAAACCCGGGTTCAGGGTTTCCTGTTGACCACCTCCAACCACCATCTTATATTCATATCTAAACAGTAATTCCGCATTGTGTCTCATTTTAGCAATATCCCAATTATCTAACTTCATAAACAATGTACATGGTATTAGAATAAAATAATTTATTGAAGAAATTTCACAATGAGATAATTTCATTTACAGAAACAGTAGAGTTGTATTATGTGATAATAGGTATGTTTAGTTATGTAATGAATGGAAGTCATAGAGTGTAATTCTTATTTATAAAAACAAGATATTTCAGTAAATAAATTATTCAACCAGGTCTGTTGGGAGATATCAACTCACTGAAGACATTGGTGAATCGTTGCTCAATTTTGTGGATTGGTTGAAGTTAGACATTAACACCGTTGGATGCCGGCCAGCTCAGTGGTCTATCGGTTAAGTGCTCGCGCGCGAGACTGATTGGTCCTGGGTTCAAATTTCGAGAGGCGGGATCGTGGATGTGCACTGTTGAGGAGTCTTACAATAGGACGAAACGGCCATCCAGTGCTTCCAGGTTTTCCTTGATGGTCTAGCTTTAATTGACTCATGATCTCAACTATATAATGAATCATTAGACCGATGACAGTAAATAAAACAATATGAGATACAAATACAATATGCAGATGTTTCAATTCCCTTAATCAGTAAACTACAACAGGATTGTATGCTCATGTCACGTTCCAACAAGTTTCAATGAATTAACAGAATTATATCATTAATCTCCACATAGATCGTTTTGCTTAAAGCCCAGTAAATAAACATATACTCAGTTACTGAGTTACTATTTTTTTTCTTCAAAAAAAATTATACCTACCAAAATCAACTTGACTACATAATGATTATTGTAGTCATCTTCTAAACGATGATTTTCAAAATCTGTAAGCCAAATAGCTATTTTTTTATAACTAAAATCCATAATTGATATTGATACAGCCAGGAAAATCTAAATGTGAACAAAAATTAAATGTGAATGAAGTATCCATTCATGTAATTTTAAATTAGACTATAAAAACAAATGATCAAATAAAATCTAGGATGAATCAACATAAAGAAAAGACATTAACTACAATTTCCCTTAGTATTATGCCTACTATATTTTAAATAAGAATACCCATTAGCCTAACTAGATTGATATATATCACAGAGGAATGTAGCTAATCAATCAGAGGTTTAAAGTTAAGTCCCTATGAGTTAACGTTTTTAAAAAAATGTTTAAACGATATTTAACTAAACAAGAATTGATTATCGTAAAATCACTATCCAACATATAACATCCTAGTCTTGAAATAATGTATGCTACATATACATTTCAACGGGAATATTAAAATTTCCGCAACCAAACTTACATAAAACGATAAATTTTGAAGGAGACTTCAATGACTTCCTTCTACTAAAAAAATTACATCTGGATTGATAATAATGTTATAAGTCTTTACACTGTGGAGTAGTCCTGTGCTAGGACGAAACAGCTGTTCATCAATTCCAGGTTTTTGATTATTGTCCAACTTAGATCAGTTCGTAATCCCAACAAAATAATAATTCAATTAACAAAATTTTGACTTTAAGCATGACATTAATGACTGCTGCATAGTGGCCAGTTAAGTACCTCAGTACCACAGGAGATCAGTTTTGATCTGGATAGCTGACTAAGAGTACTGGTCCTATCAAGACTGACGATCCACATTGCTGACGGGTGTCAACTAACAGGCTTAAGGCATCCTCCCTATTACTTTCAATTATCTAGTAACACAGCAATGAAGAAATAATGAAACGAAGTATTTGTTAAGTAACTGTTTAATAACAGTTTATTCTTCTTAGCGGTTATTACCATAATATTCTATGAAATAGACAGTTAACGGCATTCATGATGAAAAAATCGGTATTATGCGAAGATATCAAGAGTGAGCTAAGAGTCATAAATGGTTTTGGAACGTAGTTCAACTTATCATTTTCAAGGAGTATTTCGGTAATTTAAGTATATCAGAACCTGTAGATTTGAATAATGTTTCACTCATGAGTCATTTCACCAATAGATTCTTCACACTGGTACTTAATTAAATTTCGTCTTTAATTGTCAACAACTTCGCATGATATAACTATTATTCGAATGACTGATGATGAAATCATGTGCTAATTAATAAATTGAGGATTGAACTAACCAATTAATAATAACGAAATAGTGTACATATAATGAAATTTAATATACATTTTGTAAACAAACTTGGATCCAGCACTCTATCAAGACACATACATATTATTCTTGTTATGAGGCATTTTGTTTACCCCGGGTCAATAACAAAATGTAAAGTATGGAATGATAAGTTAATAATTGTGTAACAATATGTAATTTATTCATTTTGTAACACAAAAGACATTTTACATTAACAGCACATAAGGAAAATAGTATAGTTAAGAAATAGGATATTGAAAATTATACTTCCGAATTGAAATGTTCTACCCTCCACATTACTAGTGTAATGAACGAGAACCCAGGTGGGAACAACCAATCTTTGTTTAATACAAAATTACAGAGTTCTTTAGTAAAATATGAAAACCATGCATTAAATACTTCATTTGCAAATCCTCCATCAATTGTCTCAAACTTCATCGTTCGTTCATTGCTATTACAATTACATTCCCGTTCTCTTCTAATCTATCTCCTCAACCTTCTGCTGCCAGGCATTACAATTCTGATTGGCGTGACTTGTGTACGTTAATATAAGTAACATACACCTCACTAGTAACAACCTCTTCAAGTATTACAACGTGTATTAGAGCAATAATTAGGGTACTATTTTATCAATTTTAATAGATGTATGATTAAGACGTTTGATATGAAAAAAATCGGATAACCTAAAGTAAAGTCAACCCAACCGTTACTTCTGATGTTTAAAAACTACAAGACAAGAATATTAAGCAGTAAGAAATATAATTGATGCAAGAGTACAATAGAAAACTAAATCAACATTTCTACCTTCTTCACTCAGCCATATCTGAACGCATCTCAACAGTTATTTAGAGAGTTGTGATGAAAAGGCAGATGTCAATACAATAAGACTATCATTCATTTCATGGATTAATGTCACAAGCTGATCATATTTTCACCCACGTCACCTAGTCTTAGTTTGAAACCCCTGGCGTTACCGACACGGCATTGTCAAAGAATGCATTCAATCTTTCGGAAACAAAGTCTACAACCATTTTCACCTCAGGCAGACCAGGTTTCACAAGTTTACCGTGAGACATTTTACACAGTGACATTTATCAAACAGATATTTGTCAACAAAAAAAGTTACAATGCAATGATATACACCATACAGGTGATAACATAACTGTACATAAATAAAGGTATTGAAGGTTCTGTTGTATGTATAATCAGTTTTCTATACTAAAAAAGAAAATTAATCAATCACAGTTTTAGCACACAACTATTAGCTACTGATGATATAATTTTAAAGCCTTATTAATCTAAACTATAGATAATACATACACATTTTTATCCCATTCAGTATTCTTTACCCAGTAGATCTGACAGTATCTTGGTAACTACTGATACTTTAAGTGAAACGGAAATTCAGTACTCACTGCATCAAATATCATAAAGGTTATCTGTGATAGTTTTGAAGACAAAATGTTCATTTATTCATATAGTACTGAATCCCATATAAATAAATTCCAAATAATAAACAAATAATAAAATAACATACCTTTGGTAAAGTTACCAATATAAAATTTGGTATAATAGATGTATTATTATCAGCATAAATATTCATTTTCTCTTGTAATTGAACATAAATCAATGTGATATAAATGACAATAATTAATGAAAATAGAACAATAGGAGTAGTAATAAAGCATAAAATTAATAAACGTTTCCATTTTGGATAAGTACGTATAGGTCTCCCGGTAATCGGGCATAACGATAATATACCCTAATTAAAAAATCAATAGGAATATATAAATAAAAATTCTAAAATGTTGAAATACAAGATTACGATTTCATTATATATACATATAGATTATATAATAAAGGAATGGAACATCTCAAGTAGGATATCTTTGTAGGTTATTCAAATATCAAAGATATGATATCTAGAAATTTGGAGAAATATCTTGAAACTTATAACATATAAATATTCAGTGAATTTCTCATATTTCTTGGGTTGAATTGTACTTAGTTTCGGTGTTGCTTTGTGCTAGTAATCACATAAGCATCCTTATATTCATTAAGAAAACAGAGAAAAACGTTACATAGTTTATTTGGGTCAGACTAAATAGCTTTCATAAATGTGCATCAGGTTCAATTACTCATAATTCACATCAGTACAGAGAGATAAAATTAACATGATATATAGTAAAGGTGTCGAATTAATGGTACTGTCTGTGATTGTGGAAAAGAGCAGATCATAGAGAACAGTGAATTGGGATTATAATTAACACAGGAGTTCAAGATATGCGTTTCGTCTTATTTTGAACTCATTAGCTGGATAGATATATTAATGAGCTAAAACTTGTAGCGGAAAGATTACATCGAGACATTTACTAACGGTGTACGTGGGTCACCAAAAACTGATCATAATGTAGTTCTGCTTATCAGTAACATGATAATACTTTTACGTAGAAACGTAGGAGACTTAGTTCGAATAAAAAAATGGATTAAATCAAGGAATAAGAAAGTTAAGTAATTTTTTAACTTGAGAAAAATAAGTTATGGATGACTGTACGCCACTGTGATCAATATTCATCTACCCTCCAATGAACTTACTCATTTAAACAGTAACACTTTCTTTATATCTCTGGATTATTATCATTATCATGTTCATATGAACACATATCCTTGATAAAGTGCCATAGCTTACACAAATATCCCTCTTACTAACTTAAATATTTGTTGCTTAAATCGCTGGATAACTCATTCGCTTTCCCATACATATGTGCTTAAATCTTAGCAGTTCACTTGAATCCTAGTTCACTCGCTCGCATTCACATTTCTGCTTGAATTCGCTTTGTGATCCTGTGGCTTAGTGATCTGTTCTGTACAGTGATAAAGTGTTGTCAATACTGCATATTATCTTCTGAAATTTACAAACTGTTCAGGGTTATCTGGTGACAGTTATCAGGACGAGCGGTATATAGAGCCTTAGGAATTGTCTCGAAGATAATTCACTACAACGACCTTAAAACTTCAAATGAGAAATTAACAAAAAACAAAACTATTGGTCAGTGAATACTTTTAAGAGAACTCTTCGCTGAACCAATCTTTCTTATTTAATGTCTTAATAGACGCATTCTGTTTACTAAAAAATTAAAACTGTCATTTTTTCAAGCGGTCAGACAAACTAGGTTTTAGGAGAATGTGAATAAGGAATTTTCGCATAGATAAGGCTTTGACAGTTCGTGTTTTGGTCTCTGTTTTAAGACGTGCTATTTGAAGTCATTTATTTTACCATGGCCTTAATATCCTACTTAGTAAGCTTTTTTGACATGTGTTCGTTCTCTCAACCATCTTCAATGTATTCATCATGTAGACAATTACCTTTCAGACCTGACTTCTATGTATTATTTCCATTCTACTAAGTACCTTTATTCAACACTTGAGGTTTTTGAGCAACTTTCGGTATATTTGTCAATGACTCAAGAATTTACTACTATGTGTAAGATAACTATGAATACCACCGTACAGCTTTAATAAATGAACTAGAAGAAAAGAAAACTTTTCGTCAATCTTTATGTACCTTATAAAGAAATGATTAATAAGCAGTATGAATCATAAGTTAATTAATGAATAATTAGAAGTGAAAACGAAGGTCACAAAACAAAGAATAACTGACCCAGTTCTGTTCGTTAAGCAGAGGCGCACAGAACCCATATCATCAATGGTTGCATACCACGTGTGTGTATATGTGTGTGCAAAGTGAAATAAATCTACGAATAGTCTATAATTAATTTATCTCTTATTTTAAACATTTCTGATAACTAGAAATAAGTAGTTCATCAAAGGTGTTATTAACGATAGGATGCTAAAAACTCTCTATAAAAAATATTTTTAAATTATGTTTTCTTGGGGTACAATAAAACCATTGAGTTGTGTGCATTAGGTTTATGCGAATTACTTTAGTGGATTTAAAACGAAAAATACTGGGCTTCAGATGTAATGTGAACTTTAACACTAAAATCCGTGTAGATCCAGCTAATGAGTCTCACAAATAGGACGAAATGTATGTCTTCAATCCAACTGTTAGTCACAATCCAATTATTCTATAAGATTTTGTTTAGATAAGTGGATAATAATACGATAAGGAATAAAACGAAGATGATAATACTAATACTGATACTAATACTACTAATAATAATAACAGTAATGAAAATGTCTTCAGTGAGTGAAAACAAAAATGGTAAATAATAAATTACAATAATTCTTCTTATATATAATAAAGGGAAATTCTTACTTTAAATAGTGGTCTAGGCTCTTCTAGTAATGAAATCGGTGTATCCCATGAACTCCAGCGATAAGCTAAAAATGAACTAGTCCTTTTCCAATGTTCCAGATATAATGATGTCCATATTAAATTGATAATAGCCATTAGTAAATAATAAAATGAGGAATTTTTCTGTATTTAAATTAAAAATAAAAAGGTGTGTGAGAGAGAAAGGGGGAGAATGATATTGTGTCGAAAAGAAGCTTGAGATAAAAAAGATAAAGGTGTTTTCTAACTAGGTGGCTTTGTGAAAATTATGTGAAAGTTGAACCCAATGCTTACTTTGAACTGATGCGTCAGCTAAAGAAAAGTTTTAAAGATACATCGTAGAGATAAATAGTTGTTCAATCGTAGTCTCAAACTCCTTAACAATGTACTTTTTCACTCTACCACGATATGGAACAGAGAACTTTCAGATCTCCTGGCGAAAACAATAAAAATTTAGTACTTAATGGTTAATATGGTCTCATTCGACCATTTGATAAAACAGATCAGAATTACACGGTCACATTATTGAGTTGTGAACTACAGTTTAATGGTTATTCAGTGGTTCTTTATTAGATATCCCTGTGTATGGTAAAAACCATCTTTGAATTATTTTCTGAAACCAATAGATTTGTTAAGAGAGTCTTATTTATGATAGAAATGATGCGTGCCACATATAGAAGACGTACTGATAGAACCAAATATTGAAATACATTACATAACATTTAACTTTGTAAGCGAGTAACCGTTTATCGATTCAAGTATAAAGTTAGGTCAGTTATATTAAAGTCAGTGTATTAATACTTTTGCTTTTTATTACAAATCATATACATATTAATTTAGAGCCATGATGTATGTTTCCGCCCTATTTTTCTTTACAATAAAGCTTAGATAGAAAACTTTTATTACATGGAATATAGCTAGAATAATGAGATTACATTCATTTAAATTTGCATAGTATCCGCACAAAACGATGTAGCCACAACTCGAGTAAATTAGTTCATAACTACTGATATCAAAGCATTATTGTGAAAGATTTTCCAGATTGTAAATAAACTTATTGACCCACTCACTGAACTATCATTCGTATAAACTAATATGACTGTATACAGAGAACGAAATTAAATTTAGTATTGGTCAGAGTCAACCAATAAATAAATAACTTAGCTAAAACGTGTCAGAAATTTTAATCTACATCAATCACCTAGTAAATAACGCCAAAAAACCGATAGGAAAAAAGAAAGGATTATCAATAGTGATTTATCAAGCAAAAACTCACTGTAGTAAAAAAGCTTTACTTAAAATGTACACAGAACAGAATGGGTTTTGTCGAGATTTCAGAATTTTCATAGTTGAAATCATGAGTCCAGTAAAGCTAGACCACCAGGGAAAACCTGGAAGCACTGGACGACCGTTTCGTCCTATTATGGGACTCAGCAGTGCGCATCCACGACCTCGCTTCGAGAGATTCGAACCCACGACCTACCAGTCTCGCGCCAGAGCACTTAACCGATAGACCACTGAGCTGGCCGGCATCCAACGGTGTTAATGTCTAACTCCA
>NC_031500.1:2759963-2849115 GCF_000237925.1 Schistosoma mansoni
ATATATTGGGGATTTTAGATCCTCAGAACTCACTTGGTAAATACCTCATTTTTCTAATTTTATTTTAAAATTTTGGGTTTCTTGTTTTTGCGCCAAAAGCGCACATTTTCACCTTGATGTCATATTTCCCACTTGGAAGGATCTTAAACGCTATTGGTTCGTTGTATCTTTTAGTATGCTATTTTGTAACGCTTTCCAAGGACAATTTTATGCTGTATATATACGTTTGATTTGTGCCTGTTGTGATTGCTTGTGCTTCTGGCTGCTTGCGGAATATATTTCCCCACTTTGGACTTGGACTTCTCACTCTAGTTAGCGGGGCTGGGACGAGTCAGAATAGCTAGCTTATTGGTCTTTGGTCATAGAGTCTTTGTCTCGTTCCCAGATTAGGGAACTCGTAATCGCTTCAAACATAACAGTATAAATACTATTCTCACAGGTTAACTATGTAAAACAATATTTAAATCTAAAATGACTTTGTAGTTAAATCATTTGAATTTCAATCATTGAATTGGAGTCTCAAATAGCTTTACAACCGCTTCAGTTTGACACACCAGGAAGTGCTATCAACCCTAATACACATACAAACGTATTATTGAAAACACGAATCGACTTGAGTTAAACAAATGTTTAAAAGCTGGAAGCATTGGACACTTGCTCAGTCCTAGCATGGGACCACTAAGCGATACTGAGTGCTCATCTTCTAGTGTTTTCGAAGGGTACCTTCCTTATCCCAATATTCGTGTTGTCCGTTGTACTATTTAAACTTGGATTAATGTTAATTTGGTTATTTATTCTCTGAAGAAGTGGCTTACACTGAGTCACGAAACGTCAGAAAATCTAATTTTTCTACTCATTGGGATATTACAAATATATTATTTATTTATAACAATCTACCCAATGCTCAATTTATTCAAAATTATCAAATCAAAACTTGGTAATGATACCTATAAACTCATTAGTCAATAGTTTCGAGAGGAAATTTTCCAAGCCCTAGTGAGAAGGCGTAAGCATTGAGATTCCACGCTGTCATGTGTGAGGAAATCACCCACCGAAGACAGTGGTAGATGGTTACGCAATATAGCGGATTGATTGAAATTAGACTTCTACTTCATTGGATGCGGGCTCAGTCGTCAAGTGGTTAGGTGCTCCCTTCGAGACCAAAGGTCCTGTGTTCCATACTCGGTGGGGAGTTGTAGATGCGCACTGCCGAGAAGTCTCATGCAAGGACGAAATACCTGTCCAATGCTTGCGGCTTTTCAATGGCCGTCTAACTTAGATCGATTCGTGATTTCAATAACAAGAAATAATCTCCATAACCTTATGGTGATAATTAACTCATAATCGAAGTCCTACTGTGTAGCCATGAAAGAGGAGTTAATCATACAGAGAGTAAGACAGTAACTCACTGAAGAAAGCACATAAAAGGGACATCTATTTAAAAATGGAATCAGATTATCCAAAAACTCTTTTCATCAGGAGTTTGTTTGTTGATTTATTTATTATTGAACCTCACCCCTAAAACAAGGAGATTAGTGGATTCATCTGCATGGAGAAACATGTAAATAAAAGAATTGTAAAAACACTAAAATACTGACAAGTTTTGCATACTTGGTATAAAACCGTTAATGTCGAAAGGATATTTATCAGTAATTATCATAAGAATTTTCTGTATGAGGTTATGGAGATTGTTGAATTTTATTAAAGTCGTGAACCAATCTAAGTTAGACCATCTTTAAAAATCTGAAAGCACTGTACGGCCATGTCGTGATAGTATGGGACTCCTCAGCAGTGCACATCTACGACCCCGCACGTGGGAACTGAACCAAGGATCTTCGGTTTCGCATGTGAATACTCAGCCTCTAAATCACTGAGCCGGGATTCAGCGGTGTTAGTGTTTAACCGCGATCAATCCACGACATAACACGACCATTTTCCATTGTCTTCGATGGGTAACTGCGTCATAGCTGACATGGATTAGCTCCGCCGGTCACGGCTCCTCACTAGAACTCCAGAAATTTCCTCTCAAAGCTTGCCACTGGTGAGGATGTGATAATTTTCTGTATGGGGTTGTGGAGATTTTCTAATTTCATTGAAATCATAAACTAATCTAAGTTCGACCATCATTAAACGAAACGTCTGTTTAGTGATCCCAGGTTTTCACTAGTCGTTTAACTTAGATCGGCTCAAGATTTCAATAAGAATTTTGTTAAAACTAACAGTACCTGCATTTGTTGGTTTGTATTTTTATCCCTAGTCTTATTTTACCATCACTCAGTATTAGTTCTTTTATGTCACAGTGACTTAAGTGAGAAAATAAATTAGAAGACATATGTACAAAAAAAACTCATAAAATTGTCTTTTTATAAATTCATGTACAAGTAGACTCAATCCTGAGCAATTACATCTCTTAGGTAAACGAAAAAGAATGTTTATTATTTAGTTATTTTACTTAATAATTGCTTTGAGCATAGTTTAATAAAAGCCATATAATTTTTGAAGCTTAAGCAATGTTGAATTTCAATGATTTAGGCAATTATGTTAGAATCATTTAGTTGTACCTTTAAAATTTATATTTCTACATATAAAGTTTTGAAAAGCTAGATGAAATCATTAACATGCGGATATTCAGTATGTCTAAAAACATATAAAATAGTTATTATCAGAAGGGGTTTTGTGGAGATTTAGTATTTTCATAGTTGAAAGCGTGAGTCAATGCTCACTAGTGAGTCATATGCTCACTGGTGACTGACTTTGAGAGGTAAATCCAGGAGTTCTAGTGAGAAGCAGTGACCAGTGGAGTTCAAACCACGTCTGTTGTGAGATATCAACTCACTGAAGACAATTGGTGAACGATTGCTCAACTTCGTGAATTGGTTGGAGTTAGACATAAAAACCATCGAATGCCGGCTCAGTGTTCTAGTGGTTAAGCGCTCGCTTGTGAGACTTATAGGTCCTAGGTTCGAATCTCGCGAGGCGGGATCGTGGATGCGCACTGCTGAGGAGTCCTACAATGGGACGAAACGGCTGTCCAGTGCTTCCAGGTTTTCCATGGTGGTCTAGCTTCAATTGACTTACGATTTCAACCATATAAAATCTATTTTATTTTTCCAATCATTTTAAATTCATATAAGTTTAAAAGAGATCTATTTGCTTCAAACTTGAATATTTCTATGATTCGTTATTAATTTGGCATATTCAATGAAAAGAGCATTCTTTGTTTGTGTTGTTGTTGTTGTTTTGTTTTTTGTAAAAATAAAAAGTAATCGAAATTTTAAGGATTCTTTTTGTTTTAAAACCAAATACAAAATAGATAAGTGAATTTTCATAATATTCTATGAAAATTTTATCATATTTAGATATTTTATGAAACAATATTGAATAGTTTTTATTTTGTATTTTTTGTTTGAATCTTCTCATTAATATTTAGGACTGCCATTGATTAGTCTGTTATTGGTATATGTGCATCCTGTGAATATTGCCTCGATACTGATTTAAGTCACAAGTGCTAAACATTAATTAGAAGATTTAAACAATCAATACAAAATGAATTTACACTTCACCCTATTGCACAAGCTAGTGGCTATCAGGAATCAGTAGCTAAGTGGATAACGTGGTGGTGTTTGAAGTGAACAGTACTGGGTTCGAGGCTTAGAGTGAATTCATCCGACGAGCCCTGACTAAGACGAAACGTGCGTCCTGGATTCCAATCCTGACCACTATCCATCTCTGAATATAATATTGAATAAGATATTTAGATTGACATCAAAAGAAATAATTTATGATAACAAAATATACTTTGAAGAAAACCAATAAATTCAAATTAAATAAACTATTTCTGATTTAAATTAAATCACGGAACTTACTCATACATTGATCATTATCAAATTTAATAGAACACATATCCGAATCTTCACGACAAGCTCGTAAACTCATCAGAAAATGATGAACAATATTACTACGTTCACTGGTTGACAGAAAAAGTTTCTCATCCATCACATTGTCAAATAAACTGAATTCGTCAACTGAAAATTCACGCAAGCCACCACCATGTTCAGGTAACAGGGACTTTTTAATTCTTAATTCTTCAGCACCTGTAAGTAGACTTTATTTTCAAAATATAAATACCATAAGAATACGCTACTATTAGCTTTTTATAAATAAAGTAGTATGAAGTTTACTACAACAATATGTCAGTGCATAGAATCATCAGAAAGAAAGATAGTGTAGTTAATTCGGTGATGAGACTCTTATTAATAAGTGCAACTAAATTACGACTAAACTAATAAGGTGTTTCACTCATCACAGTTTGAATTCAACCACAGTATGTGGAGGTCCAATGCAGCTAGACAATGTAGATTTCGCAAATGACCTAGCTCTCCTATCCCATATGCACCAACCAATGCAGGTCAAGACAACCATTGTAGCAGCAGCCTCTACAGTAGTAGGCCTTAACATGCACAAGGGAAAAAGCAACATCCTCAAATACAATACAGAGAACACCAACCCAATCACACTTAATGGAGAAACTCTGGAAGAGGTGGAAACTTCCACGTACAGACAAATAATTGGACACAAGCATGAGTCTCAACTTTAATACACCTACTAACACGTTTCTGAAGTGTCTGTAGTTAATCACTAATTGTTTTACAATACATTATTTGATCTTACACACTATGATCTTGAAAATAATCACATCAACTTTAATGGAGGTTTAAACTTATTGAGGTTTATCAAATTTCGCTGCACCGAAGTTTTCACGCTGAAAGATTTTGTTACCTCTTTTTCTAGTTTGAGTATTACATGTTTTTAAATGACGTTTTTTGGTATAAGAGGGACATTTACGAAAGCTCAATCTTTCGTATTAAAAACTGTTGATTCTTTTATATTAAATTTTCTAAATAAACGAAACATAAGGCCATAACCTTGAAAATGAGTACCTCTAACAGAGTATTCGCTATTTATTCCAGGTGACATACCCATACTATGCACAATTCTAATAGTCTGAAAATATTCTTACATTTTACACATGAACAAGTGAATTAACAAAACTTAGAACACTACATTTTCATTAAAATAATAGTTAATCTTAGAATAATTTACAAGATAATTATTAGTTTGAAAGTAAATAACAATAATAATAGTAAAATTAATTACCCAAAATTGTTAGAAAGAATGAGTTTATTAAAATGTTGTGTCGATCAGGTGACAGAGGTGTATATCATGTGCTTATAAGTTGTGAACAATAAATTCAATATTTATTCTACAACTCAATAATGTAGCGATTAAGTACGTGTTTATTGTGCTTATACATTCAATATGAAGAACTCATATCAAGTGAATACACTTTACGGTCAATTAATGAACTATAAGTCGAAGAATTTACCAATACAATATGGACAATTAGAAGAATCTTTACCTAAGTACACATGCTCCTAGCTATACAAATCAATTGAGGCACTAATTCTTACTTTTTTTATGAGCAAAAGCGTAAAACTGAACTATATAAAGCCGATGATTTAAAAATGTCTAATTCGTATCAATAATCAGATGTATAGCAACACGGATATAAATAAAAAGGTAGAGAAGACTTGTAGCTCAGACGGATGCTTTTGGTAGCGCTGCATTCTCTTAGAAAGAAAGTCTGATTTTAGAACTTTCATGACATATTCTACGCCTACTGCATGTGAAAGTGAGCTTCCTGAATTTTCATGCAGTAGAGCCGATACAACAGGATTCATTTGTTAACTGACTTTTCATTATATTTTTACTTTAAAACAAAACTTTCTCAGATAAATGAGTGAATCTCTAAATAAAATAAAACAAATTGATAAGTAATGTGGATAAACCCCAGCAAATCTCCATTAAAAATAGCTATCCCTAGGTTTTATTGACAGGAAATTGAAGTTAAAGACAACAACTTAAAAGATCCCATCGTCAGAATAAGATTCTTTTCATGAACACTAGTTTCTAATCGGATATCATGTCAGAGATCCCGAGAAACAGACTCCTAAATATCTCTTTAAAAAAATCGGTCAATCCTGCTGAGCTTCATATCGCCTTTTTCATTGGCTTATGATCAATGAATATGTAGAAGATGAACTCCTGGTTTGAACCACATAAATGTCTAACTACAGGTTTGTGAAGGAGATTACATCCAATGCACGAGTAAAGTGCTCTCTAAATACATCTTTAATCATCACTTTATTTCGCTGTCGGTAAAAGAATGTAGGTTAGTCAATGACTCGATTTTTGAACACTTCATCAACACTGATTACTATGTCACACTAAAATTATCTCTTAAAATAATACGTACAATCAAAAGAATGGGGTCGGAAGGATAAAGAATAAAAAATGTGTGCATTACAGAGGTTTTAGTGGTTCAGGTCTGAATTCTGTGTACAAAAGTAGCGTCTTCCATTTCTCAATCTACCATGCACTTGATACCTCTACTCATTTATTTCTTCATACTGGTTGCTATTACGAACTTGAACCTTTTATTAGTTCAATGTCTTCCTCTCCATATTTTTCATTTTAATCAAGTAAACAATAATTTCTCACACTTATTTGTAATTTTTTCTATTTTCTATTAATCATCAAGACCATTATACAGCCTCCTTTGATACCTGAAGTTTTTGAATACTTTATGACATATTACTACTATATTTTTTAACAAACTACTATATATACTGGATAACCATTAAAAAAAAGATTTTACATATTTGATCAACTAAACTGCCGAACAGATTCTGTTCTACCCTAAACCATTTTCATTTCTAATGATAAGTCGGACCATTTTTACATAACTGTTTAGTTGGAATGGACATAAACATTATCTTTAGAAAAATTCATTCGTATAAGGAGTTCTTGAGATTATGACAATAAGCAAAGATGACAGAATAACAGATGAGCCAAAGGAGAAACAAGAATTTTAGACTTTAATTTGTGTATCAATAACTTTTTCAGAATATAGATCATTTGGATACAATTATGTTATTAATTAGCATACCAATTCTCATGAGATGTTTTTTTACTTATTTTTGCTCACTTTAAAGACAGTGAATTCACTTTGGTCTTGATAGCCAAAATCTATTGATGCACTTTGAACAACAATATTGACTTCTCATTCATATATTACTATCAATCCATACTATTTATATGAATTTCATTGTGAGGAAAGCAACTATACCGATCTTATACCAGATAAAAACAATATAAATAACAGTTAAAAACCGGTTTAATAAGTAATGTGCATGCTCACTGATGAACTACACAACAGTCTTATTATGAGTCCGAACTGAACTTCATATCGTTTAATTAGGTAAGATTAGCATGTCTTACATAAAGTTTAGTTTAAAGCCTAGTGAACAAACATTTACTCAGTTATTCAGTTGCATCACTAATTATCAGCAAGTCTTTTTACCTACCAAAAAACAAAGATAATTATATCTTCTATAGAAATCTTATCTAGAAAACTAGTGTAATCATGACGAGATCTAACAATTTCAATAATCATGTTTATTAATTTATTATTTACTAAGATTAAAACTGTTCCAGAATTAAATTCATTCACATATTGGTTGACTAATTACTGAAGTAAAACAGAAAAACAAATCAAGATTAGAAAAATCACCTTTCCTGTTTGAAAGAGTCAACTACACTTGTAGATTAATGCCCCAATGTACTTGATTACAAAATATGTATGTATAGTAAATGAATAGATTCGCTTCCTAACATTTTAGCGCGAAGAATTTGTGCATACTTAAAGCCTTATATGTATCTGTGATCTGGTATTTTCGACATATGACTACTAAGTACTAACCGGTATCCAGGTTTTGTTTCACACTTTATGATTCTTCAAGGCAGTAAGTACTACAAGTGTAACCACAAAAATGATTTACAATTTAGTCAATGAATCTTCAGGCTCGCGATCAGTTCTATTTGTTATAAGTATTTAGAGACAGTAAAGTGTTATTCTGCCTTTTTTCATAGACAGAAATGTAAAAATACTGTTTAAAATTCAACAAAATATCAAAGATTTGGTATGAATGAGTTTGAAATATGTAAAG
This sequence comes from Schistosoma mansoni, assembly GCF_000237925.1. Lineage (NCBI taxonomy): Eukaryota > Metazoa > Platyhelminthes > Trematoda > Strigeidida > Schistosomatidae > Schistosoma > Schistosoma mansoni. The sequence goes on from NC_031500.1 coordinate 2,768,033, forward strand.
CACCGCATTTTTTTACATAAACAATCAAGAGATCAGTTTTGTTGGTCTTTTAGCAAAGTTGTTTCTCATTTTTGAATAACCTATAAAATAATCGAAAACATATTACAGTGGTTTTATAATATTTATGTAAATGAAAAAGTGTTCGACAGTCAGTAATTTGGTTGTAATCTATAAAATGGTTCCTATTAGTTACGTTAGTTTACTAAACAATCCCTTATTTTAATTCATTTTCGTACTGATTATTTGAATCTTCCCATTGATTTTTAGGATTGCAATTGGTCAGTTTCTTACTGACATATGTGCATCCCGTGAAGATTGCCTCGATATTGCCTTGAGTCACAAGCATTACAAGCAAAGGTAGATGGTGACTAGCAGTGGAGTCCAAGACGCACGTTTCGTCTTATTTGGGACTCGTCAGTTGAATGTAGTTACATCTCAGAGTTGATATTCACTCTAAGACTCGAACCCAGTACCGTTCGCTTCAAACACCATCGCGTTATCCACTTAGCTACAGAGTCCAAATAGCCACTAACCAAACAAAACTATCAATCTTTCTGGTGCTCTATTAACCCACATATTTTGTTCAGCATATCTATCACTGACTGAAAATTAGTAAAAACGTTGAACTCCAGAATGATAGTGTCTTGTTTAAAGTTCCCCAAAGAATCAGAACAGTATAAGGAAAAGAACTCAGTAAAAGGAACACAAAACAACTAAGCAAAAGGTAACGGAATATGGGAAAAGTGTAACTAGAGTGAATGAGTGATCGATGTTGGAAAAAGAACAAAAAACTATCCATTTACTGCTACTAGTATCAAATTTAAATATACGTTTCTTCGGATTAAAAAAATCGATTCCCACCATTTTAGAAAATATGATGAGAAGGATTAAATCGCCAAGCTAAACTCAATAAATAACGCCATTTCATGGACCAGCCTTTCTGTTTTGTACTGACTACAATGAAATACAACACATCAAGTCTAAACAGTGATATATTTCAATTAACTTAGCTCATGCTGACACGCCATCTCCCCAATCAGTTTATATTAATCACCTAAGAAAAAGATAATTTAATTTTTAATTCTACAAACACAAGGAAATATTTTGAAAGCATTAATGATCAATTGCCGATTTATATTCATTGGTAAGTCTTATAAATCAAATTACACAGACCGACTTATCTTATGTATATTTAAAATTATTTATTAAAACGGCATCAGCGATGAGAATTATTTTTTTTACGTTTTAAATTCAGGCGGAAACTTCATTAATATTTTTTGAAAAATTGGATTGAAATGACTGCATTTACTTGAAGCTATAAGCTAATTAACATTGACTCACGAAAAAATCCTTTAAATATATTTATATAATAACTGTAAGTCTGTACTTGAATTCATATATGTCCCCACAAAAATAAAATAAAGTATAACTGTAGTGCGTTATGTCCGATAGATTGAAGCGAACATATCACATGAAATGAACTGGGTGAATTCCAGTAAACTTTAATCATGGAATTCGTCACCTATCCTGGTGAAAGTTAGTATTTGATTTAAAACCAAACATTAAGCCTAATAGTAAGTTTTGCGAGTGATTACATGTATAATTAGATCGAATTCAATGGAAAAATACGGTGTTACCAAGGCAACAGAGTCATATAAAGGTAATAAGGGACATAAATTTTACACCTATATATTAATTATGCGAGGTACTTAAAAACATATCCAGCTTACCCTATATACGAAGCAGTTAAATAAAGTGCATACTGTCTTGATGTGCGATGAAACTGTTTATGTATAACCAGTTGAGGTACACGATTTTTAATAATTTTTATCAACCAGTCAACAATCTCTTCAGAAAGTTCTGTTTTAAATATTACTACAACATCACAATCTGTAGATGGTACGGTTGACAAACGTCGCCACTTTTGTGTACGACTTATAACATTTCTGCTTGTTTGAGTTACTTGTTTTTGTAAATCAGCTAACTTCTCTATAACGTAAAAGATAAAAATAAAATCGCCCGTCAAGATGCAGGGTTGATTAGAAGAAATGAGACATAAATAAAGAGTCATTGGAAGAGAGAAAGTTATTTGTATGTTAATTCAGGAACTTTGATCCAAAGGTTAATAAATGGAATGGATATCATTCGAGAGGCAATTTTCTTCACAATTTAAATGCAGTCAAACATTTACTAAAAGATTTTAAGGATAAGGCGTGTATTCGAATAATACTTGGAGATATACATTATTGATGGGAGTCAGGAATTTGACGTTTCAGTCCAAGCACTCCAGCCTTTGAACTATTGACCGATAGCACCAGGAGTTTTATTTTAAAGGATCAACTTCACTATCATATGGCCTACCTTCCACATATTTCTTTTCATTTTCGACATACCCTTTTATTTTGATGCCAGTTGTCTGAATTGTTAATACATTAAAATAACATTTCAATTAAAAAGCACCAACGTGAAGAACAAGATACGACAGTAAGTCATAAAAAACTAGTCATATCTAATAGAATAAAAAGTCATATAAATGACCACAAAAGTAGGCGAATGAAACTAAAGGAAATTTTTAAATTTCAGAGAAATACTGATAATTAACGCAGCTGCATATATTTCCAAAGCTTCATGCTTCTTTTTATGTTCAAAATAACTTGGCGACAAACATAATGGATCTATAGCAAATAGTTTTGAAAGGCTGCATAATGAAGACAATGATCTAGGAAGAAGAAAGTGTGGGAACCACAAATGAAAGGTTGTACCTTAGAATTTCTATTGAGATGGCCTAGGTAAAACAAAAGGTTAGAAATTAGACGAGGAAAGCAGATATTAAAGGAAGAAGGTAGAGGATTAAGAGCTGCTGATGGTTTAGTAGTATAAAGATAGTATGAGAAATACTTATTGTCTCAGTACGAGATGAGCGAGCAAAGTGCTTCGGGAGTCATCAATTCTATCACAAACAACTGAATACCCGTAGCTAAATTGACTAACTCAAAGATGGACGCCTTAAATCAGCACATGGAGAGGGTAGTTAGACAGAAAGAAAGGGGATGGATAGCCCAACGTGATCCATTTTAGTGGTCCTTAATCTGACTCCCGTTGGATTGCATGCTCATTTTACTGAAATATACATATCGCTTATACTCGTATATAACCACTGACCACCGACCGTGAAGAACAGAGTTAAATAAGTCAAATACTAGGATGGATTTTTGAATATGTATATTTCGTGCAGTCGTTGATCGGTGAGAGAAGCAAAGCAAAATAACGCACGGTGGAGAAAGCATATGAACCAACTCAATTTAATCAAGCGTTAATCGATATAGTCGGGTAAAAATAAGCTACAGACATATGATGAGTAGGATGAGATGTGCACACACGCTCACACAAAAACAATCAAGGTTGGTAAGCGAATTGTTAGCAAGGCCAAAATGTGACTCAGGAAGAATGAATAGATTGGCCTACCCGGGAGCGAGAATAAGCTGTGAGGGCTTAACATAGCAACCGACACTATATAAGGACGATCTTGGACTGTTGATCATTAGTCTTGCGTTCCTCCTCTTCGTTCGGGGCTCGTTAGCGTTGGACCAACCGTCAAACACAGAGTAATAGTCTGCTCGTCCCCGTTGCATATCGGTTGCTTAAGGTCGTCTATGAGTAATAGCCGGTGATAAGACATAATCTCATTACGACTTCAAACAAGTTTATTTGGAATATGTCACGAAACTGGGTAATAAACTTACTGTGACATTCGTCTAGAATTGTCATTTCTCAGAGATTCACCTTGAAATGCAGCATATCAGACGGTTTATTGTTGTCACTCTATGTAACAGATTGCGAAGTATAGAAAGAAAATAAAATAGCACCAGTCACAATAACAATATTAGACTTGTAGATAATTAGATGATAAAAATTTTAGGTATAAAGAGGATTTCAATATGTAAACAACAAAACCATAAGAACGATTTATCAATAAGCCTTCTCTTCACGACAAGTACACTAATCCGAAAATAGAAATTACCACATACACCACCATGCTGAGTGAAAATAAATCAGTCTGTATAGTAATGCAATGGTTTAAATTATCATGCCACGGACTGGCACAAAGGTGAGTAACGAAATACAAAAATGGCAAACCATTTGCAGCGCATTTATGCTATACATCTATGTATATGTCAGAGCTAACATAAACTAGTTGGCTAGCGCTAGTCACTGAGATATTAGACATACTTTTCCTCATAATTATACATCCAAATAACTTGTGATTCGCAACTTACGAAAATTCTACGATCAGCTGAGTATACAACATTTAGAATAAAGTTATTTGTTGAATTGGTATAACAAAACATCTTCCGCATTTGGTGATGAAATGGCAACATCCATAACATGGCCTGCAGAAACGACTACCATGGCTTTACTAACTACAGGCAGACTTCCGTGTATTTTGTAGTTCGAACCTCGCGACACTTCTTTAAAGACAACATGATTGATGTGGTTGCGAGGGGACTAATAAATATAAATATAATATCCTGTAATAGAGTATAACTATACGTTCTTGAATATTCTGACCAAATGAAAGACGAAGACATCTTATAAGAATGGTGATACATATCACTCTATGAATGTCAAGCATAATCAAATACAGGCACAAAGAAACAAACCAACTATTCCCCAGCCACAACTATATTTGAAAAACTGCCAAGGTCGATTTTAAAACGAGGTTCTGTAAGTTAGCTAATTCAAACTTTCAAGGTACATTTCAGACCTCAAACGTTATTATACAGAGATAGTACATTTATAACACCTTGACACCGACATTCAAGTTGTATTATATAGTTTTTAGACGTAAAAAGGTGTAATCTTCATTTTATTACTTTTGAGTCTGTGATAAACTACAGTATGATTTTCAGATCAGATTCAGATTTGTGTTGTAAGGACAGGTTTGTGATAATGAAAAGTTGTGCTCATATATGTACCATTATCAACTGAGAGATAAGAACATTGCCCAACTCAAAAGTTATCGAATAATAGACTATTTGGATAAATATATTTAATCAGAAAACTCCGCATATTTGGTCGCTAATTAAATGAAGAATTTCGACTCATTGTAGCTGTAAATAATTATCCAAAATCAATAGCTCATTAAGTGTTCGAAATTGAATGCTGACCACATTGTTTTAAGTGAACTTGTTCAACTGAAGGCTTTCGGTCATGCATCCGTACCAGATCACGTTACGACCCAGCGTGGGACACAGCTCCTACGTCCACTAGCAAGATTAGAACAAACGTTTCTCGATATATTGATAACGCGTCAGATATATCTTTCCAATCTCTTCGCATCTGACTTCTGATTTTAACCGATTGGAGGAAGATTCGAATATGGAAGGTGTTACTGGAGTCACTACCAAATTTAGTGAACAGAACACTGGTTGGGGACAATCGAATATATTTAGGCAAACATTACAGACTATCTCAGTAAATTCTGAAAACCATACAATGGACAGTCAATTTGCAAATTAACAACCAATAGTCTCAATCTTCACTGTTTCTTCTCTAATTCTATTGTTCGTGCCTTTTCCTACCGATTGCGCTTTGTTTCAGTTCTTTCCTCATCGGTCTTCTGCAAAAATACATTCTATGTCTGACCAACACCATATACTACTAATATGGATATAAGTAGACCACACCACACTCGTCCCTCCTTTAAAGCATTCCTTCATGCGATGGTTCTGCTCGCCATGCCACTATCTTCTTTCACTGCAGTCTGTGCCAAACTCTCCGTCAGAATGTCGAGTCTGCGGCGCGCTGACCTCCATAGCTCCGTCGACCTGCCAGGGAACTAACACCCGCATCCACCCGGCACCTGGGACGTTCAACACCCGTACTCCACCGGCCTGCTGAACCATCTACATTCGATGTACGCCCAGCAGCCGCACGTCCCACTGCTCCTCTCCGTCGACAGCGTAAGCTACAGACAACGCCGCCCCGCCAGAACACTCCACTCGACGCCACCTCTCCGCACCAGACTGCCCCAACCAGCACCTCGACTCCTGACCCGCAGCGGCGTCCACAGAACAGCACCCTTCCTCCTCCTTGTTGGCAGCGACACCATCTGTGTCTCCTATCATTTATCGCCAGATTTTTACATAATCAGCGTATAGTAACATTGGGGACTCAACTATAATTAGATCATTTACACACAGTATAAAGAGTAAAGGACCTATGACAGAGCCTTGAGGTAGTCCACTGAGTACTAGTTTCCAGGATGAGCATTTGGTATTTATTCCTACTCACCAAGAAATCATTAGTCTTTTTAGGGGAAGCCCGACCAATCCTTGACTTTCCAGCTTCAAGAGTAATCTATTTTTCGGTGCCTTATCAAACGCTTTTTTGAAGTCTACGTAGACAACCTTCACTGAATTTCCATTATCCATAGTCTTTGTCCATTTCTCTCTTGCCGTAAGGAGGCTTGTTGTACAGGATGAACCTTTCCTCAAACCATGTTGCTCATTGTTTAGCAAGTTGTTGGTTTCCACAAATGTCATTATGGTCTTCTTCATTATTCTTTCCAGTATTTTGTCTTCAATACTGGAGAGGCTGACAGGTCTGTAGTTTGATAGAAGTTGTCTTGGTCCTTTTTTATGTATTGGAGTGACGATTGGATCCTTCCACTCAGTAGGTAACACATCTTGACCAAGTGACATGTTGAATCTCACAGTGGGGCTGCAATATGTTGTGCAATTTGTCTCAGGATTTTGAGGTATAGTTCATCCGGTCCTGTTGGTTTTTCCGGGCCTTAAGTGCTAAGGGTCTATAGTACATCTTCTCGATCAAAGTCCACGGTGAGCAGACGGTTTGTTGACCTCGTGTCTGGGTCTAGTTCTTCATCTAGGGGAGACCATTGAACAAAAACTGCCCCGAGATAGTTTGCCATAGGCTCATTTAAGATCCACTACCTTCCATAATTTAGTTAGGAATCCAGTGCTGCGTCCTTGTTCAGTAATTTATGTACGAGAATAGTCTCTTAGGCTGCTTGATTACAGGTGGTGTCAACTACACTTCATATTCTCTCTGGGCATCCCAGATTTTAATTATACACTTATTTCTTATCGACCTGTAGCGTTCCATAGTACTTGCTGTCCCAAAGCTGGTGACAGAGTTCCAACATTTCTCCTCCTTTTTAGTAAACATCAAATATCCCGGCCTATCCGTCGGTGGCCATGCTTCTACTTCGTTGGGAATGTCCAGGGTATATATGGTTGAGTTATATGATTGTATAACTGCCTGACATTAGTCCATGCCCCTGAGCCAATTATCCAGTTTTCAGCCAACACTGCAGAGTTTTTTGCCTCCATATCTGCCTTTCATATGTTAGGACGATCCAATAAGTGTCTTTCAACTATATCACCTGATTGTAAATATTTTGCTACATCTTCATGTGCACGTTCAGGTGCCAAGAAACGTCTTACTACATCAGAATTACCAGATGCTTCGGCTTGGCGTTCCCTCTCACCACGTAGTTTATAACTAACAAACATAGCTCCAGGATAGTTATTTGGCCCATCCAGTACAAGAGATCGAAGAAAATTCAGATTGACATCAGCCACACGTTCAGGATATGTTAGCAATTTCGCACAACGGACTGGAATGCATACCTCATCAATTCGCATGTTTGGATCTGGTGAAATAACAGTTCTGGCAGTAAAATTTGTTCGTTTACCCAACAGGCTACCACGAAATCGACCATGTTTACCAGCTAACCTTTGAAGTAAACCACGCGTAAACTTATGATCTTGAACAGGAGGCAAACCTGATTGTTGTGAATTAATTAGCCTTGCGAATTCAGCGTGTAAGTTATCTAAACACGCGATTTGATCTGCCTCCCCGATATCTTCTTCAATTGTCGCTGCCTGAGCTAATATCCACTGATACATTTTAATAAGGTCATCTTCATTAGTTCCACCACGGACTTCGGAAACAACTGATGGTCCGATAGCACTTGGGCATACAGGTACTCTCTGGACAATCAAGTTTCGCGGGTGAGTCGTCCATCGAGAATCAAAAGGCATGAGGAGTAATGGCAAATCTTCTTCTGGAATTCTAGAAAACAATTGCATAGCCTTTCCGGGTCGTATAATTTCCAAACCTTTACGAACAACTGGGGCTAACTCCGTATTTTTTGTGATTACTTTTGCGAACTCATCTACATATTCATCGACTTTTGCTTTTGCATGTCGAAATATATCATGAACAACGTACGGAAGACTCATACCTTTCGTAACAACACCATTAAACGCTGAGCAGAACGGACAGACATGTATCCTGCTAGATAATTTGTGTATCGCATTTCTGAGTTGTTTTTTATGTACGTAGTCCAAATTTGGGTTAGAACAACTAATCAAAAACCTGGCACGTTGTTGCTCAGGGAGAAGGACGCGTGAGCAAGTTTTGCAGATAGTCTGTAATATTTTTACTATATGCCAAGTATATCCCACATGATAAATTGGCGTCGGTAAATCGAAGTACCCCCAATGACCAATACATTTTTGATAGTCCAAGCCACAAGTAGCACACAGCTCATCTCTTTTATTTGCACCAAGTCTCGGATCTAAAAGGCCGTAATCTAAGGCTCGTCTATTGCTTTGCCCTTCCGCATAGAGAAGACACTTCAGAACCTGAATGTGACTTAACCTTTTCAGGTCACCTTCACTGCACAGCTGAAATTTTATGTCTTCTACAATTCTAGGCAAATCAGGGGGTTTGTAGAGAGACGGCATTATGCACGTTGTACCGAACACATCACAAACGATCCAGAGCAACATTTTGACAGGCCATCTCAGTCATGAACTTGAATAAGATGACCGCATGACCACCTCTCCTAGAAGTGGGATGAAAGTCATTTGACCGACGTCATCATCGTGTGTGAAGACCAAGTTCAAGAGAGACGACGAGCTTCGTGAGTCATATCTGGTGGATCTCATAGAGAAATTTAATCCAACAAGGATTCTAGCCAATTTAATGGATGGTGTTACCTATCCTTATTTTGAAGTGACAGGCAAGGAATTAAATCATCCGTTACTTAAGTGAATTCAGCAACTTAACGACTACTCCAGCTTTAAGGGATGATAATAAAATGCTAAGTGACTTACTTTAATCCTATTTTTGTAGCACTATGAAGGTAAAATATCCCTTTAAACTTATCACTAGGTCTCGATATCACTCTGTAGCGGTTCATATCTAACAAAAAAGTGACTTATGTACTGTGGAAGCGCTCAGAGTAGTGTGTGAAAGCTGTAGAAGATAACATAATAAAAAGGCGAATCGACAATTCAGCAAGTGAATACACTACACTTACATTTTGTGCAGAAAGCGATGGATAACAATCCGTAATAACGCAGGCTTAAGATTAAAGTAATCTTGGAATTTAAACTAGAAGCCGATCTTTCGACCAGCTACAGGCGTGGCTTTCTAAAAATCGCAATGTTCCACCACTCCATGATGAATCTTTAATTCTTTGAATTTGTCGTCCTGAAAGGCTTTTATTTACTGTAACTTCTGAATCCAATAATCAACAGCGTTAATAAAGAAATTCTACCTAAAATGTATTCGTATAAGTCCCCGAATGTGATATCATACGTATTAGACTTCATTTCCAACGATCGTCGATTGTTTGTCCTTTTCTATGCAACAAGAACCTTTTAGAATCGAAGAAAATTCACTTAACTATCAGTGAATGTTGATTTTTATGTTTTGTATTTGAAAGTGATATCAAAAATCCGTCAGACAATTCAGTGGTTTTAAATGAAATCTTATATTAATTCTGAGGGAGGATCTTTGAATGAATATGTTACGGTTTTCAAAGACCTTGGCTACTATGAATCATCTGAGCTCAGTTGTTCAACTCTGATATAGAAAAATGTAGAACGGTTCGTTAGTAAATGGCACCAAATAGAACCATCATTCAAATGAAGAATATGAAGAGACTACCAAAAACTTCAGAACGTTTTCGCTACATTTGCTTTCTGAAATGCAAGTAATCGTGTTTTAACTTTATTACTCCACGTGAACGAGATCAAAACCACACTTGGTAAACTGTAGCTTCATGTAGTCCTGTTCAAGTTCGAAATTATGACGGATATTACGTCTAATTTTTTTTAGCTTTTTTTGGCGCCTGCTAAGAATTCAGTGTTTCTATCTTTCCAATCGTAGGCCGCTAAGTTTTATATTTTGGTAACTCGAGTACGGCCGTACTATAAACAATGAGTAACACAGTCTCTTCTTTATTTAAAAATGGGATTCGGTGCGATAATTGTATGTCATGTTACAAAGTGATATGTATCTTTAATAAGAAAATATGTGGTTTCTTTGAATGTAATAAAATCCACCACGAGTTGAAACGATTAAGTTTGTATAAATAAACGTCAGAAAGTTGAATCAGTATAAGCATACCTGAAAATGGCCTAAAAGGATTACTTCTGTGGTGCCCGACGAATATTAATTTCTCAAAAAATATTTATTATATGCAATTTAGTACACCAGATATGAGTTCACTTTCTGGCTCAATATTAACTCACTTCGTTCCAACCGAATCAGACAATAAGTCACATTGTTGTTACACTGATTACACTTTCATCATTGTCGACCAGAGCATTAGTAAATAACTCCCAGTTCAGTTTTACAATGCATACTATGTGATCGATTTCATTAGTTTAGACGAGTGTGATGGGAAATTTATTTTCCTTGAAATTTTATCAAGTTAGTGAATAGACGGTTTATTTATCAGAAGCAGGAATAAGATGCATTGTTTTGTGAGTCTCAACATCCATAATTTTATAGTTTTACATTCATTCGCTTCAAAAATATCTAGTTAGGTGCTCTAAAAACAGAACAAAAATATCTTAGATGACTTCATAAAGAAATTGAAGTTCCTTATTCAACATCTAACGGATTATGGTACCTACTAAATTTTCAAAGAACCATATGTAGAATCGATTTTTCGCACGCTGCTGGGAAAATATGAAGAAAATCTCTGTGTCTGCTGCTTCTTATGACTAGTCCTTCGGACTACTGAAAACAATACCGACATTAACCAATATATTTCATCACAACATCAAAAGTATCATCAACAAAATCGCACCTTTAGAACACTGGAGACCTAAGTTCTCTAAAGATCTGTATATATCGGTTGGTACGCGAAGACGTCTTCAAAAACATTGTACTCGATACCACAACTTTAATGACTTTTCCCCTTTAATAACGATGATAGAAATACTTGTCCAAACAGACGTGATAAGTACACAAAAAACAGTCGAACTGGTAGAACATGTTGTCGAACTTAATAATACCTCATCTGCACCCACAATACTCTTTCAAAATAAACAAACGTTCTAAATCGAGAGGGAACATATTTAATAAAGACAAACAAGTATATTGAGATCGTAAACTTGTTGCAGAACTATTTCGTGAACACTTTTCTTTCAAGTTAACTTATGAAAAACCACTAAATGATTCAGAACTAATCCCAGCATTTCTCCGTGAAATTACTAGTGTAGACTTCAATGTAAAGAATATCTCCAATGCAATTAGTACATTGAAACACTCCTACATTGATGGACCAGATGGTATTCCGGCTAGCATGCTTAAACGTGGAGGTGATGATATGTGTGTTTTACTTCTCAAACTATTAGCGATATCACTCTCTATAGCGTGTTACCCTTCTGCCTGGAAACCTACACATATCATTCCCAAAATTAAAACAGGACCTGAAGCAAATGTTAAAGATTACCGACCCATAAACATACCTTCTGTGATATTCTAGAGTGATGGGAGGTGTTGGTGGTTCTACATCCAATCACTAATAGTCTCATCTCGGTCTCCCAGCATGGATTTCTTGGGTTCAAATCATGTGATACATGCCTAGTAGACTACCTGAATGATATAACTATGAAATGAGACAACGTACTCCTTGTTTCAGTCCTATTTTTAGACTTTAAGAAAGCTTTTCACAAGGTCCCACACAAAAGGCTTCTGGTCAAACTGTGGTCCTTTGTAATCAACAACTCACTCTCTTACCTAATAAATACTTCAGTAATAGGCAAATAGACTAAATGGTTATACCTTAACTATTCCTCCATGAATATTGTGTGCTCTGCTTTTCGTCCTTCTTTTTTCTTACACCTTTTTCAGCCTCCTGCAGATACTCCACCCAAAACAGAAGTGGCACGGGTGACTTCGTCATACACCGTTATTAATGCTTCCGATATTCTGGAGGGATATAAGTTCGAAACTTCTAAAAGCCCCCAACTTCGCATGTATCTATTCTCGACCATCAGTTGTATGCTGCAACGCTACCTCCATAAAGTGCGCCAAGTGTGATACTGACATGTTCCTTATAAAATCCATTTACATTCATATCTTATGAAATATCAACCCAGCTGAATAATTTTCAACAGTGAAAATTGTAACTTCTTTAACAATTTGATCTTGCCTGTAAACCGGCATGCCTCATGTGACAATCTGTTATTTGAGAATAAATTATTATTATTATTATTTATGGTTAGTTTAATTCTTAACGGAACGTAAACAAATGGTAAAGTACAATGACTGTCTCTCATCACCTAGACCAATAACTAGTGGAGTCATCTAGGGAAGTGTATTAGGTCCACTCTTATTTCTTATGTATATAAACGATAAATGTAACATCATAAAATTTGGGAAACCATACGTATGTGCTGATGATCTCAAAATAGTATACAGCTATAAGCCCGAGGCTCATAGTGAAAGTGTATTCGTGATTCAAAATAATCTCAATAACCTAACTATCTGGAGCGAAAAATGGAAATTACCATTTAACCTCAACAAGTGCGGGATTAACATTTCGGAAAGCATCCCGATGAGCTACGACTTTGCTTGAATAGAAGTAAAGTTCAGAAACTTAAATCAGTACACGATCTAGGAATTAATTACACAGGAGGCCTAAACATTGAAGAACATGCCTCCTTTATTATTTCTAGAGCAAGACGGCTAATTGGTTTCATAACGAAAAATTTCTTCCCAAGAGAGGCTTGGCTTACCCTTTACAAAATATGTGTACGACCTTCCCTTGAATACTGCTCTTTCATCTTCTCTAATATGAATACTACAGACAAAATGAGATTAGATATTCAAACACGCTTCAAACGCCAACTGCTTGGAAGCGACTCCACTCTTGATTGCACAGGTAGATGTAAGCACCTCTCTTTAGAACCTTTATGGCACCGTAGGCCAAGGAACAATCTGATATTCCTAACCTCCTGCCTGACTATGACCTACGACCTAGCCTATAGACTAAGAAACAACACATATACATTATTTACCGTAAAACATCAAAAACAAACGCGTTGTAAGTTTACTACAGTGCGGTACAACTTATTGTGAAACAGGTTACCAATACCTATCCGTAACTGTGACACTTTCACCAAGTTCAAAAGGCTAATAATCTTGTTGCCAGACTCTAAAGAGCTTCACCAACTATTCCTTGAGCTCCCACTCACCATTGAGGCACTTTATTGTAGACCGCCTAATATCTAGACATGACAAGAATATAGCGAACATCATTGGTATTAGTGTGAATATAACCAAGCTGCACACGAGACCAAGTTGGTCACATTCAAATCCTTCCTACACCTAATAACTCTCTTATCTCCACGACTAACCCTCCTCACGTCCTTTTACCACCTCGCACAGCTAGGGCAAACGATTCGAGTACACGAAACGTTATTCCCGGTCTCCTGATACCACTCTCTAAACGACATGTAGGAACTTTTAATGTCCGAACATTGTGTCAAGTAGGACAACAGGCCTCCTTAGCTAGGACTTTAGAATCTCACACCATCGATGTATGATGCGTTTCCGAAACGCGCATACAAGATCCGAGTAGCGTCATTCATTTGATCTCATCATGTCATAACAAATAGCCAACTCGATTCATGCATCGTGTATCTGGAAGCCCTGATGCTTCTTCCCATGGCCTCGCTGGATTAGGTATAGCATTAAGTTCTAGGGCAGAACTAGCTCTTTTAGACTGGATCCCAGTAGACAATCGTCTATGCGCTGTCCGACTAAACGGGTCAGTAAGGACTCGGAAAGATAGGGAAACTCGTCGTTGCCTCTTCGTCGTCTCTGCCTACTCTCACACTGACTGCAGCTCAGACGATATAAAAGATGAGTCTTACAGAAAACTTTCTGACCTTCTCCGAAAAGCTAGGCGCTCTGATGTAGTAATAGTGGTAGGTGACTTTAATGCTCAAGTAGGTAAACTAAGCGAACGAGAAAGACACCTGGGTGAATCTTATGGTGTCGTGGCTAAAAGAACAGATAATGGCGACCGTCTGTTGCAGCTATGCTCAGATAACCGCCTGTTTCCAGCAAATACCAACTTTAAGCATAAGGAAAAACATCTTTTGACATTGCGACCCCCGAATTCTTCCCAACGTTGGACCCAACTAGATCACCTCGCTATCAACCACCTATGGAGGGGCTCGTTAGAAGACTGTCGCTCATTCTGGAGCACATGTTTAGATTCCGATCATGCTCTAGTGCGAACACGTATCTGTCTGCGTCTTACTGGACGTAGGAAAGACACTGCAAGGAAACCTCTTATGGTCCTATTTAACGATATTCAAGCTAATAATATATTTCAGGAACAACTAGAAAGACAGTTAGGCAGTCATGTGAGTTGTGCCCACCCAGAAGCAGCGTGGAATGACATCCGAAAAGCTGTGGAAACAGCAGTGATATCTGCTAGTACGGTAAACCATAAGGTTAGGGAGAAACACTGGATCTCAGAAGCATCTGCCGCACTGATTGATGCTCGAAAACTCATCCCGTCTGGTTCCGAACATAACGAAGAGTGGAGTCAGCTTGAGCGCAGGCTGATAAGAAGCCTATGCAATGATCGTGAACAGTGGTGGGTAGCGAAAGAAAGAGAGATGGAAAAGGCAGCGGCAATAGGTAACAGCAGACAACTGGTCAGACTTGTTAAGGAAACCGGTATTAGGAACCTAACTGTCAACGAAACTATCTCGGAAAATGATGGACATATTATTCGTTCTCAATCCAGGAGATTGGACCGATGGACAGAACACTTTAGGGATCAACACGACTGGCCCTCAGTTAAACTTCGGTTTCCCACGATCCCCAGTCGACCTGAATGGAAAGTTAATGTAAGTCCTCCAACTCTCTACGAGGCTGAAAAAGCTATAGGAAATCTGAAGCGTGTGTGAGCAGCAGGCCCTGATAGATTTACCCCAGAATTTTTGAGGATGGCGGTTCAGTACTAGCAGCGAGATTGACTGAGGTCTTAGGTAGAATCTGGGAACTGGACGTAATTTCATCTGACTGGTCCCAATCACTGATTGTGCCAGTCTATAAGAAAGGACAAAATTCCTCTTGTGACAATCACAGAGGGATCAGTTTGACTGTTATAGTGTCTAAAATATTAGCTTCAATAATACTTCGACGCCTAACCAAAGTCAGTGAACAGCACACTAGAGAGGACCAGACTGGTTTACGACCTGGACGTGGTTGTATAAACCGGATATCCACGCTACGTCAGGTCCTAGAATACAGACATACATTCAGACGTCCCACAATCGTAGTATTTCTTGACCTTATGGCGGAATTTGACTCCGTTGATCGAGAAGTTCTATGGCAGTGTTTGTCATTGAAAGGAGTACCAAAGAAGTTCATTAACCTTATAAGGGCTCTCTACTCGAACACAACTGGTCGAGTTAGAGCTTATGGCGAACTGTCAACAGGATTGATTACCCCAAGTAGTGTTCGTCAGGGCTGTCCACTCTCTCCATTCTTATTTATCTTTGTCGTTGACATGCTTTTAGAAATAATACTTTCCTCATCCATATTTAAAGGGGGGGGTTGAACTTCTACCAGGAGATTCACTTGTTGACTTAGAATATGCCGATGACATAGTCCTATTTGGTGAAGACGCTGACAAAATGCAGAGTCTTCTGACCACTATAAGCAACAATGCAGGTATGTTCGGGATGCGATTCTCCCTCTCGAAGTGCAAAATATTACTTCAGGATTGGGTTGCGTCGGCACCTGAACTAATGATAGGGAGTGGAGTAGTTGAGCGTGTAGACCGCTCCACTTATCTCGGGAGTCTCATCAGTCCTTGTGGTGTGGTGTGACAAAATCTCAGCACCGAGTAAGTAATGCAGTTGTTAGGAGACGGGTACTAGGTAAGGATGGCAAATCGATTGATGAAGTAGTGAAACTCCATCAGTTGAGATGGCTGGGACACGTATTACGTATGCCCAACCACCGACTGCCCCGACGTGCAATGTTTCATGGTGTAGGATTAGGTTGGAAGAAATCTAGGAGCGGCCAGACCAAAACGTGGCACAAATCTATGAAGTCACTGACAAGTGGACTGAGCCATGTTGGTAGGTGTAGAATACCTGGTTGGGATTCGCGAGATGATAGCAATCGATGGTTAGAGACCTTGAATGACATGGCTCAAAATCGTTTGCAATGGCGAAGGTGCATCTACTCTTTGTGTTCTCCCAAATTTCAATCTTCTAAATTCTTCGTGTCCCCATTCTTTTTATCTTTCCAAATTTATTTGACTGGATTATACTCCTTTAATAACATCTTCAAACGCCAACCTTTCCTATTACTGTTTATACTCTTACTACGTCCACCACTATGTGATTTGAATCGACAACTGCGTCTCTGTGTTAATGTGGTATGGCAACTCGAGCTGATGTACGTACGTACGAAGTTCTATGTTATGACAGTTATTTTATGATGAAATAGTAATATAAATTCACTTGGGTCTTCACGTTGATGTTTAGGACTGCAATTGATCAGTCTCTTAGTGGCATATGTACACCTTGTGCGGATCGCCTTGATTCACAAGCATTATGGGCAAAGATGGATAGTGGATAGCAGTGGAATCCAGGATGCGCGTTTCATCCTATTTGAGACAAAAACTTCACCCGATTGCACAAGCAAGTGGCCATCAGGACTCAACAGGTGAGTGGATAACGTGATGGCTTTTCAAGCGAACGGTACTGGGTTCGAGTCCCGGATTGAATATCAACTCTGGGATGCAGGTACATTCAACTGAAGAGTCCTGAATAGGACGAGATGCGATGCACTTTTAAGGTACTGTATATGTTCATGCTTTTCATTTTTCTTCACATATGGTTTCATCCAAAATGTCATACAAATAATAAGTATAACTCATATTTAGTTCTATGGGATTTTGCTTTTTTTAAGGAAATACTACCAAGTGTTGAATTAATACAGAAGATATAACATTGATGATTTATTTATTAAATTAAGTATTTGATAAACAATATCGGCATTTTTTGGCAAGTCTTGCCTTTACCATTAACAAAGCGACAAAACATAGGTGATTCATTTCTAGGATACCTGAAGATTTATTAAGGGGTACTGATTTATGGAGCTATGCAAGTGAAACCTCCAGCAAATATTCTTGTTTCCTCAAAGAAGCTGAAAATCACTGATTATTGGGTTTAAAGACAATATCTTAATTTAAAATGAAATTACTATTAACAGAACATTTAAGTGAGTTTAACTTTGTGAGAGAAAAAATATGAAAAGGAAATTAACGATAGATATACAAGACCTTATTAAAATACATTTTTAATTGAAAATAACGACACTATAAATTCACTCGTCAAATGATTGATTACTGGTAAATGAAAGCTTAAAGGTTAACAAGAAGTGATTGAAATAATGGACAATTGTATAAAATGCATGAGGACTTGAAAATTACATTTCCAAAGTAAAGGTCTTCTCAATTCGAAACAGGTGTTTATCACAAATGAAAGCACGAAAACATGTTGATTATACGATGTATAGCTTTTCTGTCACATACTTTAACAAAGATCTTTGAAAATATTCATTTTCACATTAAGACTGAAAGTAAACTTGTTCAGTATTGTAATCAAATTAGTTTCTTTAGAAATATAGAATTTATTTTTATATTAAATTCAGTTCCGTAAGATCAGTTGTATTATAATTTACCCAGCTATAACGTTATCGATGTCGTATATAATCCAATAAGCCTAACATGTTCAAGTGAAAACAATGTATTTTCGAATTTCGAAATCGTAAACCTCAGTTTTTCACCAAGTGTTCATCAGTCATTCAGTACAATGCACAATGTATAACACTGACTAGTCATTACAATTAGCTAATACTGTTAAGAAAACAAAGCAAATATATAAGTCAGTGATGAGTTATATTTCTCAACTAAGACAGCTTATTTATCGATTTTTCAAATTACATACGCACATTAAATTACTGATGAGTTAATGTCAACTAATGCTTGCTCAACTCCGCTCTTTTAAGGCTACTGCCGATCCCAAGCCAATAAAAAGAAGAAGGGTTGGGCGTAGGGTCGACAACCCTATCATGTAGAAAACAACCTTGCTAAAAAAACACTAACCAGAATAAATAAATTAAACCACTAAAACTCCACCGTCCGATTTGAAAAATCTTCATTCAGAAGGATTATGACGCCTCATGGTGAAGGCCGAGATTTTTCGGAAGCCATGAAACCGATACCTCTTCTAACAACCAGAGGAACAATTAACATAGGTACATGTAATATATGAACAATGTGGAAAACCGCTACGACTGATCACATAGCTACGGAATGTGAAGGTACAACCTAGTGGTGCTCGGAATCAGTGAAACCCATTTCAACAAAGCTGAACAGAAGAAGCCTGATTCTGGAGAGCGGCTGCTGTACTCACCAAGAGGAACATGCTCCACATACTCAGGGAGTTGCTCTGATGCTGCCCAAAGGAGCATGTAGAGCACTTATAAGGTGTAAAACTCATGGATCCAGAATCATCAAAGCATCCTTTAAACAAAGAAGGAGCAAATCACACTGAATGTTATCCAGTACTACGCACCCACGAATGATAGCAATGAACACGATAAAGACCAGTTTTATTAGAGTCAGCAATTGATCATAGAGAAGTGCCCATTACAGGAACTGACTGTCCTGATGGGAGATCTAAACATCGAAGTTGGGATGGACAACACTGGATATGAAGATATAATGGGACGACAAGGACTGACTGGGGGAAGGAATGAGAATGGTGACAGATTCGCATATCCATGTGCATTCAACAAAACAGTTATAGGCAACAAAATATTCCCACACAAACGCATACACAAATCTACATGGATGTCACCGGATCACACTACACAGAACCAGATAGACCATATTTGCATCATTGAAAAGTTCAGAAGGTCAATGGAAGATGTGAGAAGCAGGAAAGGAGCTGACTCAGCTTTAGATCACCATATGGTTGTGGTCAAGATGAAACCGAAGCTAAACATGCTATGGAAAACTGGACAAACATCATTATATACGTTCAATGCAGCCTTCATTTGAGATACTAACAAACTCAACGAATTCAAGATAACTCCCAAAAACAGGTTCCAAGCCTTACAGGACCTACTGAAAGGAGGATAAACGATTATGGACGACAACTGAAAGGGGAACAAAGAAGCACTAACTTCAACGTGTCAAGAGGTTCTGGGCCGCAAGAAACATCATCAAAAATAATGAATCTCTATGGTAACCCTGGACAGGATTGAGGGAGGAAGAACAAGAAGATAGTAATTAAGAACTGCCAAACAAGAGCAGAGAAAGTCAAGGCAACTGCCAAATACACAGAAACAAACAGACAAGTGAGGAAGGGCATTAGAGCTTACAAGCAGAATTACGTGGAAGACCCAGCACTGGCAGCTAGTAAAGCTGATAGTAATAGAAACATGAGACAACCACATGACACAACGAAGAAACTGGTAGGGAAATGTAGGGAATCAGATAGACCAGTCAAGTGCGAAGAAGGCAAGCCAATCACTGAGATCCAAGTATAGAGGAACGGATGGGTGAAACACTCTGAAGAACTCTTGAAGAGATCAACCCCACTGAACCTACTGTACATCGAAACAGCACATACAGACCTTCCTATAGATTTCACTGAACCAACAATCAAAGAATTCAGGTCGGCCATGTAGTATAATCTCTCTTTATTATGACCCGGCTTCTCCTCTTGCTTAGTATTCCTGGACAAGAATTCATTCGACAAATTACGAAATCAGAATATGGTTGAACAGGAATGAAGAGAGTCGGTCCACTGTGAAACGTTTGCAGCTGATAACGAAGCTTTTAGTTGTATGTGAAAGCGTTTTACCGACCCGTTTGCTTGTGGGTTTGCTAGTCGTGTGTAATCACCTTAGATCTTTGGTAGCTAACACAGGAGTGTGCCCACTCCCTCACGTCTTTATTTCTACTAGGTCAACAAAATCGTTCTGTTTTGAGCTTGATGGTCGCACGAACATTTGGATGAGAAAGTTTGTGCAACGTAATGAAGACGTTGCGTCGATAAAGCTTCGGCAAGATTGGACGATCACATAGCAAAGTTCCCTTTCCTAACCCTCTCTGTTTAATACTCATTTTCAGGGTTGTAAAAGATAACTCGTGATGAAAATCAGTGTCTTCTTCTTGACTCTGGGTGAGTTTGAGAGGGTTCAAGGAAGTTATACGAGACATTGTTCTAAGGCTCTTCCGATTGCTGAGTCGGATGCGTCTACGGCGATACTAATGGGCGCTTGAGTGTCTTGATGTACCGGCATGGTTGTCTTTGCGATAAGTTCCTTAACTGTGGAGAATACTTTTCGCACAGTGTCGTTCAGTATAATGGATTTCGCATTTCCACGAAGTTGGTCAGTTAGTGGTTTCATGAATGACGCGCTTCTTAGTATGAACAGTCTGTAGAAACTTAAAAGACCGTTGAGTGTGCTCAATTGCTTAATGGTGGTCAGTTCTGGGTAATCAAGAATGGCCGCCATTTGCTTCTCAGAGGTCGGATGCCTTGAGCATCAATAGTGTGTCCTAGGAATTCTAAGGAAGTGGTTCTTATTTGGCATTTCTGAGTATTTACAGTAATGTCATGCTTTTGCAGTTGTTCGGACACGATGTTCAGATGCTGGAGATGAGATTCTCTGTCCGGATTTGCCATCAAGCAGTCATCAACGTACGCATGTATGAAGTTGAGACCTCGAAAAACGTTATCTATGAATCTTTGGGTAGTGTGGACAGCATTGCTTCAGCCGAAAGGCATTCGCAAAAATTCGTAGAGACCGGAGGGAGTGATGATAGTGGTTTTTGGAATATCGTTAGTAGCCATAGGGTTTTGGTTATAGGCTTTAACCAAGTCGATTTTATAAAAGACAGTTGTACCTTTCAAAGTAGCTGTCAAATCATGAATACGAGACAGCGGATGCATGACCAAGCGCCTTCAGCTTGGTGAGTCCAGTTAAACTAGTGTGGTCAGCATCCAATGTCGAACACTTATAGAGCTATTGATCCCGGGGATTTATTTACCGTTATAGACTTATTAAACTATTTACTTTACTGTTTTTTTCACCGCTACAATAGTAACAGGTCTCTCAAGAGAAATATCAAACTAATTATTCAACTGATAGACTTTCATAGTTAAGATCACTCTAAACCTTTCAACTCTCATTTTGTTTCAGAATGATCTTATACAACAGGGTTTTATTGAAAAATTAATTTTTGAAATAAATTGGGCTAAAAGAAAGCTAAATCTCCAAACAAGCAACCGCAGGGTAAGTCAGTTACAATAAAATTACACAATATACTGGTCACTATAGGTTATAACATTTTCAGTTGGTTGTTTGAGTTGTCGGGTTTGTGACGCGGGATTGTGCGGTTTCACTTTCTTACTCATCTGTTGCCATGTCTTCGTTTCGTGCTGCTGGACTGGTTTTACGTCAGTTGTCCAATAAAAACCCATGTGTGAGTTGACTTATGAATGCGTCTACTTTGTTTGTTCCATATAAACTCGAAATAAACAGGCTACAATCTGTTACGTCTTATGTCGGTTTGGGGATCGTCCTGATGATCTTTTTGAGACTGAACTTTAGTCATATTTCTAGTGGCGATCTCCTATCTTTCGCTTTTCAGTCCTCTTCAACCTAGGTAGTTATGTCTTTTAGATCGCAAAAATCAGCAACTAGTATGTTGTCAGGTTGATTCCCAGAAATCACATTGGTGTTATGCTACAGCGTCAGTCCGTGTAACCTAGTGAATGCGTTTGTATAAACCTGATTGAGAGTATGCGTTGGTCCGGGTTGCCAATACAAAATTAAGGAGAAAGGTATTGACAACGAACGGTCAAATTAGTGTAGTTCATTAGGAGAAACTCGTTGATAATGTAGTAGATGACATTGCAATATGACGAAAAAGTTCATGCACATAGTTCGCTTCAATAACTTCACAAATATAGAAAATCATACTTACAGTCAAGATTTGGTGGAAAAAATTCTCAACGATTATTGGATCTAATATAAGTTATCCGAGCTCCAGGCAGCTTAATTCCAGAGTTTTGGAAAAAACACGTCTAGTTAATTAAGTTGTAAACTTTTATATTATACTTCCGCATCCCGTTTTATTATCAATTGCTGGCTATAAAATTTTCAGAAAAATCTACGTGAATCTTGACCTTTACAAATGTCGGAGTTAGACTACCTTAAAGCGTGGCTGTTTAAACCAACAAACTTCTAGGAAACATTTGCAAGAAAAAAAGTATGATAAGTATGCAGACGTCACGTCAGTTAACAGAAAGGAAGTGTGGCGGATTATTTGATTTGTAGCTTATAATAATCTCCATTTTACGGTGAATTATGAGTCGCTACCTAAGGTCCTGTTTCCGAATGTTTGGGTTTCATCTATGGACCATCCCTTACTTGTCTCAACCTGTAAAACTAAGTAGCAATACGTACTCTTGTAAATACCAAGTGTACGAACACGTTCTCCTGCGGAAGTGCAAAATCAATTATGCGAATGTCAATATCAATACATATTATTGTCTTACGAACTAGTATCTTTCATAGGCCTGACTTGTCTCTTAGTTCCAAACGTTGTACATCAGGTAAGGACGTTTTTTTGAGCACTCATCGTAAAACGACATTTTTTGGTGGAGGATCGTTCTCTGAGCTAGTGGTTTGATTGTGATGCTTTCATTATTCTTCTGAACAACAGAACTTTCACTTATAAATCGTTTATTTGCAAGTAGAGCTCACTGCTGAGTGGCAAACATAATCTTTACTTCCTGTGGGATTTTAACTTTTCTTTGTGTAAAACTTTTCCCTTCTACATAGCCTTATAATTCTGTTACTTCATTTAGTTTAGGTGTTTGTAAAAAGCTCTCTTTTTAATTAAAACACGGTTTTCAAGCTGTAAGTTACAGGTTAGAATCTTGTTCTGCCGGCTTGTGCTGACGTGCATGTCCGCAATCATGTTCTAAAATGAAAGGAAATGTATGTTTTTTGGTAATTAAGCTACATCGTCACGAAATGTAAATTACACTATGCAAATATAAAAAGTCATCTCACACGTGCCGCAGCCGACTCTAAATCGTGTAATTCACAGTCTAAATATTGGTTATAGTATTTGCGTGCACTCTAACCATGTAATCTTCAACTTACATAACTCTGTCCAACAGTTAGCGACTCAATAGAATTTTTCTGCGTCTTCATCTGACTGCCTTTAACTTATCTCCAGTCTACTCCTACACCAGACGCATCCCACTTACGCCCATTTGTTGGATGACTTCACCATATTCTCATCATTTCCCTTTCTGACGACTGTCGGTTTGCTCCGTTAATTTTAATTGAACCACGTGATATACATAAAAGCAACGATAACTCAGACAAAATGTATGCTATTTATTAAAAGAAAATAGTGCTGGCTGTCTTGTCTCTCTAAAATATGTGAACCTACAGCTGCTTATAACACTCTTTTCTTCTGCATCATGATATCACAGCCTATATTTTCCATTTCCGGATTAATTTGTCATTTGTTACATCGCGGGTAAACAGTTGTTTTGGTGCTCTACTGTGACAGGATTTACATGCTTAAATAAAACAATTATTCAACAAACAAACTACTAGGACAATAAGTTTCCACTACTTGTATACTAGTTATGGTTCGTTAATTTCGATAAGCTAGTGACCTATGTCATGTTTCCAGCTATTTATTATCAAGTCAGTAGAAGCAATGTACTCTGGTAATTCGGTATGTATGCTGAACTTTCAACATATTTACTCCACTTGTATCATCCATTCTCTTATTAGCACGTACATCGCATACATATTGCTGCTGATCCGTAAACTTACTGTTTTCCTTTCATTTTAGGTATTTAAACAACTTGGATGCCGATGGCTATCCACTTCATCTACCTTAAAAGCTGGAGCCCCAGAATTCTCCAGTATTTTAGAGGAGCGTATTCTAGGACAAACATTGCAAACTAACTTGGAGGAAACTGGGCGTGTTCTGAGCATCGGTGATGGGATCGCACGTGTCTATGGTCTGAAAAATATACAAGCGGAGGAAATGGTGGAGTTCTCGTCGGGACTAAAGGTATAACCATTTGAATTGTTAACATTCCTTAGGGTATGGCTCTAAATTTGGAGCCTGACAATGTTGGTGTGGTCGTTTTCGGTAATGACAAACTAATCCGCGAAGGAGATATCGTTAAGCGGGCAGGGGCTATTGTTGACGTGCCTGTCGGAGTAGAGTTACTTGGTCGAGTAGTTGATGCCTTAGGTAATCCAATCGACGGAGCAGGTGCTATCAATACGAAAACAAGACAACGTGTTGGAGTTAAAGCTCCAGGTATCATACCACGTATTTCTGTTCGTGAACCAATGCAAACTGGAATTAAGGCTGTTGATAGCCTCGTTCCCATTGGCCGTGGTCAGCGTGAACTAATCATCGGAGACCGTCAGGTACTTTTAAGATTTTCAATGACGTGATTCACCTCTAGACAGGTAAAACAGCTATTGCAGTCGATACTATTATTAATCAAAAGCGTTTCAACGACGCAGCTGATGAAAAAAAGAAGTTGTATTGTATCTACGTTGCCATCGGACAAAAACGTTCAACAGTTGCGCAACTAGTCAAACGTCTCACTGATGCAGATGCTATAAAATACACTATCATTGTGTCTGCAACAGCATCTGATGCAGCTCCGCTTCAGTACTTGGCTCCATACGCAGGGTGTGCAATGGGCGAATATTTTCGTGATAATGGGAAGCATGCATTAATAATTTATGACGATCTATCTAAACAGGCTGTTGCCTATCGACAAATGTCACTTCTGTTACGAAGACCTCCAGGAAGAGAAGCTTATCCTGGTGATGTGTTTTATTTGCACTCCCGTTTACTGGAGAGAGCTGCTAAGATGAATGATTCCTATGGAGGCGGTTCACTAACAGCCCTTCCAGTCATTGAAACACAGGCCGGTGATGTATCTGCATACATTCCAACTAACGTTATCTCTATAACTGATGGGCAAATTTTCTTGGAGACTGAATTATTCCATAAAAGTATAAGACCTGCTATCAATGTTGGTCTTTCTGTTAGTCGTGTTGGGTCTGCTGCACAAACTAAAGCTATGAAACAGGTTGCTGGTCGCATGAAACTAGAGTTAGCTCAGTATCGAGAAGTAGCTGCTTTTGCTCAATTTGGTTCTGACTTAGATGCATCAACTCAATCGTTGCTAAACCGGGGTGTTCGTTTAACGGAACTCCTGAAACAAAATCAATATGGTATGTAAATCTAAAACTAATCACTCATTTTGTTTAGCTCCCATGGCAATTGAACAACAGGTTGTTGTAATATACGCTGGTGTTAGGGGACATTTGGATAAGTTGGACCCATCAAAAATTATCCACTTTGAGAAAGATTTTCTCAAGTTTGTCCTAGCAAATCATCAAGATCTCCTAAAGACCATACGTGAAGATGGAGAACTGAAGCCAGCAACTGATGAAAAACTGAAAAAGATTGTAGTCGATTTCTTGGCTGGGTATCAAACGTCTCCATAGACAATCAAATAAAGTATGCAACTATGGTAGTATCTTTTCATAGGATTTACGAGCTCAATAATGTTATTTGCAGATTTCCGTCGCAAGTCCTTTGTACTTAGTCTTATTGATAATAAAAATACCTTGAAAGCAAAGTACTTCAACTGTTTTTTGTATGGTGTGTAGATTTGGAAACGCAACAACTGATCAGTATATTTGAATACATCCCACTCGATATGTGGTTATAAATGACATACTTAGCAAATTTAATGATTGGTCTAACATTTGTACTATTATCACTAAATGACCGTATAAAAATGATATATATTGCCAAATCTTAGAAATAGAGATATGAACCGTGTTCTTTTATCTAGTGATATAAGTGTATCGTGTTGACTGGACGTTCTCGTAACTATAGTACTGCACGGAGGTTTACAATGTTGGTGGGAGCTCTATCCTCAAAAGAATCCCCCTGTCTATGCATTACTCAGTGGTTGGAATGACGGAAATTCTTCATGAACAAAATATAAATGCGGATTCAATAAACGTCCGGCATTTATCAAATCTCTGTTGTGTCTTCGGTATTTTCATTTACTTACAAATCTTTTGGAAAGTAGTGTTTTAATTTATGACCTGAAAATTCAAAACATTTGGGGTGATATTAGGCATTTTGTATCTTTTAGGTTGAACCAGTAAATAATCTTGTCGAAAATGGGGACCGATCCAAGTAAGATAGCCACTTGGGTCGGTTCGTTGTTTTAATCACATTGCACTATCTTCACAGCTCCATAGTGACAAGTAATTTTGTGTTTAGTTGTACACATGGAGGATGAACAAGTTAGTCTTTCTGGCTGTTGTCATTACTGTTAGAAGTTAGTGGTTTTAATTTCCGTGTGAAATAGCCATGATTAAGTAGTACTTTATCTTATCTGTTCCAGTCTTGTTTGTTGGCATTGCCATTGTTTACCAAAAGACATGTTACCAGTCACCACTTTTGTACCACTGAGTTGCGACCTAGAACAATCTTAATTTGTTAATTACTTGACTATTTCAAGGTGGGACAATTGTCGATTTTCGGTCACTTTATAAGATATTGCAGAGAGCTGAATAATATTTTGAAGCGGAAATGGTTTGTGAGATAGTTATTTAGTCTACGACCACATATCTCACATCTCCTTGAGAGAAAGTGTATAACGACGAGATAGTATAACTATTTTCAGTACTTCTTGGGTTGAGTTTATAACTTTCTAATTTCGGAAGTATCTCAATTCGTCTGACTGAATGAAAACGAGTGATTTAAAATAAGTCTGTCATATACTACTGTTTGGCATTGGTTTTTCATTTGTTTTGTAATTTAAAAGTATAGATTTGCCGTGTTGATGTTTCAGCTTTAAATATAACATTTAAAATATGTAATATTTTATTAGTCATACTAGTTTCTCTTTTGCAAATGCTAGAGAACAAAACATTCTCGTTTACGTACTTTTTGAACAGAAATGATGTGCTGTGTATAGACTGATTATCTAAAGGTGCTACTTTTTTCCTAAACGAAACTACACATGTGGTCAGACTTTTTTTCCTAACATTAAACCGGCCAATTGTTTTTCGTACAACATGCAATTAGGTCATGATCGATAAAATTTGTTCAAGGATTGATTATGATTGATCAGTTACGATTTAAATACTGAAAATAGCCTTGTATCACTGTCAGATAAATCGCTTAGGAATGCGAATTGTAGTGTTACTTTTCCTACGCTTAAGCGAATGACGAAATCAACAGTTAAGAGTTGGTTTTACAGTTAACTACAATAACTAAATACATTTGACCTGTACCATTGAGCGTTTATTATTGATTTTGCGTTTAAGATTTCGACAGGTCATTAATCCCATTTTAGTCAAATACGACTTCCAGTATTTGGAGGTTTGAAGTGTTTTCGAAGTAAGGTTAATTTCGTTATGTTCAAAAAACTTACACTTAATTCCCCCTTGCAGGCTTTACCAAACCTAAGAGTTCTCGTTCAACTTTTATGGTGTTTGACCTTCATGCACTTGGCTTTTCGTACTTCTACTCTGGTTCGGAACGTATAATATTGTCACTATCTCATTCAAAACGTCGTGATTCCTAACCCAAAAGGTGGGCCTATGCTTGGCGAATAAGTTATATTGAGATACCAACCATACTCTGCGAGAATCGCTTTGGTTTGTTTCTGCTATTTCCCTTGTATAGGGACGAAAGTTCTATTATTATTTAGCTTATTTGAAATGGAAAATCCTCAGTATCTGTTGAGCACTAGGCAGCTATTTCTCCATGGGTTATATCTCAGAAGTGATAACTACCTACGACTCTGGAAACCACGGGTTTTGCGTTGAGCATGATACGTTTTGATCCTCGTGTAAAAATAAAGTAATCCGCATGAGGAATTGGGGAAATTGCGCGACCAATGTATTAAACTAGTGTTCAGTGATGACTGGATTTGTGCATCAATCAGCTGATACTTCACATAGTCTATGTAGATCAAAGGCCTTGAGAAACATTTACTTTGTCAGCTGAATGCATCTCGAGTAGAGTTTTAAGTATCTTGATTGGTTTAGCTTAGTTTGTCATTTTTCTATCAGTCTGTGCCAACTTGAGTTGCACAAATATCGTATTTTATAATGATTGTAAAAAGCCTTGTGTCTGATTATCTATCGATAGATATTGTTATATGAGATTTCTTTCCATATATATGTCATAGGACGGGAATAATATATATGCATAAAAATATTATTGTACAATTTGTTGGTATCTACGTTGATTTATAGGTGACACCACAGAACAGGGTAAAATAAAAATTTGAAATATGGGGTGGCCAGTTTACATGGATCAAATACCACTATGAGAGATACGGATTCTAGGCCTTTGACCGAATCTGGCGTCTCTGACTGTGAAGCTGAACGACACGGGGTCGAATCAGTCGGGGAGCATCAGTCCGCTCAAAACTACAGGTACACCTTGCTGACGAGTGCCAAGTATCACGAAACCTAGGTCCAGGGTTTCCTGTTGACCACCTCCAACAACTATTCTTAAACAAGAATTCAAATGGTGAAAGCAAATGATGCAGGTTTACGAAGTTATTGCAGGTAGCACATTGTTATTATGGATTTCAACAGCCATAATTTGGAGAAAAGCAAATCCAAAACGTCTAGGTCATGAAAAACTTAGTTGTTCGAAGCGTATAGATTTAATAAACATTTAGACTTGGTTGAAAGTAGAAGAAACTTTTGGACTATTTATTTGAACACTCTTGATTTTGACAGCTGAGTAGAATAGAATGAAGTCAAAGGCTAAGATGATTCTTTAAAAAATCACTTGAAATACCCGTATATATTACTAATATAAATTATAACGAATGAAGTTTTCACTCCTTATTCAGAAGGAAATGTAGTTTATTATAGTCGTCGTTCATCAATTGAAGCTAGTTTTCATTACAAGCTCGGAAACTATAACTAGATTGGATTGCAGAGTAAATTAATCTCAGTTTTAGACTCTTTACCAGTAGACATTCATCAATTTATAAGGGAGTGAGTCCTAAACATTGACGTTCGTTTGAAGACGAGTCTACCAAACGGAAGTATGGTGTTCCGTATTTTCAATCTGAGCAGCTGAAAAGGTGCCACATTCCTACGCAATCGGTTAATTAGTACATTAATCTTGTTTACTTTTCTTAAAATAGTCAGCTGGATAAATTTTATTTATGCTGATAATTGTATTGATTATTTGATTTTTATCAATAAAAGTTTATATGTATATATATATATATATATACCACCTTATGAACAAAAATTCATTCCGATTAAGTATCTTTCTTTTTACATATTTGAGAGTACCTTTCATTGAAACATACCATTAGCTGAATCTCAAATTAAGCAAGTACAAAATGACTATCCACAAAGGTTCGTGCCAATTGTAGTAATTCATTGGTCAGTACGAAGTCCATATAGACTTCGATCAACTATCTGTTCAGCCGTAAACTGTTTAGCCCTCAGACCTGTATGCTTACCTCTAGTCGAAAAACCAAATACTTGGAATCCTGCTATAATCTTACGTGTTCCAATATTGTATACAAACAAATTCAATTATTCTTCGTTTTGCCAAGAGCTCTTCCAGTAGGAAATGATCGGCGAACACAGCTGTAATAATATTGAACCCTAGTTTGCTACTATCACTAGAGTGTTCGGATTTTATGTTTCTTCTTGAGACAGTTTGTGCAATAATATTCACTAACATCTTTAACTTTTAAACCTTTTAGTTGTTCAGAACAATACATGTTAATATGTCTACCTTAATCTTACAGTATTCGATATCGCAGCTATAATTATTCTGTAACTTGGTGTTTGTAGCACATAAATTTTACTGCAGTAAAATTAAGTCCTAGGGTTTCTAACCTGATTCACTTTATCCCTTCAGAATCATACGTCTAATTCCCAAGTTGCTTTCTTGTTGATTCGAATAGTGACTAGCAATTTCCCGTTGTGATAATATTCATGTTGATTAGCATTACATGGAAAGCTCAAAAATACACTGGGGTTTTTGGATTCGAGTGGAGATTTTCCTACGATCATCTGATGTAATAATCCTTATAAAATGAAGCGGTTAAAACAGCCAGTCAATATTGCCAACTTCAGAGCTAGTGTGTAGAAAACGCGACTTATTTATTAATTAAATGAGCTTCAGTGATAAAACCGTAACTGTTTAACCTTCAAATAAATAAAAGTAATTTATTTACCAATTCAGGCACGATAAACTTAGTTTCTGTTAGGCTTTCTGTATTTATGTTGTATATCAAACTATACTTGTTACTTACCTTCATCTAAATATGAGCTTGAATCTTAGTAGGATTTATTGATATTATTGCGATTCAATTCCTTTTGTTGTACCAAGTTCTGTCATTACTAGCTTAAGTGAGTTGTCTTGACTTTTGGATAGACAAATTAATCTTATTTTTCAAATCATGATGTACGCAAAAATCCGGCCTTACAAATTACTCACTTATAACCTTTTATTTGTCGCTTACTCTATTCGTCACATGTCTCTAGCTTGCCTTTTGTATCTGACTATAAATGTTGAGTCAGTTTTTGTAAAATCGATTGGGTATTTCTGCTACTTGTTTGTATTTCTTTTCATCTCTTAGGGTTCGTCAGCAATATCGAATGTCTGAAATATACGTTCCTCAAATACTTTCGTATTTGACTTTTTACATCTACGTTGTTTACGTGAATAAATACGAAATCACATAAGGCATATTTCACTAGCATTGTTAACGGTCCGATCTTTTTTTTATAAATAACAGTGTGTTAATAATTTTGAAAATCAGTTTATTTGGAATATGCCAGATAATTCAAAAATAGTTCCAGGTGTGGAACTCCGCCTCTCTGTGTCAATCTAAACATTCACCTTTGCACAATCCTGCAAAACATATATTTGTTTGAGTCGAAGAGCAGTGGTTACTGTTTCCACTTGAAATATAGCACATGGAACCGCACATTTAATTGAATGATTAGACCGTTTAGACAAACACCGGTAATATCAAGTACAACGTTAGATAACGAGTCTACTGAACAACTCTGATGTCTTAAAAGTCATTAAGCATGCTAATCGAAATTGTGGTTCAGAAAGATCCTGAGCTGTTTGTTTAAATATTTGTTTTTGTCTTCCAATTAACAATCATTCTAACACTCTAAATGATGTTGACATGTCTAGAAGCATACTTCTACTAAATCAGGTCAAGTAGTACTTGTAAAGTACCCAGTTTTTAAATACTATGTAATGTAACCATTAATCATCTCCAGACTCACCGAGTCCCCTATTTCATAATTATTTACTAGGTTAGGTTGAATGTACGTTTATACCTAAAACTTTTGTATAAGCCGATTTTTATATACAACAATAAGTTCAACTGCTCATTTTGCTTACTTCTCCAGTTCGACTACTTGAGTTTATTTTCAATCTTTTGTATCATTTTCACACTAATTAAGTAAACACCCGAACAACACAACTCACACAGTTTTTCAACTTTTTGCTCAGTACTTTCTAAATTTAGATACTTGTTCCACCTAATAACCGCAAACTTCTATACAGTAATAGACTGTTTTTAACCATTACTAACAGAAGCGTACAAAATTATGATTTTTTAGAAACCAGAGTAATCTGTTACGAATTGCTCCTTTGATTAGTTGAAGTTCGTCATCTAAAAAAAGTAGATACATTTTGTCGTGACAAGTTTATTTTTAAATAGCATCCTAAGGAGACTATTTGGAAGTTCAATTTTATTTATTTGGTCATTGGTCGTTAAAAGTACCAAATATTAACCGGTAAAGACAAGAAAAATTGTAACAGTACACTATTTCTTATTGTCTATACAATTCACAGCCATCAACAAGATATACATATAAAATAAAGGATTAGAAAGACACTTGACTGAACGTTAAAACAAAAAGTTATATATATATATATATGATGGAGCTCATCTAATTTTTCTGCATTAGCATTCATAATTGAAAAGGTGAGTACAGACAAAAAACAGTGATTTTCTTGTGCAACATTTACAAAATAGCATAGTTAAGAAAGAGAATATCACGATAAATTATCATTTGAAACGGAAATCGGGGGTGGGATAGGTGGCAGCGGTGTACCATTTGTTTGTATGGGTTGGGTTTGTTCAGTCGAGAAATTCGAAATTGTATGGATGGACGGAATATATTTTCCTGCAGATTGAATACTTGTAGTATTTACATGGTTTAGAGCTGGAATGTACCTAAAAATAGAGAAGATAATGATTAAGAATCAGGATGAAATATACCTAAATGACCACGAATAGAAATGCAAAGTAGTTCACAAGCTACACCTATATAATGAAGACGAGTAGCTTAATAGGTAAAAACAAACTGTCTAAAGCCAACAAGCAACACCTCACTAATGATTATAATAGCGACAATAAATATATAGCCCTATGCTTGTGAAACCTGGCCTCTCCGAGTTGAGGATGTTAGACGACTCTCTGTGTTCGATCATCGTTGTCTCCGAAGGATTGCTGACATCCAGTGGCAACACCATGTTAGTAATGCAGAGGTTCGGCATCGTGTGTTCGGGCGCAGAGACAATAATTTAATTGGTGTCACCATCATGAAACATCGACTTCGGTGGCTTGGACATGTTCTACGAATGTCGTCCCAGAGACTTCCACATCGTGCATTATTTGCCGACGCTGGGACTGGTTGGAAAAAGCGGAGAGATGGTCAGTGTATGACATGGTGTCGTATTATGAAGGAAAGCTGCAAAGGGCTGGCTTCTGTTGGTCCTTCAGGACTTCCTGGCTGGGGTCCGAGAGATGGTGCATCACAGTGGCTAGAGACGTTATTAGACATGGCTCAGAATAGAAGCCAGTGGCGATCCTGCTGTAAGCTTCTTTTACTTTCTTCATAAAGAGTGGTTATAACTTTCTTAACTGAGAGAGTTTTTCTGGTTGGACATTTCAGTTCCTCCATCATTACTCTTCTCTTTTTATCCTTTTTTCCTTATATATACGCATCTTCCTCTTTCTCTTCCCATTCTCATTGTTTTGTGTGGCGCATGTATATCTGGTGCCCCCTTGCACCAATACGTATGTGTTTAAATAAATAATACATACTACGTATACCCAACTATCTACCTCGACTCATGATGTTTGCTCGTGTAGGAGTAGGTTGGAAATAAGGTAGCGGCAACCACAGAAAGACGTGGTATCATTCCATGAAGTCAATGTCTGTTGGACTAAGTATTATTTATTTGCTTTAACACATAAACAGTGGAACAAGAGAGCACTAAATACATATGCGTCACACAATAACAATGAGGCAAGTAGCAGTTATCATTGATTTGTGTGAGGGCTGTGATACTACCCTGACGCTCAAACCAAAGCAGGGGACTAAGTAGTGCAGAATAATTGGTTGGAGTTTAGACAATTACCACAATGAGCGATCGGAAACATTGTGTAATATGGCACAGATGCATTCACTATTTGTCTTCCCCTAGATCACAAGTTTTAGAATTATTTTATAATTTTTATTATGCAAATCCTTTCTTCCCTCTTAAATCATATGGCCCGCTTGATTTTTTTTCTACTGCTGCAACCATTACTACACCTATTACTCCGGTACTTATCGTGGCAATTTTATCTCGCTGTGCATACATCGTGTGTGATGTAACTTTAAAGTATGCACACATCCCAGGTTCTCTGGTGCCTATCATTGACTAACTGTGTATTTCAGTTGACCTATTGTAACAAATGTTTTGTGATGATAAATAAACGGTAAGTATTAAAAAAAAACAAAAGAAGTCACTAAAAGTAACCGTCCGATTTGAGAAGCATGAGAACAAACGCAAAATACACAAGCGCTAAAAACAACGAATAAAAATAAATACATCAGACAGACAGCGATTTTCTATTTTATATACGGCAATTTTCAGACAGACGAAGTTGCTTCCCAATTTAGAAAAGATTAGAAATCTAAAACTCTGAGGTGGCCTCACGTTCAACATTGATTCATCCGAAATGGTACTTGTAAGTCATTCCGAAGCGAGGGTACATAATTATATTTCAGAAGTCGTCCATGTTTATTTGCGGACGCACCATTTGCAGTTTAACCACTTGCAAATATAATACTACAGGTGAATGGTTTCTCAGTATCAAATGTGTCTCTTGGCTCATCAGGCCTCATTTTAAAAAAAAACTAAATGTCCAATCAGTCAGCTAAGAATATAGAAAGTCGATCAGTGCCTCCTGTACACCCAAATGGAAGTGAAAAAAAGTGTAAAATTCTCTGAATGGATATCATAGGATGAAGGGCAGTTGCATGAAGTGCTTGATAATTTCCGGCCATGGAGTCTTTTCTCGTTCCTTTTTTCCTCAATAATGTAATTTCAGTTCAACGCTCCATATTTCTAGTGTCCTATTATTTTCTGATTTATGAGAAGTGACTTGAATAAGCAATACGCTACTTAAAACATTGCGTCTACAAAGCCGTTCGCAGTTGAGAGTTTAGATCTATACCTTAAGAATGCATTTGATAAGTGTTCAAATCTCACTTATGCACTCAAACTATTATCCTTGTATATAAAGCTTGTGTCCAGTCAACAAAATGGCTCAGTGGTCTAGAGGTTAAGCGTTCGCGCGCGAGACTGGAGGTTGTGGGTTCTAATCTCGCATGCGAAATCGTGGATGCGCACTGCTGAGCCCCATATTAGAACGAAATGGCTATACAGTGCTCCCATGGTGGTCTAGTTTCAATGGACTCATTAATTCAACTCTTAAAATGGAAAGTTTTTAGAAAATAGTGACGTACCTGTTAGCCAATTGAGCATTGTTGTGTATATCTATCGTAAATGAAACCACTGAAGGTGGGCCTGATACTTGTCTTATTGGTGGTGGTTTACAAATATTCAGCCGAACCAGGACGTTGAATGCTGCGCTAGATACTACAGAGACAGGTGGGCCTAAATGGTTTGGAAAAAATCTGGGTCATGTAGATAAGACAAAATTAGTCTTACCCAGCAAACGTGAAACTATCATCTACATCGCCAAGTAGTCCATTACTGTGTCTTTGAAAAAAACGCAAGTAAGTCCACGCAATAAAAATCCCAGTCACAAAGAGAGAAAAGGATATGCCAGTACAAAATCCAATGCTGAATAAAACAGCAAAGGATAGAGCAGATATGAATGGTATGTGTTTATAGCGTATTTTCCCCAAAGGAAAATCGATCAATAGCTTATCTGACATCATCTGCCGGCCTAATACAGTGACGCCTCCCAAAAGCGCAACAAGGCCACATACAGGATATAAGAATAGAACACTTTTGTCATACATGATAAGTGATATTGGGAAAACAAATAAAGCAACAGAGAGAGAAGAAGAAAAGTTTACCAATACACTAAATCGAAGCAGCTCAAGCCATTTGTATGGACCGGATAGCAACTTATCCATGAGAAACACTGTCAGAATATCCAGCAAGAGAAGTGTGAGGGAAAAGTTGTAAAAGGAAGACGTGAAAAGTGTCCAAAACCGAAAGTAAGGTGGTAGGAGGTACCCTCCGATGATGCAGAAGTACGAATTCATATTTGGGATGTGGGACAAAGAATAGCATATACATTGTATACACATCACAAACTTCGTTTGCCACCGGCAATTACAGACTTTGGTATAACGAAGGGCTGAAGCAATGTTCATTGTCATTTCGTCTAGACTTCTAGCCTAAACTTCCTTCAGCTAGAACCTTGATTCACACTCCACAGTTCATGGGCAAGGTAAATAAGTCACCTTGAAATTTAAAAACCGTGGTTACCTACAAATCACGAACTTCCAATTTTCAATATACTGAAAGCGCATGAGAAAAATTCATTTATCCTTACTTATGTCCAGATATTGGAGTACGATTCTATGGCTTTGTTGCTAATCACTTATATTAATTTGGATGCTTAGTTCAGGTGGTTTTAATGGGCTCGACAAGTAGTCGTTGTATTATATTAGTATTAAGAGAAAAACTTGGTTGCTCAGTCAGTGATGTTAATTCACCGTGCTATCATAGATCATATTGAGTAAAAGGGATTAAAAGCTATTTAGTAATTATCAGAAGATGAATATAATCTCAAGGGATTTCGATGAACCAAGTTGTCAATTATTTAATAGTTTGTATAAGAGCCTGCACCGTTTCACCTTTCCATAAATTTCAACCCATTGAAAACGTCGTCCACTTGGCCGCTAGTTGCTTGAACAACCAGATAATATGAGTCATGTAACGTCGTCGAAAAATGGATTTGACACACCTGGACGATATTTGCTCGTGGAGGTGCCGTTTCAGTTAATGCGTTTCCGGTCTTATCAAACGAGTCTTTTAATCCTCCTAATGATGCTAGCAACCAGCCAGATCTAAGTACAAGCTATACAATGCGCTTCTTATTTGTGATACTGATGATCCATAACGAATCCCGTGTTTCATTCCGCACTCTGTTCTGTTAAGTACATAGTTTATTTGAGGTGGCTGGTTTCACATATAATTTAGATATATATTAATAATGACACAATTATATGAGCCAAATCTTAATCTTCTCGAACGTTTTCATGATAAAATGTTGATAGCCTAATTGCACTGAAGACTTTTAAATTCCGACTGTCACAAAGGGTTGTGATTATTTCAAAAATCAGTCACGAATTTCCAGCTTTGTATATTGAAACAGAATGTTTTTGAAAATCTCTTTATCATTTTGTTTGACGGTATTTCTATTTGTATTACTCTTGTAAAGGTAAATAAGTCCCAAGAATAAGTAGTTCTGTAAGTATTGGACATTGAGGCTAACCCCGTTAATTTTACCGTACACAACCTAGCTGAAGGCTCTTGGTTATGCACTCGCACTAGATCACATTTGGACTTGACTCTTAAAGCATACTTTGAAACTGATAGCCAGCTCAGACGAAGCGCCTCCCAAAGTATCGAAAACCTTCATTCATCCCTGACAACTGATTCCACTGGGTTGGTATTCTTAGACCGTAAAGGTGTGGAGGGCATAAGCGTTGTCAAATCACGAATATCTAAGGCTGCTGTACTTTTTTTCCTCATTTCTTTGTATACACTGACCTTTATCTAAGATTTGTAAGGCTATATTCCTCAATAGCTTCTGACCATAGCTTTAATACTGTTGGTTAACGTTCACCTTAAAGGTTCCATTATGATGTTGTGAGATTATGGGAAGTAAACAAATTCTTGTTCGTTAAGACTAAGGGATGTAGAGCTGAGTGATTGCTTATTGTTGATCTATTTCTAACTGTTTAAAACGTTTGTTTCATTGACTCATTTTGAGTAAGCCAAGCTTTGACCTCATTCTGTCAGGGAATTTTCACTTAGTTCTCAGATACTCGGTAACTAATTTTAACAGCTATCTTCCGACATTTAGTACGTTGGTTTATACCAGAGAAATCTTTCCCTGCGTGTTTTTAAGCGGCATCAAGCAACAAATAGAGGGAAAATAAGGACGGAAAAAAGCTTAATAAAAGGGTCATCCCGTCAGCAATTATTTCGAAATAAAGAAGAAACGATCCAAAAAGCCTCTTCTCCTGCTTCCGGGAAATAGAGCGAAAATTTCCCCTTTTCATCTTCATTTGTCTGAATTATCTGATTTCAGCCTGGATACGCATTGAACTGTCTAATTTGTGCTTAGTTACGCATTGAATTGTCTATCATCTGATTAGCATAAAATGTCTAAGTTTTCCTCTTTATTTCCACCACAAGACACACGGCGACTGCTGTAGACTACATTGAAAAATGGTTCATGATCAAAGACATTTATTGACAGGATATAACATCATAGATTTCGTGGAGATTAACCAGAGATAGATGCTCTTTACGTATTCTCATTGTAATTACAAAGTTCCGCTGTCAATTATAAGGATCTGTATAAAAAATTACAGGTAATATGTTGTTAATAAGTGTTAGATCCATTTTGAAAGTGAAAATCCCTCCATGCATACATTTGTGATTTCTTCCTTGTAGTTTCTTTATTTGTATATATTGTTAACTTTTTTGATGCTAATTAAGTCTGTAGCGTTTAATTTTCTTGGTTTTCTTATCGTTTTTATTGAAATGTATTTAGTTTGTTTTAATTGTTATTTTTCTGACGGCTGCCATATTGACTGCTCGCTCTTTGATTGTGCGGTTTGATTTTGACTGGGATCGTGCATTTTTGGTTGTAATTTGGAGCACTTTCCCAGATGAGGAGTGTTGGGCATGGGGTCACCGACAATTATCAATTAGAAAAAAACTTGCTAAAGCTCATCGGATTCATAATGATTAATTTCAATAATACCGAATCGAGATTATTATTATACAGAAAATGTATCTTACCAATTCTTAAATATGGTATCTTAGTTTACAGTAACTGCAGGCATAAGGACCTGATTAAAATTGAAGGTGTTCAAAGAAGGTTCACCAAAGCTGTTTTGGGGTATTCTGACAACAAAGACTATCACCAAAGATGTCAACAACTCAAACTAGAACCTCTCTGGATCAGGCGTATCAAATTAAACCTTATCTTTCTCTACCGGCTTCTTAACGGTATTTCTTACTCTTCGCTATCTACCCCTTCATACTCTATGATACCGTCCCAGAATCTACGCAATAAGGAAAATATTCTAGCGATTCTAAAAACCCACACAAATTTACGCCAGAATTTTTTCGTTATTCGCTACTCAACCATGTGGAATAGACTGCCAATGAACCTCCGATGCAGTGAAACTATAATCCGGTTCAGAAGTCTTCTTGATGACTTTCTTTCCGAAAGTGGATTGTGTCACCTTTTGAATATTAACGTGCTTAACAACGATTTATACAAAAATGGTCCGTCATCTATCTAACTGACTGAAAAGCAAAGTGAAACCTTTGAAACTTTTCACGTCTATTTCACTTTATTTTATATTTATCTGAATATACAAAGTCTGCTTATGTTCGTATTTATAATTATTACTGTTATTAATATCATTATTGGTCTTTCGACACATTAGATATTCATTTCATCTCTTCTTGTCCTTCTAAACATATTTTATCCAAAGTCTACAATTAAAAACAAAAAACCCCTATGTTCCACTTAAACAAATAATTTTTTTTCAAAATATTCACAACATATAACATATAAAAATTTATATTTAATTATTCTTTGCAATTAATTATGACTATGATAGCATCATTCTAAATTATTATTATTGCACTAATGTTTATACTACAACCCGGTTTCATTCTGTATACTGTTACATAATTCTACACGTATTTATCCGAGTGCAGTAAAGGTTTATTATTATTGTTACTATTGTTATTATTATTTTAAAATTATTCGTTCATCTCAAAAATCTATATCCATTACACTATTATGATCATGGTTGAACCCTTTCACTATGCGTTCATTTCTTTACTCTCTCCTTTTTTTTTCCTTCTAAATAAATATTATTCTTAAGATTACGAAGCTTTGGATTAAGGCAATAACTTGTGTTACGCTGAAATCAACTTATCAGTCTCTTTTTATCTTCACTATGTATATACACCTCATACACATTGATTATCTTTTGCACTTAGTTGAAACTTTCAGAGCATCACCCAAAACTATGACTGTGCTCGCACAAACACTTATTCTAACGTCATATCTTACCGCAATAATAAGTTATTTACTTATTAATTTATTCTGTTTTATTTTATTTTTATTACTCGTTTTTGTTATACATACATAGTTGTTTATTCTTGTTCTGCGTTAAGATATTTACGTCTTCCGCGTCTCCTTTATTTCTATTTCCTTAGTTTCTTCCTTTCCTCCTTCAAAATCAATTCGAAATTCTTGCTAATTACACAGAACCTCATTTATTATTACTATTCTATTATTAATATTTTATTTTCCTTTTCCTTCCTTTCTCAAACATGGCATATGTATTGTTAACATTATTGAAAATTGTGTATTATTGCATTTTTGAAGAAACCCGAAATGGTTTCTTCACAGCACTTATGTACCCATAAGGTGTTTGTGAATAATAATAATAATAATAATAATAATTGTCAACCAGAATAAACAAACTAAACCATTTAAACTCTGTCCTCTGGGTTGAAGGAAGAATTATGACGCCTCAGGATAAAAGCCGAGATTCTTCGGAAGTCATGAGTTCAATGCCTCTTCTAGCAACCAGAGCAACCATTAATACATGTACATAGAACGTTCGTATAGTGTGGGAGACCGAGAAGACCGGTTAAATAGCAGCAGAAATGAGAAGATACAAGTTGGCAGTACTTGGAATCGGCGAAACTTATTGGACACAAGCCGGACAGCAAAGGCTGATTACGGGAAAGATCCTGTTGTACTCAGGTCAACAAAAGTAAATTGCTCCGTATACTCAGGGAGTCGCTCTGATGCTGTCCATAGAAACACGAAATGCACTTGTACGCTTAAATCAACTAAGACTCGTTTTATCTTCACTATGTGTATACGACTCATACATATTGATTATTTTTTGCACTTAATTGAGACTTTCATGACATCACTCCAAACTATGACTGCATAAACACTTTTTTTAACACCATATCTTACCGCAATAATAAGTTATTTACTTATTAATTCATTTCGTTTTATTTTATTTTTATTACTCATTTTGCGATACATGCATAGTTGTTTATTCTTGTTCTGTGTTAAGCTATTTACGTATTCCACGTCTCCTTTATTTCTATTTCCTTGGTTTCTTCCTTTCCTTCTTTAAAATCAATTCAAAATTCTTGCCAATTACACAGAACTTAATTTATTATTACTATTTTACTATTAATATTCTATTTTCATTTTCTTTCCTTTCTCAAACATGGCAAAAGTAATGCTAAAATTACTGAAGCTTGTGTATTACTGCATTTTTGAAGAAACGCGAAATAGTTTCTTCACAACACTTATGTACCTATAAGATGTTTGTGAATAATAATTATTATTATTATCACTCCTTATTGACATTATGATGCACCCCCATACACCACCTCGATGGCTGAGTGGTAATATTTGTTTAGGTAATAATGTCAGTCAGTCAGTCAGCTACAACGTAGGACCAGGCACATATATGCATCGGTCCAAGTTGCCATACCTCGTTAGCACAACAAGATCAACACCGGATTCATAGTAGTTAATTTAGTGTTGGTAGTAGTATATAAATTATAGGTTGTATATAAGGATATAGTACAGGAAGGAAGAGAGATATGAAGCAATTTTAGTCTCAAGGTTTAAGGGAAGATAAAGAGTGTATACACCTACGCCATTGTGATCGATTCTGAGCCATGTCACACAGAGTCTCCAACCATTGGTTACGATAGTCACGCGGACCCCAACCAGGTAGTCTGCATCTGCCAACATGGCTCAGACTAGAAGTTAGTGACTTCAAGCACTGATGCCATGTTTTGGTTTGGCCGCCCCTAACTCTCTTCCAACCGTCCCCAATACTAGTCATCATAGCGCGTCGTGGTAATCGGTGTTCAGGCATACGTAACACATGGCCCAACCATCTCAGTCGATGAAGATTCATCACCTCATCAACTGATTTACCATCGTTCCTTAATACCCTGCGTCTAACCTCACTATTACTTACCCGGTGATCCCAGCAGATGCGAGCAATATTTCTAAGGCATCTGTGGTCAAATACTAGTAACCTACGAGTATCTTCTACTCTTAATGGCCATGTTTCACAGCCGTAAAGTAGAACAGAACGAACTGATGCGCAGTATACTCGTCCCTTAATTGATAGACGGATATCTCGTCTACGCCATAGGTGACGTAAGTTGGCAAAAGCCAAACGAGCTTTTTGAATCCGTGCTGAGATTTCGTCAGACACCAACCCATTAGGGCTGATTAGACTTCCAAGATAAGTGAAGTTGTCGACGCGTTCGACTACTTCACTCCCTATCCTTAGTTCGGGTGTTGACGCAGGCCAGTCCTGGAGTAACAATTTACATTTGGATGGGGAGAAACGCATCCCAAACATCCTGGCATTATTACTGAGTTCCAACAGAAGACTCTGCATTTTGCCAGCGTCTTCACCAAACAGGACTATGTCATCTGCGTATTCTAAGTCGCTTAGTGGCCCCCCTGGTAGGAGATCAATTCCTGTAGATTCAGTCGAAGAGAGTGTTATTTGCAGCAACAGGTCTATAATGAAGTTAAACAAAAACGGGGATAGTGGACAACCTTGACGGACACCACTTGAGGTTGTAAAATCATATGACAGTTCGCCGTAAGCTCTTACTCGACTAATAGTGTTCGAGTAAAGAGCCTTCAAAAGGTTTATGTACTTCTCAGGTACACCTTTCAATGACAGACACTGCCACAGAACCTCTCGGTCTATAGAGTCAAATGCTGCTTTCAAGTCAAGAAAAACTATTATTGTCGGACGCCGATAAGCGTGTCTGTGCTCTAAAACTTGACGAATGGTGAATATGTGGTCGATACAGCCACGACCAGGTCTGAAGCCAGCCTGATTTTCTCGTGTTTGCAGTTCACGAGTCTTAGTTAGGCGCCCGATAATTATTGAGGCTAGTATTTTAGATGCTATGTTAGTCAGACTAATCCCTCTATGGTTATCGCAGGATGATTTGGACCCCTTTTTATATATTGGGACAATCAGTGATTGTGACCAGTCGGATGGGATTACATCCGTCTCCCAGATTTTAGCCAGAATATTAGTCAACCTAATCGCTAAAATTGGACCACCATATTTAAAGACCTCTGGAGCCAATCCATCTGGACCAGCTGCTTTTCCTCGTTTCAGATTACTTATAGCCTTTTGAACTTCAAGTAGGGTCGGGGGGCCTACCTCAATGTTCCATTCAGGTTTTCTGGGAATAGTGGGTAGTTGTGCAGTAGCTGAAGGCCAGCTAAACTGCTCCTTAAAGTGTTCCGCCCATCGTTCTAAACGTTTAGGTTGAGAGCAGATAAGGGTTCCGTCTTTTTCGGAGATTGTCTCACTTACACTTGACTTCTTAATTCCGGTTTCTTTTATTAGTCTGAATAGTTGCCTGGTGTTGCCTACAGCCGCTGCCTTTTCCATCTCTTTTGCTTTCGTTGCCCACCACTGCTCACGATCGTTCCTTAGACTTTTAGTTAACCTAGATCTAATTTGTTTACGCTCTTCGTCGTGTTCAGAGCCTGATGGGATGAGTTTACGCGAATCCATCAGTGAAATAGACTTAGAGGAAATCCACTGGTTTTTTGGAGCCCTATGGCTTAAATGACTAATAGATGTGACTGCTGTTTCCACAGCTGTTCGTATGTCTTTCCAAGCAGCATCTGGGTCAGTCTCATTTACAGAACTGCCTAGATGTGAACTCAGTTGTTTCTGGAATTCGCATTTGGCTTTCTCGTCCTCCAGTTCAATCCTAATGGGTCTTCTTAGTGTAATTTTCCTGCGTCCATTGAGGCGCAGACAAATGCGCGCTCGTATTAAAGCGTGATCAGAGTCTAAACAAGTATTCCAATACGAGCGACAATCTTCTATTGAGCCTCTCCAACGATGACTGATGACAATATGGTCTATTTGAGTCCATCGTTGGTTTGGTGCAGGTGGTCGCCATGTTAGACGATGTCTCTCCTTATGCTTAAAATTAGTGCTTGCTAAAAATAAACGATTGTCTGAGCATAGTTGCAACAGACGATCACCATTATCGGTTCGTTGAGCCGGAATACTAAAACACCCACCTAAATGTCTTTCTGTTTGATTTAAGCTGCCTACCTGGGCATTAAAGTCACCCGCTACGACTACTATGTCTGAGCGCTTAGCTTTCTGAAGAAGCTCAGAGAGTTTTCTGTAAAAGTCATCTTTTACTTCATCATGGCTGCAGTCAGTGGGAGCGTAGGCAGAAACGACGAAAAGGCAACGACGTGTGTCCCTATCCTTCCGACTTCTTACGGAGCCATTTAGCCGGACAGCACACAGGCGACTGTTAACGGGGATCCATTCTAGTAGTGCCTGTTCTGCCCTTCTACTTAGTGCTATGCCTACACCTGCAAGTCCGCGAGAACTAGCCAACGGGTCGCCAGATACACGGAGGGTGTATTTCGTCGGCTGTCCATTTTGGCGAGGTGAGGTCAAGTGAATGACCACACTGGGATCCTGTATGCGTGTTTCGGAGACACAGCATACATCAATGGTACGAG
Source organism: Schistosoma mansoni (assembly GCF_000237925.1). Taxonomy (NCBI): domain Eukaryota; kingdom Metazoa; phylum Platyhelminthes; class Trematoda; order Strigeidida; family Schistosomatidae; genus Schistosoma; species Schistosoma mansoni. The sequence continues at coordinate 2,812,699 of NC_031500.1, forward strand.
ATTCTAGAGTTTTAGCTAAGGAGGCCTGTTGACCGATTTGGCATAGGGTACGTACGTTGAAGGCTCCAATGTGTAGTTTGGAGCGAGGTTTTAGTAGACCTGGGACAGCGTTTCGCGCACTAGAATCGTTGGCCATGGTGACACTTGAGGAGGAAACCGGGACAGGAAGTTTAGTGTTGAAAGTCAAGGTAGAAGGAATAGTAGGAAGTGAAGAAGGAGATTGATTATGAATACAGTGGTCTTGAGTGTTGTTAGAGGTATGAGGGCAGTTATCACTTCCCGGTTGCCCACACCGTGGAAGGAAGGTAATAATGTACATTTGTATTTATGATGAAATTTAGAACCGCTATCTCCATAATCCCCTTGTTCTGATTTCAATTGGGAATATCGCATATCTAACTACTGAAACAATTATTCTTCAGCCAAACCTTAGTTCGGATTTTACGACGGCAGATATTGAGTCTTTGTTTTATCATGTGATTAACGCGTCACAGATTCGCGACGCCCGGAGGTTTCTAAGTTGGCACCAAAGGGACAAAACGAATGAACTAGAAACCTATAGGATGAAGGTATATTTGTTGGGTGCGACCTCCTCACCTAGTTGCGCAACGTTCTTACTACAAAGTGCTATCCTAGATAACGAGACTAGGTTTCTTGAGTGTATATACAGACAGCGAAGGAACGGTTTACGTCGACGAGAAGGAGCTAAATAAGTATATTCTCAGCTGAAGGAAATGTTATAATCAGGGGTTTTAATGTAACCGAGTGGGCCAGTAACAATACTGAATTAGTGGAGTTTATTCCAATGGAACGCAGCATAGAAAAAAAAGTTGATATTTGTTTATCTATGAAAAGCAATGAAAGGAATCTAGGGATGTCGTGGAATGTTCGAACGGATAAGATTTTCTTCAGGGTGTGCGAATCCGATGCAACTTCTACAAGTAGAACCATTTTTTCGTATATAGCTTCTATATTCGACCAAGTGGGGCTTATAGCTCCAGTTGTTTTACCAGCTTCCTTCAACATACTATGCCATCACATTAACATTTTCCTTATGCAACCTCTGGCCACGGATAAGCCAGTTTCTTAAGAATTTCAATCTACTCACATCTAGTTTTCTATTATTAGGTAGACTTTGTTAGTGACGCAAGGGCAAAGCTATCTGGTGATGTCCGTTCACTAACTGTATGTATTTGGACACAGCATCCAAGGCTTTATGATATTCGACCGTTATCAGCACACGGTGATTCAAGTTTTCTTCGAAGTCCAATTTATACAACTGGTCGAATCTTGCTTATAGTTTATCGTAAGTCGATAGATAATTCGTGAAACTCATATTTCTCATGCTCTCACTGTAAGGCCCAAACAACATCCAACCCTAAAGGGGTTATTATAGCGTATGGATCGTTAGATTTTCCCACTCTCTTCTCTTTCGTTTCATGTGCCACATGTACACTGAACACTACCAGTACTTCGACGTCTTCTTTGCCAACTCTTGGAAGGGTCACACTGAGCAAGTGAGACCATGATGCTATCTGAGGTGTCGTTGGTACCATCCTACGTAACATAGATAGTCTCTCAACTGTCCATATCTTTGGAATTTTAAATGATGAAGACGGATCTAAGGAGGAAACCTCCAGTTGAACCTCTTTACCATGAAATGTGGATTGTCTGTCCAGCGTTTTCAATAAAAGCGTCTTGAACTCTCACTCTAAACCCAACTTTCCAGCTGTATCCTCTGTAAAATGCAAAACGTCTAAACCACTCTCTAGGAAAGCGCGAGTCTGTACCACTCTCGATTTTTTTATCAATACAGACACTAACGCAAATGCTACTTGTCTCTGTACACGCTCAACACTTTCCTCCGTACACAGTTGGGTATTAATGTGGGCAGCTATATTAATATCTCTGCTATTCCTGCTTTTAATGTAACAAGGTATGGTGTCTCCAACTACAACCCTCGAAGGCACATGATCCCGGTGCTCGACAGTTTCTTGCTATGTGGTTCGCCTTCAGACAGACATTACACAACTTCAATACCAACTCTATCTTTTCATTAACATCCCTATCTCTAAGCCTTTCACATTGGTCTAAGGGGTTGTTTCCAGTACATGATAAACATGGTAACCCAAAGGTTCTTGGTCTCCCGCGTAGAGCGACATGAGACCCACTCGTGTTAACAAACGACAATCTCACTTGATACTCCTAATCAATGCTATTTTAGTAACAGCAACCGATCGCCTTTGGTTGCGATTTGACAGATCACCGTTGACAAGTAATCCATATCTATTTTTAGCAATGCCAGACTGCTCTTTCACAAATTCGCAAAGGTCCTTGAATGAAAGCGTTCCACCTGTCTTAAGAACCCTACGTGCAACTTCAAATCATTTTTTTCTGTAAGTGTAGTGGGAGTTTTAAGAACATACATTCGATGATCTTCGTGGAACTAAGATTGGATACATAGTTCATCTTCATGGATGTAAACTCACAAATGTGCATCTCACGAGACAGTCTTCTTAAATCATCTAGATCAGTCCTCTTAATAGCAGGGACGTTCAGCATCTTATCGATAGACTCATGAGTTACTATGTGTCTCTGACCGAATGCTTCCTAGGGAAGATCTAACGCTTTACAATAGCCTTTTTTGCGGCGTAAATCTGCTTCCTTTTTGATCAAATGAATGATTGTTTGTTGTCAAAATATACGTACTGTCTATCCTCGTATGTAATAAATGACTTTATCCCGCGTTGGTGAACAACGGAGTTAAATACGTCAAATACGATAATGGATTTAGGATACATATATTTTCTACAGTCATCGAGCTGGCCAGGGAATCAGAGCGATGAAGCGAACAGAAGAGAGAGAAGCAAAATGATGTGCGCTTTGGAGATAGCTGGGAAGCCAACTCGAGAGTGAAGCAAAAATAATGCGTATTGGAGATGGCTGGGAAGCCAACTCACTATGAGCAAGCATTGCTCAATATTTTTAATCAGACGAAAATGAATGACAGACATATAATGAATAAGATACGAAGTGTGCATACATATACACTCATATAAAAAGTAGTCAAGGTTAGTAAGCGAATAATTAACAAGATCAAAATATGACTCATAATGGATAGGCGAGTTGGCTTGGTCAGTAGCTAGAATGAATTATATGAGCTTAACATATAAACTGATAGTACACCTTCTTCTGGCTCGAGCGATGCACAATGAACAATAGTAGCCTTAGTTTCACCATTACAATACTGAACCAAATAGTTCGACCCAGATCGCAACTCAACTCTTTCATCAAAACAGTCCTCGAAACCCCGTATGAAACTCCAATAGTTCATGGGATTATCATTAAACCTAATGATCTCCCTCTTTGGTAGGTCTAAAGCTTTAAATATCATTGTTATCCAGTCTTTTCCAGGAGGAATATCAACTGCACGTGAGACAGATGTAGAATCGTATGACATTACCTTTTTGGCCGCAACTTCGTTATAATGTTCTCCTCCCTTTTGACGTAGCCATTCTAACTCCATTCCTCTTTCTGTCTGAGCTAAGCGTACTTTTGAAAATTCTACCTGTAACAAGAGATCCGTTCGATAGCTATTTCCTCCAAAATCGTCATCACTACGAGTTTCTGAATAGTGAGGGGACAATTCAGGAATCTGATCATTTTTATGATTCCCGGTTGACATTTAACAGTACTCAATGTATGAATTTCTGGCGAGATGCCGGTCGAAACTTTGTGTGATTTAATTTGTCTTACAGATATACTGTTTGAACTGCAGACGCAATGCTGGCGATCCCAGAGTCTATGTGAAAGATATGGTCAGAACAAGGACAAATTAGCTTTAAACTTTATCTGTTTCTAAACGTAGAAACGATTAGATCAGTACAATAACTAAGGGAATTACAGTTATTAAGTGGAACACACAAACACAACGACCGGTGCTGCGTGTTTTATAGAAATAAATAAAAATTATGAGTCACACTAATATAATAGGATAATAATGTCTTTCAATTGGTAGATCACATGCCATGGGGATAGTTTACAGACACATCTGACCAGATTAACGTGGTGGGTGCTTAAGCAACGATTTGATTGGCTAGTTACGGAAAAAAATAACACAGAATCAAACTCAATTTAATGATTATCAGGATAAGGAAGGGTTAGGAACCTTGATGCTTTGTTCTATAATGAGCCTTTTTTATCTTTCACTGACACGGAGTCTCATTTTGGAAGAGTCTTAATATCCATAGAAATCTGTTTTTGTCTGGGCGTAATGCAGAAAGCCAGAAAATCACCTGCGTCTACAGATGTGTTGAGTTTGAACAATATCGGTGAATGCATACCAGGGCGACATTCTTATTCTGACGCACATAAATGGCACGTGTATCATTTTCCTGACTTTAAGAAGCTCAGACTTGGTGTCTTTTAGAGCATGTGAATCTGTTATATTAATCAGGATTTCATTGCTGGATTGTCTTATTCCTTCTAAATACCTCTGAATCAACACAATCCAATAATTATTGTGTCACTCATCTGGTCTGGAATATCGGCAATGTTGGGGCTATCAAGACACTTAAGTGGATTAAAAATGTTCATGTTGACTTTCTTATGTCATTCGTAAGGTTTCAGTGACTATTGTTATTACTTTTTACCAAACGAGTCTTCAACATGTCTGGAATTACGAGAACTAAAATAAACCTACCTATTTGTGAATAGAGTAGTAAGACCAATTAAAAATCCTGGAACCCGTGTCTGCGATAGTTTTAGATAGTGTCCTGTTCCTAAGTTTGGCTAGACGTCAGAGGGCAGGAGCCTTCAAGCTTTTCTGAGGTATGGCTGGTGAGCTATTAGTAGCAGATCAACTAATGAAAAAGTAACAAGGTAGAAAAAAGTGGGAAAATCAAGATAGACCACCCAAGGAAATTTGCGAATCAAAACCTATGTTTGAAAAAAATATCAGGGCATTGTGAGCACTAATGAAGGTGACAGGTGCAGAGAGGAAATGATAGGAAAATCGTAGTAGAGATGTGCTATGTAAATTTGTGTTTACATGCAAAATCGAACGAAAATGTGCACATTAAAAAATTTAATCTGGAGATTTTATGAAAAGACATTCCTTATGTGTCAAAGGGATTCCGGACTGTCTACTTTCAAGATCAAACGACTAAAGTGAATAACATATGCTGAAAGTCGGCATTACATAAAAGGGTAGTATATAAAATGGCATATGAAGTTTGGAATATGATGCCTCATCATGTGGTGTGGTTACTTATATCCACCTAAGTAGTATATTGCGATGGTCGGGCACTGGATATATTTCAGTAGAAGATCAATAAAGAAAGAACGGGAACAAAGCCCAATTGGTATAAAAACGCATGAAAAGTAATAATTGGAGACGATGAACTGATATTTACAGAAGGAACGGTCAAGATTGAGTCAATTGATTGATAGTTCGCAAATTAACTATTTACTATATGGTTCTCGTATTTTACTGAGATATTCTGTATTTTGTGCTGAAATACATTCGACTGTCCACGCTCGCCTTTTTGTTTATTACAATCAAGTATAATTATGTATATTTGAAAGTGTTAGATTGAGGTTTGAACTGAATCAGTAAATCCAGAAACTATTTATAGCATACAAATACAATTTAAAGAACAATGTGTGAAAAGTGATGTAAAATTTGGCATCACACATAGTTGCGTACGTTTTGAAAGGGCTAGATTGTGGTCCTGCCAGAAAGTCAAAACAAATATATAATTATATGCATATGATCATATATGTTCTGAATTTGTTAAACTGAGATCTTATGGCAAAAAATATAGTGCTAATACATAGGCGTTTCTGGAATGATTTGTCTTCTGTAAATCTAAGTGGATAATCCGTCCTATTATGAATGAATCCCAAAAAAGGAAACCACAAGCTTCAGCCTGCGGGTAGAGTCCTATTCGTCGCGTGAGATCATAAACATTGTCTGGACATCAGACAACCTCAATTAATCGTTCGTCAGAACAAACATCGCTCAATAAAAGCAGTCTTAAATATAATCGTTCACTTGACAACAACTGTTGTTTCGAAGGATCGACAAAAATATATCCTTCTGCGCATGGACAAATGTGCACAGTATCAATGGAGGTGACCTTTAAACCACCATTTACTGCATCAACCTGAAGTCTGGATAGGCGATGGCCATGTTCAGACCTGAAAGGGAAATTCATTTGAAATGAAACAAACGTAGATAATCGATGTCGTCTTCATTGTGTAGGTTGTGGTTGTGAGTTAGAAAGTGCCTGCTCTTTGGAAGAATGTTGGTCACCATCATCAGCTACATCGTGAACACAGGAACCTGATTTCGAAGCACTGCGTTTACGCCCATATGTACAAACGTATCTGATAAAAAATACTTTACAGTTAGGTCATCTTAGTTCTTTTGATATGCCAATATGACACACTTATTGAGAGTATAATGTACAAAGAAATGTCAGTCACAGGCGTCTTATTACCCTATGAAATTCTTTCAGTGAGGTCTCAAAATTGTCTCAACTGGTAAATTGTCGCGATAGCACAATATTGTCGAAGATTCGTCCCATAACATGCATCATTACAACGGCACTACTTTCGCAACTTGAAGGATGGATGTTATCAAACACGGAGTGGCTGAACTAGAATCTTATTTAGAATTGTCTTGATTTGATTGCTTCTGCAAAACTGTGCGATTTGTCGAGGTGACGCACCAACCTTTTTACGAAAATTCGAACTTAAAGCGCTCACTAACCTCCAACAAATAACGATGCCACTGAATCGAGTTGAGCGTTGATTTAGTTGTCAGTTAAGGATTTGTAACACATCATCAATTGGCTTTATTCGAGTAAGAATTGTAGCCCAAAAATTTACTTGGAGTATATGCCCAGTCTATGGTGCGTAAACTAAAACTGGAGTTTTCGTATTCAATGTGCCTGTTAAGTGGATCAGCACAAACTGTGAAAGAGAGGAGATGCTAGAGTATTTGCGGATGAAGTAAGTGTCGAAACAGTTTAACATTAACAGAGATTCAATAATGTTGTGTAGTTTCCAGCTGTCTTGTATAATTATGCTTAGTTTGATGCAAAACCATGGATTCCATACAGATCAAGAATACCTAAAATAAATTAAACCACTAAAACTCCACCGTCCGAGTTGAAAAATCTTCATTCAGAAGGATTATGACGCCTCATGGTGAAGGCCGAGATTTTTCGGAAGCCATGAAACCGATACCTCTTCTAACAACCACAGCAACAATTAACATAGGTACATATAATATCTGGACAATGTGGAAGACCGCTACGACTGATCACATAGCTACGGAATGTGAAGATACAACCTAGTGGTGCTCGGAATCAGTGAAACCCATTGTAACCAAGCTGAACAGAAGTCAGATTCAGGAGAGTTGCTGCTGTACTCACCAAGAGGAACATGCTCCACATACTCAGGGAGTTGCTCTGATGCTGTCAAGAGAAGCACGTAGAGCACTCATAAGGTAGGAATCTCATGGATCCAGAATCATCAAAGCATCCTTTAAGCAAAGAAGGAGGGAATCACGGTGAATGTTATCCAGTACCACGCACCCACGAATGATAGCAATGAACACGATAAAGACCAGTTTTACTAGAGTCTGCAAATGATCATAGAGAAGTGCCCATTACAGGAACTGACTATCCTGATAGGAGATCTAAACATCGAAGTTGGGATGGACAACACTGGATATGAAGATGTAATGGGACGACAAGGACTGAGAAGTGAGTCTGATACAGTTAAACAAGTACAGTATAACAATCGCTGGTACAATTGGTTACAATAAAAATAATTGTTTCTATCATTGCAATCGTGTTCTTATCGAGACAGGCCGGTAACTACAGGAGCACTCCGCTAGAAAGGGTTTACACTTTCGATACGTAGCGGTTTCGTTCGTGGGACTGACCGTGAAATGTGCAATTGTGGGACGAAGGCGTTGGCAGAACAGGAAGCGATCGTTGATCCTCGAGTTGCCACCAAAGGTCTTTGACGTAGAACGGTACCAGGAGGAACGTACTGTATTGATTGCTTGGGTTAGCATGCTACACCAGAATGGTTTGTATCCAGAATCTGAAGGTTGCGTTCGTAGAGGTCCGGACCAGAAACGCTGCAGACGTAAGACGAAACCAGGTTGAGCCAAAGAACCAAATGCGACCAGAATAACCAAGTTCGGGACCAAATGTATATCATACGTATTTGGAGCCAGAGATCGACTGAGTGCGTTGACTAGGGCGTGGGTGATTAGACCAGCTTTCGCCAAAGTTGACTGAAGTCGACGATACCAATAGAGCGACGGTCGAAGTCATAGGTCGGGATAAATAGAAAAATCAAAGAAAAAGAGAAAAGTGTAGCGTGTGTGTAGTTTAGGGGTAGGGTTCTATACTGTATCCGCTGCTGGTTATGAGGTTAGTCGCGAAAGCGTACGGGTAAGTGTACTCGGCGACCGGAACGTGAGACGGTAGTCTCGTTCGAACCTCGTGAGCCTGCAATCTCATCCGCAGTCAAGGGCAGTGGGTCTACTGGCCTGGACGTGAGACGGAAGTCTCGTCCGTAGACGGGACAGATGACACGTGCTGTTGACTGGGACGTGAAAATGAGGTCTCTGATGTATCTAGCGTGGGATCCGAAGTAGATGTAGAGTTCCCGCTAGAAGATTTGATGGGTCTAGCATTGAGTCTCGGCTTATCAGGTATGGCATTGTCATCGAAGTGTGCTGGCTTGAGACGATCAATGCTGACAATTTCGACGCGGCCATGTCGATCAACCTTGAAGGTCTTTTCGTGACGGGAAATCACATGAAAAGGGCCTTTGTAAGGCTGTTTTCTCAGATTGACTGAGTCATCCGCAGCGCTTAGTCAAAGCATCGTAGCTTGAGACTTACTGTTACTGATAGGTACGACAGAAACTTGGGCACCTGTATCCACAAGGTACCTAGCGTTAGTGCGATACACGTGCACTTAAAATAAACGGTCAAACTGAGGTAAAGGGCCGGTGAGTACGGCCGTATTTACTCATCGGCTCAGGAAGTTCCCGCCTTGTATGAGCAGGGAGCTCGACAATGACGGGCACCGGCCTCGAAGGCACGGTGGAACCAGCGCCAACCCGAACTCGCCTCCGAAACCGCCTTCTGGCGTGACTTGGAAGATGCCCACTTAGGGTGAGTCGTTACGGCTTTACGAGATCTTGACCTGGGTCGGGGGACGTAGGGATCCAGCACATTTGATCGGTCTCGAAATCTGAGACGGGTGTGGATACACCTATCCCTATCCTCATGAGCCGTAGGTCGCCTAGCATCGAGATCAATGTTTGAATGTGAAGTATAGGCAACTGTATAGTTGTCTCGGGAGCTAATTCCTGCTAGGATTTTGTCTGCTATGAGGGCCACCTGGTTGATTGGAGTGTCCTCGAGCAGAGCCGTGAGGGTTGGTTGAATACTCTCTGGTAGAGCTTCGAGCCACAGCTTTTTGACTATCTCAGAGTCAGCTGTTGTGTTTCCTGCAAGATATTGCAGGCGCGTGAGGTGGTGGCTCGGTTTAGCATCACTCATAGGGTGACGTGCTAATTGAGTCCTCAGTCGTTCCTCTCCTGACGGGAGGAAATGTCGAAGGATTGCATCCTTGAGACTATCGTAGACGTTTGAAACGTTTAGATTGAGGACAATCTCACGAACAGCGGTTAAATGATCCCCAGGCAATGATTCCAGAGCGTAGGCGTATTTTTGCCGTTGATTGGTTTTGCGGCGAATCTCGAATTGAGATTCCAGTGCCGCGAACCAAACTTCTGGATCGTGGGGAATAAAAGAAACCGGTCGAAAACTTATTGCCTATACCTCAGAGTCTATTATATTAATGCTATTTTTATCCTTATTCACCATTTTAAGTTGCCAGAATATTATATATTGAAAAATATAAATACGAATACGTGCAACAAATGTGGATAGATAAGTAATAGACTCACCGCTTTGTTCTTGTTTGGAAAATTGACCAAAGTTGAATTGTGCTCGAAGAATTGATTTACCAGTTGTGGTTCACTAGAAGTATTGCGTGTTCACTTGTCGGGATTACCAGATGTAGTAGGCGTCGAGTCGAGGACGGACTACGATCACCACTAAAATTCGATTACGCGCCCAGAAACGACTTGGTTCCTTTGATAACTTGCAAACCAGAAGACTTTAATTAGTCCAGATAAAGTATATTTATTGGCGATCTCGTGGTATCAAAAGAATACCGAGACATGCCAGCGAGTACAGGCAAAATGGGCAGTGCGTAAGAAAGTTCGAACCAAACAAGGCGGATAGCGGAACAAGAAGTGAGTCTGATACAGTTAAACAAGTACAGTAAACAATCGCTGGTACAATTGGTTACAATAATAATTGTTTTTATTATTGCAATCGTGTTCTTATCGAGACAGGCCGGTCACTACAAATTCCCGAAATAGTGCAATTTACAGCAAATAGAACTCGGTGAGCCTAAATAAACGTTTTGTATTTAGAATTCGAAATCAAACAGTCATCAAGTACAAAGGAATCATTAGTTCATACAAACACCACATCCGCCACAGCTTAAATGATGATCCGAATTCCTGCAATCAACTGTACCTTTTCTCCTTAGGTTCATTATATGTCTGTCCGACTATGTATTGGATTTAGACTCTGTATTATCGAGAATGTACTCACTAGGATTATAATTAATAACCAAAATTGGAAAGGACCCATCTGGGTCCTGAAATTATATATATACAACATGTCGGTTGTATACTGAAATCACTGATATCTTGAATGTGAATCATAAATTTTTCAACACTATCCTCCCACACGAAATAATGTAAGGTTCTTATTTCGAAATGTTATGACTAATTTGACTTTCCCAATATGCATTACCTTCTCATATCTCATACTTTGATTACTATATGTGAGTATTTAGGGATAAACACTGATATATAATTTGAGGCATTCCATCATGTAACTCTGACTTGCATAAAAATATGATACCTATTCCTTTTCACGTTAGGACGCACAGATAAATATTCATTGATATGTGTACTTAACTCATGTGATTTATCTAGGCTTGACTCACCCAAAAAACAATCAAATAAAAAATATGCATCTCCCTCATACTCATTAGGATAATCTTGTACACGATTTGAATTTGCTGCCCGTGCAAACTTCATATCTGGGCAAACTGATTCTCTGACTGCTTCGCGAAAACTTGCTATTCCCTTTGATTCACCATACCACTGATTAGAGATTCTACTTGACACACATTGGTTTAGAGAATATCTAACGCCTGATACAGTAACACCAGAAATGTCACTAGGATTCGACTCATTCGGAACATATTTGTCACATTCATTAGGGATATCAGCAGAAGTAAATCTATTGTGATGACAAATGATATTCGATGCCATACTATAAGGACTGTAATCAGATTTTAACTCATTTAGAACTTGTTCATCACATTTAGTTAAGATTTCACTAAAAATAAATGAATCTTTAGGATACACTACATTTGATAAAATAACATCAGAGTTCTGGTCAGGACTTGGTGCACTTGACATATCTTCCACATATTTGTAAATAATTTCACCAGAAATACATGAACCATGGGAACAACGCACATCTAGTGAAATGATATCATGAGTCTGATTAGAGCATGATTCATTTGAAACATTCAACTTAATAGGATCGGAATTACACCGTTTAGCATCACTTGCAGAGAAATGAACAATAGTATTACAAACTGCCTATATGTGTCCAATTTTACCATATTTAAAGCATTTAGCATTACGATATACACATGAATTATATGAGTGAAATTTGCCACAGGACAAACATTTACCAAACTTGTGCCCATCTCCGTGACCTGCTCAGCAACTCCTCAATGAATTATCTTCATAACCTCAAGTACGCATTGGATCGCGATGACGAAGTAATGTAGCGGAATTCTTTATGTCCTGACAAATCATTTAATGAAATTTTACTCCTTTATAGTATTCGAAATTTGTACACTTTACATGGTCTAGTATTATTTGCTTGAGAGTTGCATAAGGAAGCGAAATAGTCACAATTGATTGATCACTGGGTAGTGATCAACGTCATGTGTGTCAAGTCCTTCTTAGTGCTGATCGAATGCTATCGATCAAGTTGCAATGTGGCCACTAGTCTGGGTGGCTCGACACTGCGAAATAGGCTTGTCTGGAAATGCCAAAGTCTTTAATAAGTTGTAGGCCCCTTTCCCGATGAATGTAAGGAAATGGGCCACAATATTAACGCCCCAAACATTTTCCTTGGTCATAGTCCAGAATTCGAACCTTACCATATAATCCTCAAAAGCATCGAAATTTGAATGTATGTCCAATTGTTCCATCACAGGCACCATCGCGACGCCAATGTGATGAGTAGAAGTATCTGAAATATTGTACGAACTAGGAATCCCAGAACGAATGCGATTTAGACCAAAGAAAACTAGATGAGCACAAACGAACGTATTGTATATAGAATTCGAAACCAGGCAGTCATCAAGTACAAGGAAATCATTAGTTTATACAAAAAGCACAAAGGGATCTTCAATTAATATTGTTTAAATTATGATTAGTAAAGTACAACTTAGACTATAAATGCTTATTAAAGATTTATGAAGAGAAGATGTATTAAATGATGGGAACTAACTGCATAAATTAAATTCATTTTACATCATTTTTATTCACAAGATTATGAGAGAATATTTTATAGATTCACTCTTTTAGTTAGCTAAGAGAAAAGAAACTATCTCAATAATAGAATCTTCTAAATAATTGAAAAGTAACAAAAGTGTGGATTCAGTGCAAGATTGGAAGGTTAGTGTAGTGATTAGGAGTATTTGAACTATGGTATAAACTAGCAATCCCAGCAATAATGCAATATAATCAAGAAGTATTAGATGAGCACGAACGAATGTAGTGTATTTGGAATTCAAAATCAAAACAGCCATCAATACAAAGGAATCATTGGTTCATTCAAACACTACAGTTAGTTTATTAATTTAGAACTACCTATTGTAAAACTCATCATCTGCTACATATCATACACCACTAAAATATTAAAGACAATGTAGTTATGACGTAATATTAAATGGCAAGTCATACGTAAACTGATGTACATTAATTAATAAGAGCTTTCGTTTAAATTCCAACTAGTAGTTTCACAGTAGCTGAGTCTCAAATTAATGTAAGACACTAAAGAGAAAAAATGTATCTGTAAAAATCTCGGCGATTGAACTTTAAATAAACCTAATGTTCTGCTCAGAAATCTGATTCAAGCATTGCTACGGAGATATAATCAAACATCAAAATTGACAAATATGAATAAATACATGGTTCTCCGGTTAATTGTATGGCAAACGGGTTATCCTATCATGTTAACAATCTTGAAAGTAAGATTTTCTGCAGTATTTACTTATTTGAACACATAAAAACTGGTACAAGGAGGGCACCAAATACACATGCGCCAAACAATAATAATAAGGTTGTGAAAAGTTAAGGAATGTAAATTGCCTATAATAAAAGAAGAACAACAACGAACAGAAATTTATGTATGAGAGTGAAATAATAATAATAGTGATAATAATAATGGGAGAGGTGGTTCAGTCAGCAAGAGTACAACCAGGAAGAATTCTTTCAGTTAAAGAAGTTACGTCCATTTTTTTTTATAAAGAAAGTAAAAAAAGTTACAACAGGATCGCCACTGGCTTCTATTCTGAGCCATATCTGATAACGTCTCTAGCCACTGTGTTGCTTAATCTCTAGGACCCCAGCCAGGAAGTCGTGAAGAACCAACATAAGCCAGTCATGTACAGCTTTCTTTCATTACATGAGACCATGTCATACACTGACCTCCTCTCCGCTTTTTCCAACTAGCCCCAGGGTCGGCAAATAATGCACGACGTGGAATTCTCTGGGACGACATTCGTAGAACATGTCCAAGCCACCGAAGTCGGTGTTTCAAGATGGTGACACCAATTGAATTATCGTCGCTGAGCCTGAACACGCGATGCTGAACCTCTGTATTACTAACATGGTTTTGTCTCTGTATTTCAACAATCCTTCGGAGACAACGATGATCGAACACAGAGAGTCGTCTAACATCCTCAACTCGGAGAGGCCAGGTTTCACAAGCATAGAGTAAAACTGATCTCACTGACACATTGTAGATCCGACACTTTACAACCAGACTAACGTCACGAAGGCGCCAAAGATGGCCCAGATTTGTATAAACCGTTATGGTTTTCACTATACGTGAATTGATCTCGCCACTCATGCCACCACCAACACTTATGCAACTACCCAAACACACGAACTTCTCGACTACTTCAATCTGCTCACCATTCAGGGTGAGTACAGGATTAGAATCCTGCCAGTCTTGTAGGAGTACTTTGCACTTTGAAGGTGCAAAGCACATACCGTACCTATGGGCACTGATTTCCAGTCGACTGTGTGCGAATCACATGGCTTGGGCATTATCGCAAAGTAAGACAATAACATCCGCCTACTCAAGGTCGAGAAGTCTTTCTCCGGGCAACAGATCCACACCGCCATTACTTACATCCATCAGAGCTGTTTCCAGAATGTCATCGACAGCAAAGTTGAAGACAAATGGTGAGATTGGGCAACCCTATCTAACCCTACTGCTTGAATGGAACGATGGAGAAAGGTGGTTGTATACCCTCACCCTACCTGAGGTGTTTGCATATAGGGCCTCTAAGATGCTAACAAACTTCCCAGACACACCCTACTTTAATAGACAATCCCAGAAAACAGTCCTGTCCAACGAATGGAAGGTAGCCCAGATTTCAAGACACACTACGATTGTTGGCCTGTGATAAGTATGACGGTGTTCTAACATTTGGCAGAGGGTGAAGATATGACCAATACATCCTCGACCAGAACGAAAACCAGCCTGCTCCTACCGAGTCAATCTTTCTCGGGTTTTGAACAATCTACGAAGTATGGCGGAAGTCAATAATTTGGACTCAATAGGAAGTAGACTTATCCGCGATAGTTGTTACAGAATCGACCTTAACCCTTTTTAAACTTAAGAACAGCTATCGACTCATTCCATGGTGTTGGAACACTCTTTAACTGCCAAACCTTTGTAAACAACGTAGTCAGTTCCTTAACCATAAAGTCACCACCATCTTTAAAAAGGGCGGGAAATAAGTCATCTGGGCCTGATGATTTGTGGCGTATTAAGAATTGGAGTTACTTGCAGAATTTCGCCTCGTCAGGTGGATCAGTCTTCACATGCTATGGAACGCACTTTCTGTAGAAGAACTGTCAACTGGTGATAAAATTCATATTCCATCGCATTCGAGCTGCAATCTATTGGAGAATAGGTGGAGATGACGAAAAGATATCGTTTCTCACACCGATTTCTTTTTACTTTGATAGAACTTTATAATCTAATAGCACATAACCGAATGTTGACTCCTTTACTGTATACTAAAAACACGTCATCATAATACTGATCAATCTAAAAATTGTTGATTTATCAGTAATTAGAATATGTAAAACCAAACGTAGAAAGTGAAAACTTATGTTAAAGAATATAAGAATTAACAAACAATTCGAAAGGAAAAAGAAATCACCTAATTCAAATCCCGCGTGCGAGCTCGTGGATGTGCATTGCTGAGGAGTTCCATACTAGGACGAAACGGCCGTTCGGTGCTTCCAGGTTTTCCAAGGTGGCCTAGCCTAAATCGACTCATGAATTAAACTATTAAATTACTACGATCTCTATAAACTATCATTCTGACAATTAACCGATAATAAATAAACAGTCTGTAATGAGCGACAACACATGTGGTGACAATCGAATGTATTTAAACACAGAATCCCCTAGTAAGCTCTGAGGACCATACAGTAAATACTTCATTTGCAAAATGTCAATCAATTGTCTCAAACATGACTGTTCCTTTTGCAAATATCAGTCAGTCGTCTCAGACTTCATTGTTCTCTCGTTTTTACACCAATTATTCTTTATTCTCGTTCTCTTTTATTAGATCTTCTAAGCCTTCTACCGTCAGACATTTCACTTTCGATTGATGGTATTTACTACTTATATCTGTCGACATCAGTAACATACACCACAAGTCAAATAAGGAATATACATTTTCAAGTGTTATGTAAAATGTTAAAATGCAAAGAAAGTTGAAATTTTTACAACTATTTAAAGAATTCCATTGAGATACAAGTCATGTATAAAAGTTTTTAATATTCCTTTTCTTCATTAAAACAAATTTTACACTAAAATATCAAATAATACTAATGAAAAGTCCCAGAGTGAACATCAACTCTGAGATGCAGGTATATCCAGCTGACGAGTCCCAAATAGGACGAAACGCGCGTCCTGGATTCCACTGACAGACACTATCCATCTTTGCTTACAATACTAATGAATTGTTTTCATTATATTAATTTAAACCATGTTTAAAGAAATCAGGAATCGATTTTCTTCTATTTACATATCTATCACATTATAGTTCATTCATCATCATCATCCTAATGATTTTTGTTGACTACCTGCTTTGAAAGGTAACAATAGCAACGTTTCAGATCATTATTAACTATATAAATATAGTAAATAAATGAACGTGACTTTTATTTTGCTTCATATGAGAATTTTGCAGATACTTGAGTCAACTGTCTGTTAATAACAAATCTTTCATTTTAATCAATATAATTAGTGAAAACCAGGTTACTATAATCACTAACCTAATGTAAAATAATAAACTGAGAATGAGAATTTTATGTTATTATTTTTAGTGAATAAATGGTATTGTAGATAGATTGTATGTAGTGAATAGATTTTACTCCCCTTTTTTTCTCATACAGTTATATTAGTCCATATATGAATTTGTAAAATCAAATTGTTGACATGAGTTATGCAAGAACTATTATCAATATTTACTTACTTACTTACTTACGCCTGTTACCCCTCGTCGAGGAGCATAGGCCGCTCACCAGCATTCTCCATTCAACTCTGTCCTGAGCCTTCCTTTCCAGTTCTTTCCAGTTGTTATTCATCCTTTTCATATCTGCTTCTATTTCCCGGCGTAGTGTGTTCTTTCGCCTTCCTCTTTTCCGCTTCCCTTCCGGATTCCAATTTAAGGATTGAGTCGTGATGCACATTGGTGATTTCCTTAATGTATGTCCTATCCACTTCCAACGTCTTTTCCTAATTTCCTCTTCAGCTGGAAGCTGGTTTGTCCTCTCCCATAAAACGCTGTTGCTGATAGTACCCGGCCAATGGATGTTGAGTATTTTGCGTAGACAACTATTTATAAATACTTGTACCTTCCTGATGATGGCCGTAGTAGTTCTCCACGTTTCAGCTCCATACAGTAGGACTGTCTTGACGTTCGTATTAAAGATTCTGACCTTGAAATTGGTTGAGAGTTGTTTTGAGTTCCATATGTTCTTCAATTGTAAAAATGCTGCCCTTGCTTTGCCAATCCTCGCCTTTACATCTGCATCCGATCCTCCTTGTTTATCAACGATGCTCCCCAGGTACTTTAATGTTTCCACCTCTTCCAGAGTTTCGCCATCAAGTGTGATTGGGTTGGTGTTCTCTGTGTTGCATTTGAGAATCTTGCTTTTTCCTTTGTGAATGTGGAGGCCTATCGATGCGGAGGCTGCTGCTACATTTGCTGTCTTCATCTGCATTTGTTCGTGTGTATGAGATAGGAGGGCTAGGTCATCTGCGAAGTCCAAATCATCTAATTGACTCTGAGCTGCCCATTGTATTCCGTATTTTCCCTCAGATGTCGAATTCTTCATAATCCAGTCAATCACTAGAAGGAAGAGGAATGGGGGGAGTAGACAGCCTTGTCTGACTCCGGTCCTTACTGGAAATGCATCTGTCAGCTGTCCTCCATGCATGAGTTTGCACTGTAGTCCATCGTATGAGTTTTGGATAATGTTGACAATCTTTTCAGGAATTCCATAGTGTCGAAGAAGTTTCCATAATGTTCTCCTGTCCATGCTGTCAAACGCCTTCTCATAGTCAATGAAGTTGACGTATAGTGATGAGTTCCACTCAACTGATTGTTCAACGATGATCCGTAGTGTTGCAATCTGGTCTGTGCACGACCTATCCTTACGGAATCCAGCCTGTTGGTCCCTAAGTTCGGCGTCTACTGCGTCTTTCATCCGATTCAGCAGCACTCTGTTGAAAACTTTTCCTGGTACTGATAACAAACTGATGCCTCTGTAGTTTTCACATTTGCTCAGATCTCCTTTCTTTGGTATCTTGATGAGATATCCTTCTTTCCAGTCCATTGGCACTTGTTCCTCTTCCCAAATCTTCTTGAATAGAAGGTGAAGCATGTTTGCAGTTATTTCAATGTCTGACTTCAGTGCTTCTGCTAGTATATTGTCAGGTCCTGCCGCCTTCCCACTTTTGATTTGTCTGATGGCCATCTTGACTTCTTCGATCGTTGGTGGAGTGACATCTATAGGAAGGTCAGTGTGTGCTGCTTCGATGTTCGGTGGATTCAATGGGGCTGGTCTATTCAGCAGTTCCTCGAAGTATTCTGCCCATCTTTTCCTCTGTTCTTGAATCTCAGTGATTGTCTTTCCTTCTTTGTCCTTGACTGGTCTCTCTGGTTTGCTATATCTTCCTGCCAATTTCTTCGTTGTATCATATAGTTGTCTCATATTCCCTTCTCTTGCAGCTTTTTCCGCCGTCGTTGCTAGTTCTCCCATGTATTTCTGCTTGTCGGCTTCAATGCTTTTCTTCACTTCCCTGTTTGCTTCTGCGTAGTCTGCTTGTGCTTTGACTTTCTCTGCTCGTGTTCGGCTGTTGTTAATTGCTAGTTTCTTGTTCTTCCTTTCTTGAATTTTGTCCAGGGTTCTCATAGAGATCCATTCCTTGTGATGATGCTTCTTAGGACCAAGAACCTTCTGACACGTTGAAGTTAGTGCTTCTTTCATACCTTTCCAGTTGTCCCCCAAAGTAGTTTCTTGTTCATTCAGTAGATCCTGTAGAGCTTGAAATCTGTTGTTGAGAGTTATCTTGAATTAATTGAGCTTGTCAGTATCTCGAAGGAAGACTGTATTGAACCTTTGTAGTGCTGTTTGTCCAGTCGTCCAGTGTTTCTTTAGCTTCAGTCTCATCTTGGCCACAACCAGGTGGTGATCTGAAGCTATGTCAGCTCCTCTTCGGGTTCTCACATCTTCCATTGATCTTCGGAATTTTTTGTTGATACAGATGTGATCTATCTGGTTCTCTGTGGTTTGGTCCGGTGAGATCCAAGTAGCTTTGTGTATGCGCTTGTGTGGGAATATTGTGCCGCCTATAACCAATTTGTTGAATGCACATAGGTTTGCAAGTCTCTCCCCATTTTCATTTCTCTCTCCTAATCCATGTCGTCCAATTACATCTTCATATCCTGTGTTGTCCACTCCAACTTTAGCATTTAGATCTTCCATCAGGATGGTGAGGTCCTTTCGTGAGCACTTTTCTATAATTGATTGCAGCCTTTCATAGAACTGATCTTTATCATCGTCGTTGCTATCATTGGTGGGTGCATAGCATTGGATAACGTTCATTGTGATCCCTTGCTTCTTTGTTCTGAATGATGCTTTGATTATCCTGGGTCCATGAGATTCCCATCCAACAAGTGCATTTCGTGCTTCTTTGGACAGCATTAGAGCAACTCCCTGAGTGTGTGGAGCATTTTCCCCTTCGTGACCGGAGTACAACAGCATCTCTCCTGTACCTAGCCTTTGTTGTCCAGTTTGTGTCCAATGCGTTTCGCTGATTCTGAGTACTGCCAAGTTGTATCTCCTCATTTCCATTGCTATTTGGCTGGTCTTTCCTGTCTCCCACATTGTCCGGACGTTCCATGTACCTATAAAGAGTGTTGCTCTGGTTGTTAGAAGGTGCATCGGTCTCGTGACTTCCGAAGAATTTCGGCTTTCATCATGAGACGTCATAATTATTCCTTCAACTCCCAGGGCAGAGTTTTTTTTCTGGTTAGCGTTTTTTCAACGAGTTATTTTTATCTACGGGATGGGGTCGCTAGCCCCATGCCGAAGCCTCCTCCTTTACCCGGGCTTGGGACCGGCAGTTACTCTAGAAGAGCTACAGGCGGAGTTTATTATCAATATGAGATCATAATAATGAATTGTAGGTGAAACAGCTGTTCAACACTCCTTGTTATGTAACGATTCTTTAGCTATTATCACTTGATTGGAACTATCTGTAAATTGAACAAAAAATGATAATTGTTTATGAGAAAATTACATATATATTTCACATGTATATATCACTAAGAGAATGAACTTATGAGGATTTGATTTGCAGTGGCCATCGCGTATGGAATCGTAGTATCTCACCTCTGATTTTCTCCAAATACACGTTCTGTCCTATATAGGACCCTTCGGTTGGACATACTTCCATTACAATTTTGAGATTCATATTGGAACTCTAACTAACTACCTATTTGCTTCAATCTCTGAAACTCTATCATAAATCTACTTCATGAAGATAGCCACTAAAGTATTCAACTTCTATAATCCGTTTTTTGATAGGCAGCATTCCACTCCTAAACGTAATCTCAAAAACGTGTATCTGTAGGTAACATTAATACATCTGCTCAGGATTGAAACGCAAAGTAATCACCAACATTGAAGTACAACGAAACAGGTGGGTAGAATACTTCAAAGAACTCTTGAATCAACCAACTCCACTGAACCCATGCAACATCGAAGTAGCACACACGGATCTCCCAATCGATGTTGATCCACCAACAATTCAAGAGATCAGCATGGACATCAGATAAATCAAGAGCGGCAAAGCAGCAAGACCAGACAACATTCCAGCAGAGGCACTGAAAGCGGATATACCAGTAACTGTCAAGATACTCCAAATTCTCTTCATCAAGATTGGGGATGAAGAACAAGTACCAAGAGACTGGAAAGAGGGACTCCTGATCAAAATACCAAAGAAAGGCGATCTCGGCAAGTGTGATAACTACAGGGATATCACGCTTCTCTCAATACAGGGAAAAGTCTTCAACAGGGTATTGTTAAACAGAATGAGGGACTCCGTAGACGCCCAACTTCGAGATCAACAGGCTGGATTTCGTAAGGATCGATCGTGTATAGACCAAATCCCAGATCTACGGATCATTGTGGAACCATCAATTTAATGGAATTCATCACTCTAGATCAACTTCATTGACTACGAGAAAGCATTTGATAGCGTGGACAGGACAACACTATGAAGACTTCTTCGACACTACGGCGTGCCTGAGAAGATAGTCAATGTCATGCAGAATTCCTATGCTGGTCGGTGGCCTATGCTCCATTGGGAGTAGCAAGCGCAAGTAAGTAAGTAAGTAAGGATTCAAATATATCGACAGATTCTAGTCAAATTCAATCCTGAAACTAAAGGACGAGATATATATATCGGTTGACCAAGTGCAAGACTTGAGTGTGAGTATCAATCCAGACGACAATTCGTAAGTAATACAAAACACTCATCCTGAGTTCTATAACTAGGAACTATCTTTAAAAAAGTTCTTTATCGGTTTGTTCATACAATACAAAACACATACTTGTTTACCTACTAATAATTCAGACAACTTATTGTTTACAATCAGATTAAAGCATCCATACATAACTAAATACTGATTAATTATGTATATATATTGAGATTAAATTATATTTGAAATATGTTACTTAGTGTATAATTTGGTGCCATAGTGAGTCACATTAAAATAAGAATAAAATAAATAAAAAAAAGTTAAGTTTACCATACAATGGTGTAAATTTAATATTATAATCAATAATACATCTAATATATTTATCTTATTAAGACTGTAACCTGTAAAGATACAATAAAGGTGAATAAATGAAAATGGTACGTTTCGTTGATTAAAGTCTATAATAATAAGTATTTCAAATGAATACTAAGTCGAAAGTTTAATTATACAATCCAATACTTTATATGACTAAATCTCATGATAAACATTAGTATATAATGATTTATTTTAAACAATAGTCTACATTAAACTACATATTTCTTTAGTATGGTTGTAATGAACGAGAACACCAGTGAGTACAACCAAGTGTATGTGAACACAAAATTACAGAATCTCTTAGTAAAATCTGAGAACCATACAGTAAATAATTCATTTGCTAAATGTCAATCAATTGTCTCAAACTTAATTGTTCCTTCGTCTCTACACCAATCATTCTGTTCTTGTTCTGTTTTCTTTGAACTTCTTAACCTTCTACCGTCAGACATTTCACTTTCTATTGATGATACATACTACTTACATCTGTCGACATCACTAGCACATACCACATGATTATTTTATTTAAAGAAATGTACAAAGCCTCAGATGGTTTGAATAATTTTTTCTGGTTAGCGTTTATCTATCTACGCAAGATACTTAGGATCCGTTGGCCAGACACTATAAGCAACAAGCTACTGTAGGAGACAACAAACCAGATTCCAGAGGAGGAAGAAATCAGGAAGAAGAGCTGGAAGTGGATAGGACACACATTGAGGAAATCACTCAACTGAGCCACAAGACAAGCCCTCACACGGAATCCTGAAGGCCAAAGGAGAAGAGGAAGACCAAAGAACACATTACGCCGAGAAATAGAGACAGACATGAGAAGAATGAACAAAAACTGGATAGAAATATAAAGGAAGGCCCAGGACAGAGTGAGCTGGAGAATGCTGGTCGGCGGCCTATGCTCTATTGGGAGTAACAGGCGTAATAAAAAAAATAAAAACAAAGCCTCAGATAATATTGATTTTATTTCTTGAAATGAGGATTATAAAAAATAATAAAGTCATGTAGATTTTTCCTTTGTATAATGACTTAGGTTAGATTGATCGAGTGCAGTAAATGAATTAACTGATTATCTTAATTTTATTCCATATTAGATAGATTTATCAGTCATTTATCTTA
Organism: Schistosoma mansoni; assembly: GCF_000237925.1. Taxonomy (NCBI): domain Eukaryota; kingdom Metazoa; phylum Platyhelminthes; class Trematoda; order Strigeidida; family Schistosomatidae; genus Schistosoma; species Schistosoma mansoni. The sequence continues at coordinate 2,835,714 of NC_031500.1, forward strand.
ATGATTCTGTCAGGTAGAACTGTGATTATATAAACCTATTTTAACTACTAATTATTCGTTTAAAAGTAAAAACGAACAAATATGTATGAAGGGGTTAGTGAAGATTTTGGAATTATCATAGTTTAAATCTTGAACTGATCTTAGACTACAATTAAGAACTAAGAGGAAGTGGAGTTCAATCATGGTGAGTATGGGGCAGTTACCCACTGCAGGCGATAGAATATGGTCGTGAAATATCATCAATTGATTGAGGTAACACATGTAAAGCGCTGGATACCAGCTTAGTGATCTGAAGTTTAAGTTGTCACCAAGAGGAACAAAGGTTCTGGAATCGATCTCCGGTGTGGTCGTGCATAAGTACTACTTAAGAACCGCATACTAAGATGAGACAGAAGTCCAGTGATTCCTAGTTTGCAACTATGGTTTAGGCAATACCAGTTAATGATTTAAACTACAAATAATTATGTCTTGAAGATGAAATCTTCAATGAAGAATTTAGTGAATTAAATAGGCGATAAGAAACATAAAATCTGATCAGTTAAAATACTTTGAGAGATATAATTTTCACAGCTTGGCAATTGATATTATTAAATTTCTCTTTATTGACTACCAATTACTAAACAATCAATTAATTTCACGTGTTAATAATGATTTAAAAAATGAGATTACTTCTACTTGTGTGACTATTTGTTATGACGGAGTAAAAGCGTTTACTACTGATTACAACCAAATAAGACTAATATGCCAGACTCAGAGAGAAAGCAAAACTGTGGATGAGTATTTTTTATTCCCCAACCAATAAATTTAACAATGATTAGAACGATATCGAAAATAAATAAATACATATAATTTTAAATGTCTTATCAATACATAAATTTTAATGTATTGAACAAATATTACTTACTTACTTATCTATTACTTACTGACACTTGTTACCCCTCATTGATAAGCATAGGTCACTGACTGGCATTTTCCATCCAACTCTGTCCTAGACAATCCTTTCCAGTTGTTTTCACTTTCGCACGCATACTTCCAATTTCCCACACAGTGTGCTCCTTTTTCTTCCTCTTTTCTGTTTCCTTTCAGCATTCCATGTAACCGCTTGCTTCGTGATGCAGTTTATTGCTTTCTGTAATTTATGTCCTATCCACTTCCACCGTCTTTTCCTAATTTCCTCTTCATCTGGAAACTGGTTTGCTCTCTCTCACAGTAGGCTGTTGCTGATAGTATCCAGTCAATGGACATCGAGTATCATGCGTAGACAAGTGTTTATAAGTACGTGTGTCTTTTTGATGATGGTTGTGGTAGTTCTCGAAGTTTAAGCTCTGTACAGTTATTCTGTGATGACGTTCGTATTGAAGATTCTCACTTTGATATTGGTTGACAGTTGTTTTGAGTCGCACATGAACGCTACAGTAACTTCATCCTTCCAAAGAATCCGAGAGATTTTTCTTTTGATGCAACGATTGATATTTTGTCGCAAATCTTCGCTGAAAAGTCATCCTTGTTCAGTATTCGTTATCAATGTCTTAAGATAACAAAAGCAGGTGATGATGACTGGGTGAAGCATGCGGGTTTAGTAAAATGTGAGTGTGAGCGTTTCCAACTATCAACAATGACAGAAGATCAGTTTAAGTGTCCGAATTTAACACTCCAATGGTACTTGTCAAATCGTATCAAGGTGATAGGAAGTGAGAACCAGGTGTTATAGAACGTCGGATTGGAAGTGTACTGTATCTAATCAGGAGAAATGTCGGGACGGATATAAGACACATAAATCAAGTTCAAAGGGACGGCAGAACATTGATCCCACAAAGCCGACTCCCATTTCAATTGCTCGTGGATTCATCGCCAAAAAGCTCTCAGGCGCGCAAATGCAGAAGAGATAAACAACGCAAGGGCAAAGCGGTACAACATTCGAGAGTTATTAGCTGCAAGAGGAATAAGGTAACTAAGTTTTAGGTGGATCCGAGAAAAAACTCTTACACAATAGACTTTAAAGGGGGGAGGTGTGAGGACGGACTTGAGGAAGCTCTAAGAAGTTCAAAAGGAGCAGAAAATATTCCATCCAATCAGCTTTTGGGAGAATATTTCAGAATCACTACGTGTAGCTCCCCTATTGGACAAATGCTAATAACCCCCTGTGTGCGGGTTGAATAACTATAATGATGATTTTGTTTTTACTGAAAACTATAAATACCTGACAGTTTTGTACCATAATTGACACTATTTTGGAATAACATTCCTTCCGCTTGTCTTCTGTCTTCTCGCTTTGCGACTTGGGAAGGCTCTAGACTTCGAGTGCTCAAGTTATACGCGATATACTAAGAATCTAAGTTCGAGACATAACATTCTTCAACTTTGGGAATGCTGCTCTAATTTTTCTAATTCTTGACTTCACATCTGCATCAAATCTTCCTTGTTTATTGATGATGCTGTTCATGTATGTGGAAGTTTCCATCTCTTCTAGAGTTTCTCCATTAAGTGTGATTGAGTAGGTGTTCTCTGTGTTGTATTTGAGGATGTTGCCTTTTCCCTTGTGTATGTTGATGCCTACTGCTGTAGAGGCTGCTGCTGCAATGGTTCTCTTGACCTGCATTTGTTGGTGTATATGCGATAGAAGGTCCAGATCATTTGCGAAGTCCAAATCTTCTAATTGATTGACAGATGTCTATTGTATTCTGTGCTTCCCACCAGATGTGGAGGTCTTCATAATCCAGCCAGTTACCAGAAGAAAGACGAATGGATAGCGTAAACAACGTCTTCTGATACTGGTCCTCATTTGGAATGCGTCTGCCAGCTGTCCTCAACGTAGGACTTTGCGCTGTAGTCCATCGCATGAATTCCGTATGATGTTAAAGATTTTCTCAGGTACACCATGGTTTCGAAGAAGTTTCCATAAGGTTCTCCTATCCCCACTGTCGAACGTTCTGTTTGTTTCTGTGTATTTGGAACTTGCCTTGACTTTCTCTGCTCTTGTTTGGCAGTTCATAATTACTATCTTCTTGTTCTTCCTCCCTCAATCCTGTCCAGGGTTTCCATAGAGACTCATTCCTTATGATGATGTATCTTGCGGCTCAGAACCCCTTGACACGTTGAAGTTTGTGCTTTTCTGTTCCCCTTCCAGTTGTCCTCCGTCGTAGTTTCTTGTTCTTTCAGTAGATCCTGTAAAGCTTGGAACCTGTTGTTGGGAGTTATCTTGAATTCGTCAAGTTTGTTAGTATCTCTATGGAAGGCTGTAATGAATGCTGTTTGTCCAGTTGTCCGTTGCTTGTTTAGCTTCAGTTTCATCTTGACCACAACCATATGGTGATCTAAAGCTGAGTCAGCTCCTCTCCTGCCTCTCACATCTTCCATTGACCTTCTGAACTTTTCAATGATGCAAATATGGTCTATCTGGTTCTGTGTAGTGTGATCCGGTGACATCCATGTAGATTTGTGTATGCGTTTGTGTGGGAATATTTTGTTGCCTATAACTACTTTGTTGGATGCACATGGATTTGCGAATCTGTCACTATTCTCATTCTTTCCCCCAGTCAGTCCTTGTCGTCCCATTACATCTTCATATCCAGTGTTGTCCATCCCAACTTCGATGTTTAGATCTCCTATCAGGATAGTCAGTTCCTGTAATGGGCACTTCTCTACGATCGATTGCTGACTCTAATAAAACTGGTCTTTATCGTGTTCATTGCTATCATTCGTGGGTGCGTGGTACTGGATAACATTCACCGTGATTCCCTCCTTCTTTGCTTAAAGGATGCTTTGATGATTCTGGATCCATGAGATTCCTACCTTATGAGTGCTCTACATGCTCCTTTGAGCAGCATCAGAGCAACTCCCTGAGTATGTGGAGCATGTTCCTCTTGGTGAGTACAGCAGCCGCTCTCCAGAATCAGGCTTCTTCTGTTCAGCTTTGTTGAAATGGGTTTCACTGATTCCGAGCACCACTAGGTTGTATCTTCACATTCCGTAGCTATGTGATCAGTCGTAGCGGTCTTCCACATTGTCCAGATATTACATGTACCTATGTTAATTGTTGCTGTGGTTGTTAGAAGGGGTATCAGTTTCATGGCTTCCGAAAAATCTCGGCCTTCACCATGAGGCGTCATAATCCTTCTGAATGAAGATTTTTCAACTCGGACGGTGGAGTTTTAGTGGTTTAATTTATTTATTCTGGTTAGTGTTTTTTTAGCAAGGTTGTTTTCTACATGATAGGGTTGTCGACCCTACGCCCAACCCTTCTTTTTTTTATTGGCTTGGGATCGGCAGTAGCCTTAAAAGAGCGGAGTTGAGCAAGCATTAGTTGACATTAACTCATCAATAACTTAATGTGCGTATGTAATTTGAAAAATCGATAAATAAGCTGTCTTAGTTGAGAAATATAACTCATCACTGATTTATATATTTGCTTTGTTTTCTTAACAGTATTAGCTAATTGTAATGACTAGTCAGTGTTATACATTGTGCATTGTACTGAATGACGGATGAACACTTGATGAAAAACTGAGGTTTACGATTTCGAAATTCGAAAATACATTGTTTTCATTTGAACATGTTAGGCTTATTGGATTATATACGACATCGATAACGTTATAGCTGGGTAAATTATAATACAACTGATCTTACGGAACTGAATTTAATATAAAAATAAATTCTATATTTCTAAAGAAACTAATTTGATTACAATACTGAACAAGTTTACTTTCAGTCTTAATGTGAAAATGAATATTTTCAAAGATCTTTGTTAAAGTATGTGACAGAAAAGCTATACATCGTATAATCAACATGTTTTCGTGCTTTCATTTGTGATAAACACCTGTTTCGAATTGAGAAGACCTTTACCTTGGAAATGTAATTTTCAAGTCCTCATGCATTTTATACAATTGTCCATTATTTCAATCACTTCTTGTTAACCTTTAAGCTTTCATTTACCAGTAATCAATCATTTGACGAGTGAATTTATAGTGTCGTTATTTTCAATTAAAAATGTATTTTAATAAGGTCTTGTATATTTATCGGTAATTTCCTTTTCATAATTTTTCTCTCACAAAGTTAAACTCACTTAAATGTTCTGTTAATAGTAATTTCATTTTAAATTAAGATATTGTCTTTAAACCCAATAATCAGTGATTTTCAGCTTCTTTGAGGAAACAAGAATATTTGCTGGAGGTTTCACTTGCATAGCTCCATAAATCAGTACCCCTTAATAAATCTTCAGGTATCCTAGAAATGAATCACCTATGTTTTGTCGCTTTGTTAATGGTAAAGGCAAGACTTGCCAAAAAATGCCGATATTGTTTATCAAATACTTAATTTAATAAATAAATCATCAATGTTATATCTTCTGTATTAATTCAACACTTGGTAGTATTTCCTTAAAAAAAAAGCAAAATCCCATAGAACTAAATATGAGTTATACTTATTATTTGTATGACATTTTAGATGAAACCATATGTGAAGAAAAATGAAAAGCATGAACATATACAGTACCTTAAAAGTGCATCGCATCTCGTCCTATTCAGGACTCTTCAGTTGAATGTACCTGCATCCCAGAGTTGATATTCAATCCGGGACTCGAACCTAGTACCGTTCGCTTGAAAAGCCATCACGTTATCCACTCACCTGTTGAGTCCTGATGGCCACTTGCTTGTGCAATCGGGTGAAGTTTTTGTCTCAAATAGGATGAAACGCGCATCCTGGATTCCACTGCTATCCACTATCCATCTTTGCCTATAATGCTTGTGAAACAAGGCGATCCGCACAAGATGCACATATGCCACTAAGAGGCTGATCAATTGCAATCCTAAACATCAATGGGAAGACTCAAGCAAACAATACCAAGTGAATTTATATTACTATTTCATTGTAAAATAACTGTGTTCACTACGAAAATTATTATTGACCTTAGTGGAAGTTTATTCAATCATTTGATATTTGCGCACATTATTTATAATTCACGGATAATTGTCAGCTTGACATAGTACTAGACACTATATGTTCGATACTGTATAACTACTGTGCAATCAACAATTCAAATAAGGCTAACAAATTTACAAAATAAACATTTTTCGGTAAACTATTTTGCTCAAGTTTGAAAATTTCCCAGTCGTTATACAACAGTTTTGTAACTAAAATTTTGTTTTGAAATTTAAACTTATCAATAACTTAAAGGTCCAATTATTGGTTCCCTTCCTTTCCTGTAGATCTTATTGCGCTATTCAAGTTATATTAGTTACTGAATAATATCTAAATCAGGATGTTCAATAATAATTGTTTTCATCGACACAATCAAGAATTACCTATTTTAGGGACATTTTCATAATTCTAAAACAGAAGCAATGAGATAGCCAGTAGAAATCTGTAAGATGTAGTATGACAAGTGGTTCAATCAGATATTAATACTTAAGTCTGTTGACGGATGAAACAGAAATTTATTTACTTCAGATAATGATTAATCCTGTGGCACAATCTGAATACTCCCTGTAATACTTTTGTGAGTTGTTGAACGGATCACAGTAGACTATTCAACTGTTTTTCTACTGTAACCTTTTTTCGTTGCATAAAACAGAAAGCTGGACGTCTATTGTATATTATTTTGAAAACAGACCATTTTAGTCTTCTGATATTTCTGAAGATATATGTGCTGTTCAATGCAATCCATTGCTTGTCAATTTAATAATCTGTTTGTTCATATTGGATAGGTCTACTCAAAAGAGTAACTGATTAATACTTATATGTCATAGATAAAATTTTGTCTTTGAACCACCAAGTTGGAATATTATCGAAAAGCTTGTTTTGTATCGACCGATGTAAAATACTATGGCCTAATACCAAGAGTTCCATTTGTCAGACATAAATTGAGAACCATGTGATACTATGTGAAATAATAACATTGAGACTAACAATAGCAATAAGTGAAACTACCAGCTTTCGCATTCCAGTCTGGAAATATAAACCTGATAAAATTATTAATACCAGAAGTATGTGACCTGGTGGACAGATAATGTATCTTTATTTCGTCCTTCCTAGTTTTATTTAAAATCATTCCTATACTTGCTGAGTTTGCGTCTCAAAGTAGACGGTGGCTAGGTATGTACGCCACAGCTACGGAATAAGTCAATGAAACTGTGTGGTCTCATCATCAAAAATATTGCGTGATTGGCACCAGGCATTTTATTCGTAACCTTTGCGGTGAACCTTACAGTTACATTAAATCTAGTCATCCCGTTTCACTTTCAAATTCTTCAAGAAGGAATATCCTTCCACTGTAAGGGTAATCGAGAATTTTTAACCATCCGCGCACTTTCGATAACACTGCAATTCGTTTTGGTCATAGCCAAACTCGTTCTTTGTGTCCTAATATTTCTTCTATGTCTCTTAACAAAATACTATTGGCATATCATAAAATCTGGGATACCGATAGTAGAATAACCTCTACCAAAGCATTAAACAAGTATAACAAATAACACAATAATTTCAGTACAGTTCAGTTCACTGAGTGCATTATTTTATTAATTATATAACATAAGAAATACAAAATATAAAATAATAAGTCTACAATAATGTATATATTTGAGCAGAAGACTACAATCAACATTCTAAATGATCATAAAAAATGAACAAGAAGAGCTAAACAACACTGTTTTATAAAAAAATAGAAAATCATAGCAGGGCAACACGTGGAAGGGAGGAGTAAAAAAACACGTTGTGATGATGATGACGATTTAGATAATGATGACGATGATGCTAACAATAATGTTACGAAATATCTTCTTTTTTTATTCTCATTTCTTTATTTACCAATTATATAGTTTGTTGTTCTGTAACGTCTAAACTGCTATAACGACGTAAACGCAGTGAATAATACCAAAAGACTAGAAGCATTATTACAGAGGAGATTGATGCACCAACAAAGATAAATACAATTGGATGTAATCGATCATTTACACTATCCGGTTGATCTATTGAACATTCTTTATAAAAACTATCCGTACTCAATAATAATGGTTTAATTTGTTCCAATACAAGATTCACAGGACAACCATTGTAACCAGGTTGACCTTTACAAGCTGGTAAGGTTAAATATTCACCAACTTCATCGGTCCAACCTTTTTTATACAACAATTTTATACGATAATCACTTTCTTTGCCAGATTTATCTGGACCATGTAATTCTAGAATAACACTAGATGCATAATTAATTGTTTGATTATTATAAACACCAAAACCGGCTAAAATATAAGTTACGTCAGTATCATGAGCTGAATAAATCATTATATGTTCGGTGGATAATGTATATTCATTTCTTAAATTTAACTGTTCCCCATGTATGATGGAATGTATATGTTTAACAAATGTGTTTAAGAAGACACCAATTTCCAGTCGAATAATATCATCAGAAGAAGAATATTTTTTCTGACGAAGAAAAAAATAGATATTTACATATGTATTTGATATTATCACTAGGACAACATAACTTTATTGTGTAGCAGAAATTTGAATATTTTAAAATTTACGCAGAAAAATATACCTTTATGAATGATTTTCAGAGTTTTTTTTTCAAATGATTACACTATTTAATGATGGAAACGAGCGAACGAAAGCTAGCATAAGTAGCCCAATCACAAATGATCAATTAATTTATTAGTATTTACTATTTTATGAGGTTACATGGGAGATGTTTTAATGATATACACAAAAATTGAGACATTGTATATAACAAAGTAAATCAGACAAATGTATTCTACAGTTAAACAAAAATAATGTATAATATTGACTTGAGTCAATATACAAGGTTTCGTACACCTTGATATAAATTCCGATAAATTTTGCAGTATCAATCTTCGATCTGTTCGTCATTTCTAGGAAAGTACTAAGTTGGAACTATTTAAAGACTATACAACTAAAATCCTGCAAAAAGCTGCTTCCAAATTTTGCAAACACTAAAAAAACGATCCTCAAGTTTTTAGAATCAGCGCTTTAGTAGTTAGAGAATAAGACTTTCAACCGCTAGGTTGCTTGTCCGAATCCTGCCCCACCTACTACCGTTTAAACAGTTTGGTATTATTCCTAGTCTCCATGCAACACGTGTGACTAAAAATCGAGTACACTACTCTGTACTTGGTACAAATTACAGCTTTCTCTTTGATACTTATGTCAAAATATATTGGAAGAAAATGTGATTACTGCAACTATCAAATGTTTTTAATCATATTTCTTAACTATTTCAAGCGGTCAAGTTTCATAACCCATTAACTTTTGACTTTTAAATTAGTTATTAGTTATTTAACCATACATAAGTGTAACTCAGACGATGAGATCGAGATAAAAATAATTCAACAATAAACGGAAGGTTCATGGACTGATTGATGAGTAAACTAACTTTTATGGACACTAGTTACACTAACATGTCACTAATACTAAAGTGAAAAAATTTTAAACTAGCAGTCCAGTGGTTGAAAATCGAGTTCGTTAACTAGTAGACCATTACTTCACTGAAACTATATGAGAAATTTATATATTGAGCTAAACAGGTAACAGTTGAATACATTAAAAGCTTGAATCCGTAAAAGTCAATTTTAATAACTTCAAGAATTTAATATGATAATAGCTCATTAACAATTACATCACAATCTCTGTTCAGGTAAATTACCAAACTTTTGTTTAGTGAAACTTCTAAAGTAATTCGTTACATTGAGATGACTATCTGGACTTAGTAGCTAAACAGATAACGCGTTGGCGTTTGAAGCGGAAAGTAGTGGGTTCGAATCTAGGAGAAAGTATCAATTCTGAGATACAGATAAATTCAGTCGACGAGTCCCAGAAAAGAACGAAACGCACGTTCTGGATTCTATTGTTAGTCACTATCTCTGCCCAATATTGGTTACCTTGGATTTCTTAATATGTAGTTAATTTTGCAGAGATTGTCCAGTAATGTCTTAAACCGGAAATTAGAAAAGATGATCGGTTCATGACGTAAGATTATGGAGATAAAATTAACTTACGTTAATGTATCAAGGCCACCTGCGTATAATCCAGTGACTAGGAATATTATAAAAACATGTTCAAAATAGAAGCTGATATAGAGTCATAATGCTCTCTGGTCGTCTTAACAATAAATGAATAGACAGAAAATGAATGAGTTACCTTGATTAAATACCTATCCAGAGTTTATAGTTGGGAAATATTTGTTGTGTATTTTGAGTGAAAGTATGTCCCCTAGTTTGTTTGCACTCTCAATAAAATTAATAAATAACTGTATATTCGACAATACATAAACAAATAATCTCATCACATATATTTAATTGTGGGGAAAAATGCTTACCACCCAATAGTATCTATTGACTTCATGTAATTCTGCCAATAATTCATCTGTACACCAATCAGGAAGGGTAATGTTATGAGCAATCATACATGTAATAAAATCGGATATGGACCATACATTATGACGATTAACTGGACCAATACCAGCGACATTAGTAAGTTTGACAAATAAATTTGAATGATTTTTTTCAAATTCAATAGATGATTGACTATCCATTTGTTTACTTTGTAAAGAATCCCGATAAGGACATGGTGCAACACCTAAAAGTGTATCTGTTAACTGTAAACAAAAATGTAAGACAATGTACTCTGATATTGACAATAATGAAGAGGTATATCATAACGAATACAGTTGGAATATCATTTAGCCACAGTGATGTGTCACAGTGGTGTAGGCTAATGACATTCATCCACTAGACTACAGCATCACTTACTCTTATATGGTTTAAGTATTTGCGGTCTAAGAGAATATTGTTTCATATATTACTACAGTGATATATACAGATAGGTGTTACTTACAGAAATTAATTAAAATGTCAATGATTGGTTATAGTTATATACACGATGAATACTACCTTTAGTTAAGGATGATATATGGTAATGTAATTTGTTAGTTAAGTGGAATGAATAACAAAGTAAAATACTTCATTAGGATTACCGTTCATAGTTATTTTATTTTCCTTATACATTAGTACCCTAGCGTTTTTATTTTGTGAGCGATAGTAACAACATAAGTAGATAGTCATATTTTGTAAATAAAATGGTGACATGGTAGTGAAATCATTCAACTTCCAACCACTGGGTTGATGGTTCAAACTCTAATTCACTTTGATTTGAGCAATCAGGTGATAAAATGTGTGGGTGAATGATGAGTACAAAAAATTAAATGAACTTCATAGTCTTGACTATTGTGAAAAATTGATCAAAACTCAATCGTTGAATCATTTAAATCACGATAAGTAAATAAAAAAAAAGTTATGGACAACTACTGTGGAGTTTGACAACTAATTCCTACGTAACGTAACTACTCACGAGTATTATTTCACTGTTGGGCTGTACTTCAGATATTCATGGAGAACTTTTAACACAAACGTTTGCTCAGAACATTTCAATATAGTGAAAATTCTCGTCTTAACATTTGGTAAAAAAGAGACTCGAGCGAAGAAATTTCCTTTCAATGAGTTTTTAATCATGACTCTACACTAATATATATATAAGACTCAGTGAAGCGAAGGCAAATGTCGATTTTATCGAGTGAAAACCAACTTGTAACCAAAAGTATGTTGGGAATCTTTATATCGTTTTAGAGTTTGACTAGATAGAAAGACTCTCAAATGTTATGCATTAAATTAAATCGATTCTCTAAATTAATAAATTACTGAGACATTAAAAAAATGTCACTGAGCTTATGCTGTGGGAGAGCTTCCTGATAAATTAAAAGAACAATTTTCGGACTACGCTAAGCTGATGGTTGATACAAAAAAAAAGACAAATAGATTCCAGAAATGAAATTTCTATCTAAACCAGGTCAATATATACACAATTTTTCCAGTGTTAAGATTAGTAAGACTGAGTTAAAAGCGTTATCACTAGACCCTAAGCTTTGCGAAAACGATTAATAAAGTGGATGTTTAAATTCAGTTTGAAAACCTTTACGGCCAAACGGCAGAACAAGTAACTTCACCAAAAGACGATGTTGAAAGATTTAAATCAACACCACTGGATTGGTGCCTTAGATATCTAAATAATGGGCATAATTCGAAAGGGATTTTGACGAAAAAACACAAGTAAGCTCTAAGAAAAATAAAAAACTGATGACAATTTAATCACGAAACCAGATAAAGGTTGTGGTGTAGTACTCATGGATAAAAACAGTTACTTAAACAGAATAAAGGCCCTTTTAAGTGATAAGAGTAAATTTCAGAAACTGGTAGGGCAGACAGGATTGAAAAACAACTTATAAATTCATTGAAAGAAATTAAACAACAAGGTTCTTCTTCGGAAAGTGTTCAAAATACTGAAAACTACATGAACGATAACACCAAGGCTACATGGTCTGCCTGTTTTAAGTATGAATAATTCAGTCTATCATACTGTAGCAAAATAATTAATGCAAATTCTCAAACCATCGCACAAAGATGTTTTTAAGCATAGTGTCAAAATTTTTTTTAATTTGTTAATATAAAAAAATCTGTCGGTCAAAAATAACTTTAGGATATCACTGAATTTATCATCCTTATTCACTGATATTCCCTTATTTGAAACTAGGGATTTTATTTTCAATGAACTAACATATAGCCTCATAGAAACCTTAAGCCCCCAAATGCCCTGGTACGGCCGAGAGTGAGGAGAGTCCGCTCTCCCTCTCGAAATGCTCTCACATAGCCACGCGAATATATAGCCTCTGCCAGGGAAGTCCTACTCACTGCCTTCTCGTGGCGGGGGTGTTGTTTACGAAAGTGAGAGGACGAAAAGCGAATGTCCGGCGCTTTAACCGGGTTGGTGGACACGGAGGGTCCACCTAGGGGAGTTGGAAAACCCTGATTCCAAACCAATGGTGCACATGGGCTCCAGTATCCTGATGGAACGAATGGCGAATGAACCTGTTGTTGGTCACCGGCTACCATGGGACTGCAACTCCTCACGATGCTCCACTGCCTTGTGGATCAGACCTTTAGGTCAAAGGCTCGGGGTGTGGCCCCCTAAGAAAACCACCTGCTTCGGTTTGGGCACCCGGGCAGTATCACAGCCCACACACAAATGACATGAAATGACACACTACACTAACTACACTGCTCGCGTTCCAAATAGAAGAAAGACAATTTGCATTATCATTATTATTATTATTACTATTATTTACTACGAATCAATAGTTCTCACAAAAGCAGGTGAGCACATAACTATATTATTAAGGTGAATAACTGAGCCTGGATCATTTGGTCTCATTTCACAGAAAACTGATTACAGCGTTATCTGGGCACACCTATCCGATATAAGCTAAGCACAAAACCTTTATGGGAAGCAAAACAAAAACACTTTGTGATTTAGTCAAACACTGTGCAGAGATGTGCAGTTTGAA
>NC_031500.1:2849315-2907722 GCF_000237925.1 Schistosoma mansoni
CCATGGTGGAAAGTTTGTCCTATCTAAACGATCTCCAGTCACTGTCTGGTTGAAAGTGAATGCTTCCACCGATTACGAATACTGAAGCAGTCTTTCTGAAACCACGTACGCCGTTCAAGCTGGCTTCCTTCAACGTTCGCACACTAATGCAGATTGGACAACAGATGGGGCTGGCTATGTCTTTAGAAAGTCTTAATGTTGATGTTTGCTGTCTATCCGAGACCCGTATTCAAGACTCTAGTGAAGAACTACAAATTCGTTCTCCATCTGTCGCTTCGAAAAGCTTGTTTCACGTGCGCTTATCCGGGGACTCTGTGGCATCTTCGTCCGTTCTTGCTGGCGTTGGTGTTGCACTAAGCGCTAGAGCTGAGGCAGCACTAATCGATTGGATCCCCATTAACAGTCGGTTATGTGCTGTTAGATTAGAAAGTTCCATCAAAGTGAGAAGAAACCGGCGTGAGAAACGGTGTCTTTTCGTCATCTCCGCCTATGCCCCGGCAGATTGCAGCCCGGATGCAATCAAGGATGAGTTTTACCACCAGTTAACAGTTCTTCTCCAGAAAGCGCGTTCGACAGATATTGTGGTATTAGCCGGAGACTTGAATGCACAGGTCGGGCGTCTAGGCACAGAGGAGAGTCGTCTAGGTGGCTGATGGGGACTTGTTGGTCGCAGGACAGATAACGGGGACCGTTTGCTGCAACTGTGCACAGACCACAACCTGTTTCTGGCCAGCACTAACTTCCAGCACAGTCATCGCCGGTGTGCCACCTGGCGTCCTCCCTCTGCATCCCAAGCCTGGACTCAGATTGATCACATCGCGACCAGCTACCGCTGGCGTGGTTGTGTACAAGACTGCCGCTCCTTTTGGAGTACCTATCTGGAGTCTGATCATGCCCTGGTCTGCGCCAATCTCACCTTACTTTTCAGTGGCCGAAGGAATGACCGCCATCAACGGATCGATGTTAATAAACTGGCTGCAACTTCTGTTGCAAGTAAGTATCGAGCGGAGCTAGCCTCTAGGCTAGCTACCATCCCACCGAAAAGTATAGATGAGCATTGGTTGCATCTTCACGACGCCATGAAAATGGCGAGTAAAGCCGCTTGCGGCTTCGCGAAACGTCCCGCTTACAAGCACTGGGTTTCTTCTGGCTCCTTACAACTAATGGAAGCCCGTCGGTCTACTCCGGGTGACCGTGAGTTTGACCACAAACTGTTACGTAGTGAAATCGGGCAAAGCTTGCGTAAGGACCGAGAAGCCTGGTGGTCGGAGCGTGCTAATGAGATGGAAGCAGTAGCTGCATCTGGTAACTGCCGGAAGCTCTTCCAACTCATCCGAGCCACTGGCAGCAAGAAGTCTGGTGTGAGTGAAACAATCTACGAGGATGACGGAATGCCAATCACTAACATCTGTCGACGTCTTGGACGGTGGGCGGAATTTTTCGAAGGACAGTTCAACTGGCCTGCTGCTCCGGCAACATCAACCATTTCGTCCTGCCCCCCATGGCCGGTGACGACTGGTCCACCAAACGAGGCGGAAGTCCGCAAGGAACTCCAACTCTTGAAACGCTGCAAATCACCGGGCCCAGATGACTTACCTCCGGCTCTTTTTAAAGATGGAGGTGACTTTCTGGCTAAGGAACTGACTGTGTTGTTTGGAAAGGTTTGGGAGCTAGAAAGTGTTCCAACATCATGGAATGAGTCAATAGTCGTCCCTATCTTTAAAAAGGGTTCACGTTGCTCCTGTAACAACTACCGGTGGATAAGTCTACCTCCGATTGCGTCCAAACTATTGGCTTCTGTCATTCTTCGTAGGTTGTTTAAAACCCGAGAACGATTGACTCGCGAGAGCAGGCTGGTTTTCGTTCTGGTCGAGGATGCATTGATCACATCTTCACCCTCCGCCAAATGTTAGAACACCGTCATACTTATCGCAGGCCAACAATCTTAGTGTTTCTTGATATCAGGGCTGCCTTCGATTCGTTGGACAGGACTGTCCTCTGGGATTGTCTATTGAAGAAGGGTGTGCCTGAGAAGTTCATTAACATCTTAAAGGCCCTGTACACGAACACCTCAGGCAGAGTGAGGGCATACAACCACCTTTCTCCCCTGTTCCATTCGAGCAGTGGGGTTAGGCAGGGTTGCCCGATCTCACCATTCCTCTTCAACTTTGCCATCGATGACATTCTGGAAACAGCTCTGATGGATGTAAGTAATGGCGGTGTGGATCTGCTGCCTGGAGAACTACTTCACGACCTCGAGTATGCGGATGATATTGTCTTACTGTGCGATAATGCCCAAACCATGCAATCCGCACTTAATCAGTTGGCAATCAGTGTTCGCAGGTACGGCATGTGCTTTGCACCCTCCAAGTACAAAGTACTCCTACAAGACTGGCAGGATTCTCATCCTGTACTCACCCTGGATGGTGAGCAGATCGAAGTAGTTGAGAAGTTCGTGTATCTAGGTAGCTATATAAGTGCTGGTGGTGGCGTGAGTGATGAGATTGATGCACGTATAATGAAGGCCAGAGCGGCCTATGCCAATCTGGGCCATTTTTGGCGCCTTCGTGATGTTAGTCTGGCTGTAAAAGGTCGGATCTACAACGCGTCGGTGAGAGCAGTTTTGCTCTATGCTTGTGAAACCTGGCCTCTCCGAGTTGAGGATGTTAGACGACTCTCTGTGTTCGATCATCGTTGTCTCCGAAGGATTGCTGACATCCAGTGGCAACACCATGTTAGTAATGCAGAGGTTCGGCATCGTGTGTTCGGGCGCAGAGACGATAATTCAATTGGTGTCACCATCTTGAAACACCGACTTCGGTGGCTTGGACACGTTTTACGAATGTCGTCCCAGAGAATTCCACGTCGTGCATTATTTGCCGACTCTGGGACTGGTTGGAAAAAGCGGAGAGGAGGTCAGTGTATGGCATGGTGTCGTGGCATGAAAGAAAGCTGCAAAGGGCTGGCTTCTGTTGGTCCTTCAGGACTTCCTGGCTGGAGTCCGAGAGATGGTGCAACACAGTGGCTAGAGACGTTATCAGATATGGCTCAGAATAGAAGCCAGTGGCGAACCTGCTGTAACCTTCTTTTACTTTCTTCATAAAGAGTGGTTATTACTTTCTTAACTGAGAGAGTTTTTCTGGTTGTACATTTCAGTCCGCCTTATCTTTTCATCCCTTCTCTTCCTACTTTCATTATTTTGTGTGGCGCATATGTATCTGGTGCCCTTTTGTACCAATATATATGTTTAAATAAATAAATAATAATAATCCCCGTATCAACAATAAAACAAATAATCCGTAGATGCATGATGAATGTTCACTTCCGATTCGACAATGAATATTATTATGGACAATTGTATGGTGTAACTATGGGGCCCTCTACGAGCAGAACTGGAAAATGGGCTACATAAGGATACAATCGGTCATCTAACATTTTACAGTCATTAAATGGATGATACTTTCATATTATAAGAAAAAGAACATGAAGAGGATAATTTACTTAATATATTTAATAACATTCATCCGTCTAATGCTTTTACACTAGAGGAAGAACAGAAAAATAGCATATCGTTTCTAGATGTCCGAGTAACAAGAAGAGAAGATGGAACACTAAGAAGAGGGATATATAGAAAGTCTACAGTTGGACAATATACTCATTTCTATAATTCTGTGCCAATCAGATACAAAAGAAACAAAGTAAAGATCCTGACCCATTGTGCTAGAATATTTTGATCCGATGACATTACTGTAGATGAATTGAGTAATATTCGTAACGTGCTTAGTAGGAGTGGATACCCAACGAAATCCCTCAACAAACAAATCAATGAGATGAAAAGACCAAATGTAACTACCGTTGCGAAGTACTGTTCTTAAAATTACAATCCCAAATTGATGATACGCAACAAGTTGCGACTCAAAGATTAAGAAAGGCGGCACAGAAAACATTCACTGCACCCAGACGAAATGCCGTTTTCTACTCCTCCCCTGCCATAATAAGAACCGTTAATGAAGATATACTGCCTGAATTCGCCACATCCATATGTAGTTACCAATTCAAATACTCTTGTAGAACAAGTTATATAGGGCGTACAATTTGACAAGTCCGTCATCGCATAGCAGAACACTATCCATCTTGGTTGAACAAAGGACAGGTAACAGTGATTGAGAGTTCTATTCTCCTTCGCTTGGTGGGCACATGTCATCAAGTAGACTCCAGTAAAACTTTTAAGATTATTCATCATAGTCCATCAAATTTACCAAATGGTTTGCGAATTCGTATTTTGCATATTGGTAAAGCTATAGGAATCCATGTTCACACACCAAGCCTTTGCATTCAAAATAAGTTTATACAACCACTCTCGCTACCCCGGCCGTCAGTATAGTTTTTTAGCTGAGAGTTGATGAAACCTTTTCCTTCAAAAGTATTTGAATTATTTTCCAATTTACTCCACTTTTGTATTTTACATGTCTTCAACGTTCGTCCCTTGATTCTTACATAGCTACTATTATAGTGTGTGCTACTGATGTCGATAGATATAAGTAGTATGTATCACCAATCGAAAGTGGAACGCTTTGCTGCAGAAGGTTGAGAAAATCGAAGAGAGAGAGTGGTTAGTATGGGGAAGAAGGGATGACAAATTTTGAGACGAATGATGGATATTCTGCAAATGAAGTATCACTGTATGGTTTTCAGATTTTACCAAGATACTATGTAATATTGTATTTAAACACATGTTTTTCCCTGCTTGTGTTTTCGTCCACTACACTATAATAGTAACTTTTCATCAAAATTCTTCGTAAGTTCTTTTTAAACACTATGCAACGTAGCAACTGTTTGATTTTTCGAATAATTACTTGGATTATTATAATCCTCTTTCTCCACATGATATATATATATTAGTGTAGAGCCATGATGGAAAACTAATTTTAAAAAAATTTCTTCATTCGATTTGTTCTTCTTACTAATCTGAAGTTCATTGAACTCTAATTATTCAACAGAAATCAACTTAAGAGCAAATTAAACGACCTGCCTTCTAAACATATATTTAAAGCTCCAACGGTATATTAATTATGTTTGCCAGATTTCCTTACATGTATTTCAGATTAGTTAACAATCGATTTCGAGACTGTTGGACATGAACAAGATAAAGATAAATAACAATGATGGAGGAACATATTATTTATCTTCCTCGTAATACAGGGACATTCTGCATTTTCTGTTCTTACAATTATAGTTTGGTATTTTTTTCTTCGCTACCGTTGAGAAGTTAAAAAAAGTGGGTAGATAAATTCAAGTCAATAGGTAAACGCGATCGTGATCTTAGAATCATGTGAATAACTTTCGGTTTACGTTTTCCGAATCTCATTTGAAAATGAGTTTTCAATTTCTAAAAGTTAACACAGAATGAGCGTTATCACAGAATTCGGTTGATATACATACAGATACAAAAACTAAGGTCTCAAAATTAATCTTCAAGTTAACATGAAGTGATACTTACTTGAGGTTTCGTGTGAACAGGTATAGGAAACCAATTGATACCATAAGCGGACAAAGGAGAGGGAGATTGGTTGTAAAACCCGGCTGCATTCGCCATTGCTGACATTAGAGTTCTATCGACATCCGTACTACGAACGTGATAGTAAGAACCGTTATATTTACTGGGGACAAATCTTTGATACTTTGATCGTAACCACTTCCCAAGAAAAAAGTGTTGCTCAACACCTTTGTCTGTAAGCATGCCGAAGCCTTGCGACCAAGCAGAAGGAATTTTGTGTAAAATAGCAGGTATATTAACGATTGGAGATCTGTCACCATGTCGAAATAAAATATGGAGATGTTTGAGATTATCGTTTACAGAATTATTATGAGAGGTGGGGGACAACTTTTCTAGCGAATATGCTTCATTAGGAGGAAGTCTTGACCAAAGCCCGAGAAAAATGGAGAGTATCTTGACCAAATAAATTGATAAACAGGTCATTTGTGCACACCTGTAACTGACCCCTTAATAGTACAATACCTACAGAGAGAAGTAGATCGTCATTAAAAAGATCAATAATTACTTTACAGTAGTTTAATAATGGCGTTGAAAGATAAAATCCGAATAAGGCATTTTCGCCATACAAAACAATACTGGTGATGGAGTCGTTCTCAAAACAAAAAGTCTCACGAAATCAAATAAAAAAAGAGTAGTTCGAAGATTGTTCGGATGCATTATGGTTAGCAATTCATTTATGAAGCGGTAATTTGTGTATACATTTAATACTGAAAACGAAAATGTCGGAATAAAGATTAAAATATACGTTTAGGGGTATAAAGAGAGGAACTTGACCGTGACATACGGTTATAGATAATGCCGAGTGAAATTTTGTATGTGGTACGAATACTATTTCAAGCAAATAGATAATGAATTTAACAAAGAAAATTTAATCACAATAACGTCACTTTTCCCCAGAAATAACAAGCAGTAAGGTAAAAAAACCCTACGATAGGAAAATCAAAGATGATCATGAGCGGATTTGTTTCTTAGATAAAGGTATATTGACATGACATGACCCAATCATTTGAATTAAAACTTTGAGATATTTTGAATGGTTGCTGTTTATTTTTTCATGTGATTTGAAAACTGGTAAGCAAAAAAAATATACTACCGCTTGAAAATTCCCACTCTCCGATACAATTTGTGTTTACATCAATATAACTGGTCATATTGATGAACTACTCCGTAATTTTTAACAGTTTAGCAAAATATGAATGCAAACAGACGTTAGTTAATATAGAAATGCCAATTTGTACATTCATAGCACAAACCCCAATAACGTTAACTGAATGCCAATCGGCTGAGACCTAGTTAACGCGTATGATAGAACCCTGTGAAAGTTATTCCACGATAATATACGTCAAAAGTACTTATATGGGCTAAACATTTACACCAATACTAGACGATTTCAACGAGGTCACTTTGATCGTCACTAACAGCTAAGTTCAAAAGGGGATAAGACCAGAAACCCATGTTAAATGTGAGGGATAAATTTAATTAGAAGGCATATGTCACAGCATTTCCGTTGGTATGGAAGTAACCTGTAAACAAGACTTTTAAGTTCATTGTACACATAAAACAGAATAAAACAGGTATTAGTTAGTAAGAAGGCAACTTTACGTTAATCGGCAAATTCGCCCGTGAATATTAGACGAAAGTTACTTTCAATAAAAACCACTTGGTGATTTTATAACACCTAACATTTTAGTCCAAACTACAATTGCTCTTGCTTTGCTCCTACCTAATAACGCTTACTTAGTTTTACTTTTCTTGTATTTTATGGTTACTGTTTCAACAAGTCATTACTCAAACTATACAATCAGTCTAACTAATCTTTACAGGAAGCATTCTTGTACAAGCTACTAACGCCGTTTGCTACACAAAATCTGGCAGTTACTTATACTATTATTGATAAACTTATTGCATTTGCAGAGGAAAAGTATGAGTTTTTACTAGGTAGAAATATAATGATAAAATTTGAAGCACAAATAAGTGTATAACACTGCAAAGAAAGACTTTAATCTTAATGTGAGTAGAGGCTGCAACACACCAAAAATTCCATGTGGATTCTCAGTGGAAAACGTTTCATAGTAATCTAAGTTGGATATTTCCGGCTAAAAAGTTTCATCTAAGCCAACAGCAGCTTTAATGAATCATGCTAGGTTACTTTAATAACACACGTAAATCATGCATGTTAAGTATTCTCGGGCACAATATATCGTAGTTTTACCTATTCCAGTAAATCCGCAGTTGTATCAAATAAATCCGAGTCATTATCAGTGTACTTGTGATTATCAAGTCGTACAGTTGCAATTGGAGTTGCATAACTATGGTGTATTACAACAGCCTGTGAAGAGTGATAATATCAACATAGATTATTAGACTTATGAAAAAAAAGTAATTAATGGAAAACATCGATAGGCAGTAGAAGGCTTATCAACAAACGCTCTAGAATTGACTAAGTACTCAAGAAACTTTTAAAATCGATACAGTGGTTAGTATCCTGAGTGTCAAGTAACCAACCGTTAGCCGAAATACAGCAAAGTGATCAGGGTATTTTACAAGTAACGGTTTATCAAATGAATATTTCATTGGACCACACTTATGCTGTTAACTTCAGAAAACTTATCTTTGGAGGGAGCTTACGTTATTCAATTTGTTATAATTATATGAACCGTCTTCAAACAACTTGTGCATCTTATTTAAAATGAGACCGTAGTTTTAACCAGGATTTTACTGAAGACGAAGTGGTCACCATGAATAGTAAGATGGGTTTTATACGATCAATACAGACATTAAAAACTAGAAACAAACAGACGCTGAGTAGCAGCGGTGTGACAAGCTTACCGTCGACCCAGAAACTCCAAGCGCGGAGAAGACCTTTAAATTTGAAAATTACATCTCCTTTCTTAACCTTATTTCGATACCCAGCCCATTTAAAATGTCAAAGCATATTAGGCGAAAAATAGTTAGATGTTTGTTCTTTTTGACACGATACTATAATAAATAACAGTGTTGTAGTTGTAAATAATGCCTCAAAATCAATAGCTCTTTAAGTGTTCGACATCGGATGCAGACCACATTGTTTTAAGTGGATTTGTTTAACTAAAGGCTTTCGGTCATGCATCCGCACCAGATCACGTTACGAGCCGGCGTGGGAAACAGCTCCTAAGTTCAATAGCCAGATTAGAGTAAACGCTTCTCGAAATATTGATAACGGATCAAATATATCTTTCCAATGTTTTCGCATCTGACTTCTGATTTTTAACGATTGGAGGGAGATTCGGATATAGAAGGTGTTACTGGTTGCTAGTTGCAAAACTACAGTACCGGTCGTATCTTCAGTGTCTTCTGAGTATGAACCAGTATATGCTCGTGTTATGAACAAGGAGCTTTTATTATAGTGATTTGCATTTCTCAGATTTTGCTGTATTCAGGTGCAAAAAAAGTTCTTTTCTGATCCATAATGCGTAGTTGAACCCCGATAGTTGCGAATTATTTTTCTTGCTCGGATTTTATCCGGATTATCGGTTAACTGGAGCTTGATTCAGGTTTGTGGGGAGTAGTGTAACGTCGTGTACTATATTACACCTACATAGTTTATTCTAGTTTCTGGACAAGCCAATTCACCTATAATGTTATGAGTCATATTTTGATCTTGTTAATTATTCGCTTAATGACCTTGACTATATTTTTTATATGAGCGCATGTGTATGCACATTTCGTATCTTATTCATCGCATGTCTGTCATTCATTTTTGTCTGACTATAAATGTTGATTAATGCTTGCTCATAGCGAGTTGGCTTCCCAGCCATCTCCACTATGCGTCATCTTTCCTTCGCTTACTTACATTTGCTAGTGTGCTCACTGCCTTCTAGCCTATGTTATTGGTCAATAAAAATGTAGTTGCTGTTTCCCTTTGTCTTCTGATATTATACACCGTTCAGATTGTTATAATAACGGTTATCAAGACGATCGATTAGCGAAGCACTCCACTACAAACTGGTTAGCCCGACTAGCGAACACGCAACATAATCGACAACCCCGACGTACGAACACGCAACACAATTGGCGATCCCGAATTACGAACGCGAAGCAAAGTTGGTAACTTCAACGTACGAACTCACAACATAACTGGTAATCCCTACCTGCGAACACGCAACATAATTGTTGAACAGTATTTGGAACATGCAACAGAATTCGCGACCGCGACGAGCGAACACAAATCAAAAAATGAAACCGCCGACGACATATTCCGTTATTATCCTAATAATCACCACATGCTCATTATTACAATAATGTAATATCATCATCTAACGTGGAATTATTATTTTTGTTCGTATTGACATTAAACTATGACATTTACGCTGTCAAATCACTAATCGAACAAATTATAATTATATGAACATTACACGTTATGATATTCGAAACTCACTGGATTATTTTTATTATCCAATGACGTAAAATTTTCATGATTCAAGTGAGTTCGTTCCATTTTTTTTCATGTCACTTTTGGTCTAATATTACACTCTATCATAGACATAAGTTTGGAGTCATACTCCCGATAGTAGAAACTTATGTTCTCGACGCAACTAATGTCCATTCATCTCATTGGTACGCAGCAACCGTCGTGTTTGACGCCGCATTACCAGCCGATTAGTAATGATTGTGTTCATATTATCTATTCATTCGCACGTATAACTGAATGCTGCATCATCCATTACCTATAAACACTATTCAATTACTGCTATTAATATTCTATTCTCATTGCACTGTACACCAGAACATAGAGTTTAGAGCTAGTCTCTCATAGATACACTCTTGTTCGTCACATTCAAGTCAGTCTCACTCGCCGTCATCGATAATCATATGTATTGGTATTTTTATCATGCCTTAATACGGTTTCGTAACAAACGAGGTTGAGCGCATATCCCTCTAACGACATAAACCACGCTAGGCTTCATGACCAAAAAGGAATACGACTCCGCATATCTCGTCTCAGCAGTCACTATCCTGTTCCTCTGGTCATTCTACTAATAAATATTTAACGATAACTCAACGCAAGCGACAACGCACACTGACTTCTCATTTTATTATCATTATCAATAGCAGTACAGCAATGGATTTCAACCATTGATGCAGTTATCATCCTACGACTCGATTATTTTTACCACACACGAACTCCAGGTATGCGAATTCGAATCTACTAATCGCTGATCGACTCTATTTACTCGACTGCAGCTTATCAGAACATATTTCACTGTTCTTCATCCTCATATTCAATCAGCACCACATAGCAATTACTGTTATATTCTATTTTCACGATATTTCGAATCGCTCATACAAACATGTTATTTTATCATCCGGACAGTCTCAACATAAATGCATGTTAAATTTTTTTTGTACGCTTACTAATTTGCTCATAATCACATGTTAACATTTCCATTTCTGTCCTCATTTTGAGAATATTCATGTACCTTTTTACATAAGTATGACACTTTCGTTTAATAAACTCGCTCCTCGATTGACACTAACTTATTCGATATAGTACAACTTTTTTTCTCCACATATTATTAACGTTATCCACATGCCATTTCAGTGTTATTTTCAAATTAATGTGCTAATACTTTAATTTCGTTTTGTGAACGCATATACACCTCCTCTCCCTTGTTTATTTTGCATACCAGTGTTTCCTCCGGACACTCTGGGGGGAGCTATGTGGGGAGTAGTGTAACGTCGTGTACTATATTACACCTACATAGTTTATTCTAGTTTCTGGACAAGCCAATTCACCTATAATGTTATGAGTCATATTTTGATCTTGTTAATTATTCGCTTAATGACCTTGACTATATTTTTTATATGAGCGCATGTGTATGCACATTTCGTATCTTATTCATCGCATGTCTGTCATTCATTTTTGTCTGACTATAAATGTTGATTAATGCTTGCTCATAGCGAGTTGGCTTCCCAGCCATCTCCACTATGCGTCATCTTTCCTTCGCTTACTTACATTTGCTAGTGTGCTCACTGCCTTCTAGCCTATGTTATTGGTCAATAAAAATGTAGTTGCTGTTTCCCTTTGTCTTCTGATATTATACACCGTTCAGATTGTTATAATAACGGTTATCAAGACGATCGATTAGCGAAGCACTCCACTACAGGTTTCTGTTTGGTGCTTACCGTTCTTCATGATAAGACCCCATGTTTAGTATATTTTCAGACTACCTACGGTATTTGTACTGATAGATGATTCCCCTTAGTTTGAATGCGCACATGTTGCAAATTTCAATTCCCATGTGTCCATTTGAGCTCAATCATTTATAACTGTCTTAAGTTGTATTGTTCAAGCCAACTATTACTATCATACCAGTCTTTCACAGTTGTTCACTGTTTTTGTCACTTTTGGATAATAATTTTATTTTTAATTGATATCATGAATGGATGAATGCTAGACCAATATTGAAAACCTGGAAACACTGGACGGCCGTTTCGTCCCAATATGGGACTTCTCAGCAGTGCGCATCCGCGACACCGAAAGCAGGACTCGAACCCAGGACCTACGATCTCGTAGGTGAACGCTTAAATTGTAGACCACTGGGCCGGCATATGACTTTGTTAACATCTAACTTCAACCAATCCACGGTATTGCGCGACCGTCCTCCTTTGTGTTTGATGAGTAACTGTCTCTACAACATACACGGTTGAACTGCACTGGTCACGGCTTCTCATATAACTCCAGAAAACTCACCATGAAGGTAGTCGCTAGTGCGTACATGATTGTCATGTGAAACTCAACAATCTCCACAACCCTATACTGATGATAAATTCATTCACAGCTATTACACAACCGTCGTTATGTAAACTATTTGTAAGAAAACAGCCAAAAACGAACAATCACTCAAGGACTCTCAGCAAGACGAATAAGCGGAATCACAGTGCCACCAGTATCAATTAATCGGATACCAACATCACTGGAGATGCGTTGCAACTTAACACTGTGATGACATGGACTGTGTTAGATTCCCTCAAAAAATTGTCTCCCTGTAGAGCTCTTTTAATGAAACAGTCAGCATAAGGAAAGTTGTTATGAACTACCATAGGCAGGGTCGTAAGGAACGAACTATAAACTTTGAAAATATTCGAAGCTTACGTATTGTGCGAAATTCATTAGATGTTTCTGCCAAAAGTTCCACTGTTAAAACCATCAAATCGGTTAACAAGAGGAGTTGGAATCCGGAAAGCAGCAAACTGCCTAGTCAAAAAGATTCCAGTTCTAACACACTTGGAAACTTGAGAGATAAGTTAAGTCTTGTGATAGCATTCTGATAATCATGAACATAAAAGACTACTTGAGTTTCGTCCACAGATTTTTAGGATAAAAAGATAGAATGATTTGGAGGGAACACAAACTTTCCAAAATAGAACCATTAAAAGTCTCACGACTTACCCAAGGTTTATCAAAACAAAGAGAAAAGTCTCTAATAATGAACAAACCGTTACGCATATATGCAGACATCAGTCCGTAAACAGTACATCTGATAAGAAGAAAAGGAGGATATAATAAGTTCAAAATCATTTTTTCAATATCCTTTACAACAAAATCAGATCACCTCTCAATCTGCGGTAGGACGGAGTAAAGAGGTATAGTTTCGCAAGCTGCTCTGTGTATGGTAAACTCCGAAGTTCTGAAATCGCATGGATAGCTGTCTTTCTTACTTTTCCTAGGATATTCGAGTCACCTTATAAGCAGAGGCTTGCAGACTGAACGCAGTTTTCAAGTTTGAATCTTACCAAGGTTGTGTATACTGTGGTTGACATAGTAATATCTAACTCGGTGAATGTCCTCCTAAAGCCCATAGGGTTCTCAACACTTCAGCTGCAGTCTCCAGGCAGTGGGCTGTGGTCTCAAGATCATGACTCACTGTCATCCAAAGATCCTTCTGAGACCACACCATGGGTACAGGCACTTCCCCAATACTGTACCTATTTATCTTTGTATCACCAATGTGCATGCAGACGCACTCTACCGCGTCGATAGGCTTCAGGCACTATTTAGACCAGCTAATAACAATCTTTAAGTCTGTCTGAAATGCGCATGCATCTGTGTCTCCTATCATTTATCGCCAGACTTTTACATAATCAGCGTATAGTAATATTGGGGACTCAACTATAATTAGGAGGTCATCTACACACAGTATAAAGAGCAAAGGACCTATGACAGAGCCTTGAGGTAGTCCACTGAGTACTGGTTTCCAGGATGAGCATTTGGAATTTATTCTTACTCACCAGGAAATCATTAGTCTTTTTAGGGGAAGACAGACAAATCCTTGACTTCCCAGCCTCAAGAGTAATCTATTTTTCGTAGCCTTATCAAACGCTCAACAGTGCCTTTTGCGGCTTAGCAAACGAAGAGTGTGGTTTTTGATGACTGTAGATTGCTTGAGATTTTGGGGAGAGTTTGAGGAACAGACTGCTTTGAAGCACATAAGAGCGTGGGCAGTAAAAAATCTCAATGAGCATATACTTCAAGTTGAGGATGAACATCCCAGTCCACCTGTTGTAGATAGTCCTGTAAGGCTGACGCATTCAACCGTTTGAAATTCCATCGCCTATTGTTGGCGGGATATCTTAGCTCAGTTTCGCCGACAAAACTGAAGGACATAATGACGTGATCGTTTTTTACAAGGGAAGCCAGGATTGAGCTGTGTCGACTATGAATTATTCCTTTGTAAATACCCGGTATAAGCGCGACAGTATTTGACTATTTCTCCAACGAGTTGTCGGCTTCACATTTTGGAATAATCTCAGATCCTCAATCAGGTTGGGGGACCGAGCTTCAGTAGAGTTTACATGTATGTATACATGCGTTCCGCGAAATTGACTTTAGGAAAACTGAAGTCCCCTAGAATCAGGATATGAGTGAATCCGCGACTAGTAGAGTTGGGTAATCCTTCCAGAATACGACTGTCATACTTGATATCGGCAATCGGCTAACTGAAGATGACCATGACTAGACACCTTGAGGGGGTGGTCAATCAAACTGAACACCAAACGGATTCATCAAGATTGAGAAACTTTTGATTGTGAAGTTGGTGTACTTCCAGTCATGATCGTATGTATAAGTCTACTCCATCTCCTATTCCTGTTTTCCTGCCGTTGCGAAACAAAGACATCCTAGGCATTGCTAACTCCTGGTCCGTAAACTGAGATATCCAAGTTTCAGATATTCCCATCAAATGAGCACTATTAGCATTGCCAGGTTCACGTACCTCATCCATTTTATTCGGAAAACTCGCGGCGTTCATGTATAAGTAGTTCTTGCTTTCAATCTGGGACACATGAGCTTCTTCCTGTTTGTCTGTATGATCCTTACGTGAATGGACAGGTAGCCTTTCTATACAAGGTTTTCCAAGTTCGTAGTCCCTGTCCTTTACACGCTTTTTATGATCAAGACAGTTCAAAAGTGAAATTGCCAGCTCCAGCTTGCCCTTTTGCTTGATCTTGGTATCATATGGCCTATCCGGATGCATATGAATTCCAGTTGGCAACCGACGTCTGTTGGCACGAAATACTTCCAGAGTTGGAGCTGCCATATGAGAGGATGGGAAATTTATCTTCATTAGCCGGGGTCTAGAATCTCCGTCCTTTTTGCGTAGTCTCGTCACATGTTGAGTCAGTACGTTTTTGAGCTTCAAGGATTGCTTGATGAATTTCCATTCACTAATACCGAAGTTTGTTTGACTAGGGTCCGTGTCCCGGAACACTTTGTGTCTTTGTTCGATCCATTCGATTGAAGATAATCAATGGACAGAAGCATGCTGGGTAAACGCTTCCAATTTTTTTGCCGAGACAAGAAATCTGAAATTTGAAGAAATACAATCCCACACCCGGCAATTTTAAACTTCGAAGGTCGTTGTACGACACTGACCTTCAAAAGGCCCAGTAACTACCAAAAACGGACGATACCACTGAAGCGTTGCCACCATGGTGACGACAGTCTGTATTGTGGGAAAATGACACTGTGGTATCGTGACACCTCCTTACTCTGCTTACCTGTTTTTACTTTGTGCATCACTTTCGTTACTTGAATGATGGACGTACGTCCATCCTTCATCTATGTCTGATGACGTCATCAGACATAGAGTAGCTGATATCAAAGTACATTGAAAGCTGTCTTGATATGACTGCTTCTGCAAAAGCATACGAATCGTCGAGTCGACGCACCAGTCTTTTGACAACAGTTTGGCCGTCAAGTGCTCAGAAACCTCCATCCGTGGATCATACCACTGGGTCGTTGCCTCACTGTGCAAGTGGCAGTCCATGTTGTCTGGTTGGACGTCTAGTTGACTTGTATGCGCCAACCTTCTTGGCAAATACGTTTGTACCCTAAGCCATCTTAGACCTACTTTTCCTCGACATCCATCAGTCATGAGATTGCTTAAGCCATTGACACTATTGTTTTCTGACATTATCAAAATCTTTGGAACAATGAGTAGTAAGGCTGACCATCTTGGTCTTCAGGCTGACCGATACGGAATAACGCGCGCGTTTCAAAAAGGGCAGTGACTTTCATACTTGTTGTGATTATCGTTGCTTTTGTGTATTTGCTGTATCAAAAGCATTCTTGGTCTACTTTAACTTAAATTAATCTAGTTAAGGTTCGAAATTTTATTGAAAACTTTGTCTCTTGGTTCCTTCTTTTGCATATACTCTGACGCTTGTGCTATTATTGTGATCATATTGTTTTTTAAACCTAATCTGATTACAATGGTTGGTAGTTCATTCAAATGTGGACAGCCGAACTGTTTATTCCCCGTAGATGAAGGGATGCAGTGCGATGAATGCAAAAAATGGTACCACAAGATGTGTACCCGTCTCAGTCCAGCTGCATACAAAAGATGTTCTAAGCCTAACTCGCACTGGCTTTGTATGTTCTGCTGTACTAACAAGACGACATTAATTCAAGAGGCTATGAGCCTATTGGCTCTAGCCTGTAAAAAGAAAGATAATGGGTGCGCTAGTAACGCAAGCACTGACAGTGAAGACTGTGTCAGTGTTGTAAGTGCTGTTACAAAACGCGCTGAACAACCTACTCTAATTAATGACGAAGTGAAACTTCCGTTACAACCAACGAGGAGTAAATCACCACATGGTATTGACATGAGTAATCATGTATCTTTAGTAGAAATTGAGGACCCGGATAAAACCGTCACCGTCCCCAATAGTCCCAATGCAGCTGTCCTGAATGACCAAAAATGGACCGCAGTAAAGAGGAAAAGGAAAGGAAAAAAAGCTAATGATAAAGCACACTTGGTTGACAAGCCATTGAGGAACTCACAGTCTGAGTCACTCAATGCATTATCGCACTCTGATAGAACGGCAGATCATCATCCTAGTGCGACTGAGAGGAATTTAATATCATCGAATATTATTGTGAGTAAATTGCCAGAGTCTAACGATCCAGATCCTAAGGTTAGACACACCCATGACTTAGAGAGGCTCGGAGAATATATCCGTAGCATATTACCAGATAACACTAAAGGTGTTCAGGTCAAAAAATTAGTTAGAATAAATAAAAGAGCCGATGACAGTGTTCTACCCCGACCGTGTAGACTCCTTAAGGTAATCTTAGGGTCGGAGAAACAACGTAATCTTCTGTTAAGTAACGCTCGAAGTCACGACAACTCTGACATTTGAATGCGACCGGATGTATCTCTTGAAGATAGAATAAAAAGGAAGACGGCACTAGCTGAACTAGAAACCCGTCGACAAAACGGTGAAGAAAATCTCCGATTGGTGGGTTTTCGAATAGTCAGGTCTTGGAAGCGAATGCTACCAAGGCCTGTGTGGATAGGTCGTTCCCCCTAGGAGTTTTATATGCCAATGCCCGTAGTCTAAAATATAAATTCTACGAGCTAGGAACACTGGTGGACAAATTAAGGCCACTCATTGTAGCTGTGACGGAAACTTGGTTAGTCCATGACTTCGATATCACCCCAGAATTATCCGGATATCATTGTTTAAGAAGTGATAGACATAGATGCAGGAAAGGAGGTGGCGTCCTTCTATACATAGCCAATAGTATAAATATCCGCTCCTCCGTTTGCGAATCCCATGATAGTGGAACTAGTGAAGCCATTAGCTGTGAACTCACTGTCGGATGTTGTACATTTGCACTCGGTGTCATCTATCGCAGCCCAATCTGCTTAGCTGATGACTTTATTTTAGAGCACATTCGGCTATGGAGTGCAAATAACAGATGCTTGATATTAGGAGACTTTAATGCACCTGACATTAGTTGGACTGAGATGACCACGAAATGCTCTATAAACTCATTTGATAGCAGGCTCTTGGAAACAGTAATGGAACATGCACTAGTACAACATGTATCCAAACCTACACGTTTTGGTGTAAACCAAGGTTCTTCTCTGTTGGACTTGGTAATTACTCATGAGACTGAGGATATTGCCAACCTAAATATTCTTCCCCCGTTAGTAAATAGCGATCACGCTGTTTTATCATTCACGTTTAGAGCTAGCGATATGATATACGATCAGATTAAGCCTCGCCCAAACATATGGAGAGCTAACATACCAGAAATTCAGGATTGTGCTACTAAGATAGATTGGTCAGTAGATACTAGCTCATCAGTTGATGAGGCGTGGTCTGTATTTAAAGGCAAGTTTAGTGCAGTCACGTCCCCGTTCATACCATACTTGGTGCCACGTAGACCGAACAATAGTCCACCGTGGATAAATAAAGAAGTTAAGAAACTCCTTAGGTGTAGAAAAAAACACTGGAACATGTTCATCTCTACTGGCTTAGAACAGTACAGATCTAGTTATCGTAAGATTAGAAATAATTGTAAAGCGTTAATTAGTAGAACTAGACGGTCATACGAAAAACAATTGGTTAGGGATTGCAAACATAGTCCAAAACGGTTATTCTCGTATATAAAGAGGCGAACTCAGAGAAGTGATGGAATACCATCACTTTTGATACAAGAAAATCCGTTAAGTTTGGCAAGAAATGATACCGAAAAAGCGGAAGCTTTTTCGGAATATTTCAGTAAAGTTTTTTCTTCCAATAATGAGGAACGATCACCTATTCATTGTGATTGTGGCGACTTGTTGATGGACCCTGTAGTTATTAAGAAAGAAACTGTTTTAAGCCTACTCCAGCATCTCAAACCTGATAAGTCTAGTGGTCCTGATGATATTCATCCTCGGATTATGAAAGCCCTCTCAGATGTTATTGCTGAACCCTTAGCGATGCTGTTCGATATGTCCCTGCGGCAGTCCAGATTGCCCAGAGACTGGAAGGACGCAATAATCAGTCCGGTGTATAAGACTGGGGGTAGGGATTTAGTTAGTAACTATCGACCCGTCAGCTTAACTAGTGCAGTTGTAAAACTAATGGAAAAAATTATTCGGATGGCTGTTATAAACTACGTGGAAAGACATGATCTTTTGTCAAAGGAACAACATGGTTTTCGAAAAGGTCTATCATGTTTGACAAATCTTCTCATTGCAAGAGAAGATTGGGCTGAGGCAAAAGATCGCAATATTCCTGTAGATGTCATTTTCATAGATCTAAGTAAAGCCTTTGATAAGGTTTCCCATTCTGGTCTTAAATTGAAACTAGAAAGTTTTGGAATCCATTATGCAGTCATAGACTGGATAAGTGACTTTCTTCATGAAAGGAGACAAAGGGTAAGAGTAAATGGGGCTCTCTCATCGTGGGAACCAGTAAAAAGTGGCGTCCCCCAAGGCACGATTTTAGGTCCTCTTCTCTTTTTACTTTATATAAATGAATTACCAGCTATAGCTAAGTCATCCGTCCTACTATTCGCCGATGACATTAAGATTTGGAGACCCATATATAGTATGTCAGACAGAATAGTTTTACAGGAAGATCTTAACTCACTAGTTGCATGGATGAATGGGTGGTCACTAGAAGTAAACCCTAATAAAAGTGTTGTGATGCAATTAAATAACTATGATGATTCGTATCACTACACATTATGTGGACTAGTGTTGCCCAAAGTAAGAAACTATAAAGATTTAGGAGTCATACTAAGTAATGATCTCAAAACAACCAGTCACTGTAAGGCTGCTGCTGCAAAAGGCTATAGGGCATTATGGTCTATTCGTAGATCTTTCCGGTATCTGGATGGGGAAATGTTTAGATTATTATACCCAACTTTCGTACGGCCACATTTGGAATATGGGATTCAAGCAGCGAGTCCTTGTTTCAAATATGAGGCGGATATGTTGGAACGAGTCCAACGCCGCGGGACAAAAATGGTAAAAGGCTTATCTAGCCTATCTTATGAAGACAGACTGAGACACCTCAACTTATTTCCGTTATCTTACCGGCGAATACGGGGTGATCTAATATTGGCATATCGAATCCTGAACGATGACCTTGGTACTAACATGTCCTATCTTTTCCTCCCGTCTAGGGCTGAGCATTTGAGAGGACATTCAAAGAAAGTCCAAAAACCGAGATCAAATCGTCTACGTCTGGAGTTTCGTTTCTCGCACCGAGTAGTGAATTACTGGAATTCTCTACCAGAACACGTAATATCAGCACCTTCTGTTGATATATTCAAGACGAGATTGGACCTCCACAGTGTAACAAACTGCAAGGATTAAAATAGGTCACTAGACCTTCTATCCTTATGACTGAAGACTGTTAGATGGTCCTAAAGTCGGAGTTTAATAATTAACACTAGGATGGGTATGACATTGCACGCTGAACACGACACTGGATAACAATATAAAAACAACAGTGCATTGCTTCCATACGTGTAGAAACAAAAATAACTTAAAAGTAATATTAGTTCTTTACTTACAAGCAACTGCGCATCAAAACTCAGCTACCCTTAAAGGTTCTCGAGCGTTGTGGTCACTTAACCGAGCACTCAAATGTTTTGGCAAGGGAATGTTTCGAATTTTTTTTATCTCACCTTTGTAAGACCACACCTGGAGTACTGCATCCAAGCGGCTGGTTTATGTCTTATTAAGGATGGTGACACGAGTGTATTCAGCGTTTGACAGCAAGGTTAGTGAAGGCCCCTTTCGAATCTCCTTACTATAAGGGCTTGGGACTTCTCCCCTAGTGTTATCGTAGAACTCGCGGTGACCTTATATTGATATTCCGTATCTTTAACAATTATTTGGGTGTTTATCCCTTATCAATTTACTCCCTCGAGTATCTTAACATCCTGGTTGTTTGCTAAATTCCTTCAGTACCCATTCAGATTATCTAGTGAATTTAATGCTTCATATTTAACTCTCTATTATTTAAAGTAACTTTCGTCATAATTTTCGTTTGCTGGTTTTGTGCTTTCATGCTTTGTAGCACAGTCTTAACCTACTATGTGTCCATTTGTTCTTCATGTATCGTAAATTTTAGTTTTGAGGGCTTGTGGCTCTGGATCCATGTGTTTTAAGTACCATTCTCTACCATTTGTACTTGTTAACTGTAGTGAACCGAAAGTTTGTACAACAAAGTGATGTCGAGACCTATCTCTGTAGTGGTAGTTGAAAGACACAATGAGGTAAGGTATTTAATACATTATTCAAGGTTTTAAATTATATATACCGGGCTATCGGAAGCAAAACAATTTCTTTTTCTGGATTGAAGCTATTACATTTTGACTCTCATCCTGATATGGGTATTCCGGATGTTGACTGTTCGGAAATTTTGAGGGACCCCGAACAACTCATGAAGTTTGTTTTGTTATATTAACGTCTCTCAAACTCCAGGAAAATAAGCATAGAAAACTGGATAACACCAATGATATATGCTGGTCATGTTGACCATGTCATCTGGATGCACCCAACGTGGTCTCGACAGCTCCTAAATAGGAAGCCAACATGTTATTCTATCGGTGAAGACCTGTGCACTAAAAGATTAGTGTAAGTTGTTTTTTTGACCGAAATGAACCATCACAACATAGTGCTATCTAGTTTATGTGGTGTATGGGGCTTATCATTCCTCATTTTTAAATTTAACGTAGACATTGAAAGATATCCAACTGTCACATTAACCCTAACTTTAGATTGTTACAGTATAAAACTAAAATATAAAATGATACTAGCGAAAAGTGCTCACTATGAACATTTGTATTTATTGCTATCATAAATCTGTTAATGATAATTTTTTATTGATAATATATTGTGGTTATGGTTTTAGAGGTCGGCCCCCCACGAACATTTATTGTCGTATTCATACTACAAAAACATTAATGTCCTGTTATGTCATTAAACCAACACAGCATGTTCTGAATATTTTGGACTAAGTTTAGGATGCTTAGTAGTCCTTTTGAATTGGTAATAGTGCTTTTGGACTTACATAGTATAACTCATAATTTGTAAATACAAGGTGAACCGGGTAATAGGTTTCACTTATTCAAATAGTTACTTCGTCTTGGTGAGTTGATAGTCAACGAAATTCCGGTATTGATATTGCACGACAGTCTGCATCTCGCTATTCTACATCAGTGACTAGTGATCATTTATAACAAAAGACTACGGTACGGGCACTTATTCCGGAGTTCCGTACGGAGGGCAGTGTTAGTCATTTGATGTTATAGTTAATTGAAAAGTCCATATATCTTATAACGAAACTCTAAACCGTTTCTAAAATCTGGTTTACGTCAGTTTTTATCACTACATCATTCCATTAGTACATGTAATTTTATTCTACGTCTCTTCAAAGTATAGATATCTGACAACTATCAGATCATTATTGTCCCCCAACGGTTGTCTTCTTTTGGTGATATCAGTGTGTAAAAATATTGTGGGATCCGGCGACACATGTCTAGGCGTAATGGTCTTGCTTCGGTTTGCTCACCTGGGCAGTATTCCAGCTCTCACAAATCAAATGACAAAGCGTGGGACGTATATGTTTGGTGCCTCCTTGTACTAATGTTTATGTGTTTAAATAAATAATAGTAATAGGCGTAATGGTAGAGATTTCATAAGTATCGCTATTTTGAAAATCGGACTTCGTTCACTTGGACGTGTTTTGCATACGAAGTTCCAACTGCTCTAATGCTGCGCACTGTTTGATTCTGGTTTAAAGAAAAACGGTGAACCAGTTAGTTCACGACGTAGTGCCTCAGAATGATTGATGGTATAATAAATGCTGAGTCCCTGGGGTTTTATAGTCTCGAGACAGTCGGAAGTCAATCAGAACAAAAGTCAGTTGAATTGTTGTTGGAGTTTTTGATTATGTTTTTCATAAATAGCAGTATCTAATCCCGGGAGATATAAGATTACTGTTGGCTGCTGTTGGTGGCTAAATGTTTATTCAGTCATGTCTTTCATATACCTATTTTGTGGCTCCTTATTCCCTCTAATCCGTTTTATAAAATATTTTATGTTGTGTAAAAACTGCCTTAAATCCATAGAGGATGAAGTTGTCAAATTAACTAATTAAATAGATGCTGATATAGTTCGGCGTAAAGAAGGACGCAAAGAAGACAGATGAGAGTTTATCATATACTAAAAATACATCAAAGATATGTCTGAAGACTGTTTTTTATATTTTATTTGCACTGATTAGTAATAAAATTTCGAATACATAAACTAAGTAGCACTTGAAGTTATTTAGTGTATAAATTACTGTATGGACACAATTTACAACACCATAAGTTGAGCGACCATGAACTTTAGAACCACTGTCCGGTTCTACCAAATTAATCTTAAATAGATCTCAATTTCTCCATTACCAAGCATTGAGCTTTGCTTTAAGTTTTAAATTGAAGTTAAAATTGGAGACTGACTTTGAAATTTTACTGTTGCTCAGATACTACAAACTGAAGACTAAGGGAGCTTCATAGTCAATATCTCAGTTAACTACTATTACCAATTTTAAAATTTTTATGTCTTTGATCCAGTAAAGATTTGACTTCACCAGTTATTTGTATGGTAATAACTGGGGACGGGGTAAATTTAGAATCTATCACTTCAGATAGATGAAGTTACTATGGTCCTGACTGTATGAGAACCATTGTTTATACTGACATAATCGTTCATAACCAGGCCAAAATCACTCAAATTTACTCTTGTTTTGTAGATTTTCAATACTTATTACTTTCCCTGCCTATTGTCAATCCTCTAGTTATATCCTAATTTTATAAGCCTAATAGTTTACTACTTGTTCTTTTGAAGAAATTCACCTATTGTGTAAACTGCCTGTTAGCTTTTAGGTAAACTTTTACAAGAAATGTTCGTTTTCTTAAGTAATTACATGTTAGATATCTTCTTTTCTTATCATTTAACTGATTATCAACCTTTAACATTCTTACAAATTTATTTTGTAGGGTTGGCATCCCTGAGTCCTATTTCTATAATGATGGTGTATTTTGTATGGAAGAGGATATTAGCTCTCCTGTTAAATTCGGGCTTACAGTTGCCCCAATACATGAAACAAATACGTTATGTAGAGTGTGTACGGATATCATATGTGTATTGCTTAACCAGTCTTTTATTCTGGATATTGATTTGGATACTTTTTCCACTCAAAACCCACTTTCTAATAAGTTTACAGAGGAACAAGTAAGCTGTCATATTTATATATTTCAAATTCTGATGTTATATCTCTGGCGAATAAATTCAAAATTACATATCTATCGATTATCGATAAAACATTTTCCTATTTTTCTATCGTTCAGACCATGTGATTTTTTGAAAATTACCAGTAGGATAGATCCCAGCCGTATGCGATATTCTACAATCGCATTTCATAGATATATGATACCTTGATAAAACCTTTGCATGACATTCAAATGTGGTTGTTCATTTGATTACATATGACCCATATGATAGATCCTCACAGCCCACTCTTCATATACCTTAAAGTTGAAATGTTAACTTCTTGTTATCTTCTAGGTGTAGTGCTGGGGATGTAAATCTTAATCACAACTAGTAAGGGAAAATTAAGTGAAAGATTACTCATTAATTTTAAATGTGACTTTCATCCTTGTAATTTTCAAATAATTTTCATTGTAATAATTAGATCTTTGATTTTGTATCCAAGTGATAATTATTCTGTTAATTTTCGTAATTAATAATCACTGAACTTATGTGATATGTAAGTAAACACATTTAAATGTAGTTTGATTTCTTTTAAACGCCTTTATTAAATAAATCTTCCATTTAGAATTTATAATTTGAAATAGTTGCGTTTAAAAAGGAAATAGGCTATGGTATCCATGTCTGAAGTATTGTTAGCATAGGTGCGGTCACCTCAACTAAATCACAGGTATAACTTCGAGTTCGAAAATAGGACGTTGCAGTTCTAGACTGGATAACTATCGATATTTTCACTTGGACTAGTCAGTTCAACATTACTTGTAAGAACCCGTTGTCTACTGTTTCACTAAGTACATTCTAAATAAAATGAAGTTAATCTTTACCAAAAGCTGACTAAAATCTAAAAACCCAGACACACATGCAACCATCGTGGCATCCAACTGAATGTCTCCGTAGAATCATATCTAATTGGGGCTTTTTGTATTCCGTTACAGGAAACAAGGATCGATTGTTTTTTTCTGTAATTGTACTCTGACAACCATCTGTTTAAAATTAAATTGACTGGAATACATTGGTTACCACGATAACCAATTGCACGAGCAAGTTGTATCACCATCAAAATCGTCCGAGATCGACGGAGTGGTGTCACTTCAGGATCGTATATTTGGGCTCCGACCATGTTGTAGTATTAATAAGTACAACTGTACGCCTCGTTGGAAGCTGGAAAGTATGGAATAATAATACTTCTGTAAAGTAGGGTCATAGATAAAGGTTAATAGTAAAAGCATATCTAAATAAAAACGAACTAGACACTTAGTTGAAGCATGACCGAAAAATCTCTTTTGAGATAGCCTGGGATGATCATAAATTTTGTGTAAAAACGTCTGTTATCAACATTGAGTTAAAAGTTAAAAATTAAGTATATTTCCACAGATTTTTAACTGACGTCTTTAAAAGTTCATAAGTAGTTATAACCAACTTAAGGTTCAGAAGAACAACAGATTTTGGCTGATTAACTTTATATATTTTTAAGAATAGTGATCTATAGTTATGCTTCTGTCCATTTAAGACCACCTCATGTTCTCTTGTTGTTGCAAAAAAGATTAGTTGACTAAGAATTATAAGTAGAGTTTCAGAGC
This sequence comes from Schistosoma mansoni, assembly GCF_000237925.1. NCBI lineage: Eukaryota > Metazoa > Platyhelminthes > Trematoda > Strigeidida > Schistosomatidae > Schistosoma > Schistosoma mansoni. The sequence continues at coordinate 2,875,046 of NC_031500.1, forward strand.
ACTAACTAATTTTTCTAAATGATAACAACAGTTTGTGTTTTCTTCCAGCCATATTACTTGGTTATTTTTACTTACTTAAATCAGTTGTCTGTGATTTAACGAGCGAATAGAAGTATTTCGTGCTTAACACGATATACTAATATTATGAGATAATACAGCCGGTGATCAAAATCATATTACCACTATACTGAGTACCCGATAGATAGGTAATACACAGACTGGATCACGCTATACCGAATACGCGATTCACGATCATAAATAGAAAACCAGAGTGTAGGCTAAACAATACTTTATTCAACACAATTACAAGGAGTTTGCATTTAGTGAGTCTAGAGTAGAAATTGTTATTAGAAAGGAAGTCACACATTAAACAGTGTTTATCTGTCTACACTCAGTGGTCACTCACATCTTACTTTTGCTAGCCACACATCAGTCTGATAATAAGTCCATTTAACACTACAAGGGTTTTTTATTAGATCTCATATACTTACAACTAGTCAGTACTATTGATTTTTTAAGCTGTGTTATATTATTTTTTTTAAATTGTCTTTGACTTTAGTTTGAAATTATTGATCGCTTGTATGCTCCACCTCCACCGCTTACTTTGTGTTTGTCTCCGAAAGATTTGGAAGATCCAGCTGTTATTGTTGCTCATGGTATGAGCAGTGCTCATGTTCTAAATGCTGCTCGAAAACGTCAACTAACACGTCTTTCTCAATGGATTTCTTTCTGGGATCGTGGGACAATTCCATCAACTGAGAGTTTTCTTCTATTTCCTTATGAATTAATGGAGTTCTCTCGATTAATCCTGTCTCTAACTGAACAGAAATTTAGTTCTACTGTCTTAAGAGCAGTTAAAAAAACTCTAGATTTAGCTTACAAACAAACTACTCATAACAAAAATCCGCCATTGATTTCACTCGGTTCCGATGATGAAACCATTCAAAATGCTTTAAGTAAGTTTTGCTTAAAGCACAATAAATTTAAACTTCAAACATTTAACACCATTTTTATTTCACCCACGAATTACCCAATTTTTTAAAAAATTTCATAAAAAGGTCTTTGTTTTTAAGTTAATATAAATAGCGAAAGAACTAATTGAAACGAAACAAGTATCAAGTTGCTAGTTGCTTTTTAGTTCTTTTGAAATGTACATTTTACTTATTCATTTTTCAAAATATAGTAATATGGCATTAGTTGGTATACCCTATCCTAAGTGTTCGTGACTATAATATACCAGTTAACATATGTCACAAGATTTCTAATTTAACTTTCAGTTGCCGTCTACTTTTTATCCTTGAATATTATAAATATATAACATCTTTCATGCTGTATAGTGTTCAGTAATATTAACAATAATCGTCATCTTCGCTTGACTGTTAGATTAACTGGATTTCGGGATCACTTTAGTTATTGTGAAGTTCTTTCAAAATATTTTTCATTTAAAGGAAACATAAATTTAGCTTATAGATCGATTAAAACTCAAACAAAAGTTGTCATCCGTGATGAAGAAATAAAAAAGAATTTGTAATATTCCAATGACTAAGAAATTGGATTTTTGACGTTTCACGATCTTTTCTTCACCAGTTAAATGAATAACAAATTAAACCAATACAAATTTAAATAGTGCATAAGGAGGAAAACAGAATATTTTTATTTTTATTAAAATAAGTGGGGTCATATTCATGTCATTGTGGTCAAATGTGGTTCTTTACGAGATATACTAGTGTGTATTTTAGTGAGTGTAAATAAGTATGATATTTGTAGTGTTGACGAGCGGAGTTGAGTAGTTGTGTGTATATTCATCAGGAATATGTGATTTGATTTAGGCGATAGACAAATCAGCAATAATGGACCATACATATGATTTCATGAATAGTGCCATCCGACTACATATTTGGCTCAGATAAGTAAATGACACAATTATCATCATTAAAAAGGCTTTCCTTAGAATATTCTTCAAAGTTACAAATACTGACTTAGCTTTAATCAAATTTATTTTCTATTTTATTTATTTTATTTGAACACATAAATATTGGTACAATGGGGCACCAGATATATATGCGCCACACAAAAAATTGTCATTTCATTTAATTGTGTGAGGGCTGTGTTACTGCCCGGCTGCCTAGACTGAATGGAAAATAAATAATGAGCTACTAGCTCCAGACTGTTTGGTCAACAGGAATTCTAATGCGAATCTAACTTGAACCGTATGTTGAAAACTGAAAAAATTCAAATTGGTACATTGACTTTAACTCAGTGTACCCATTCAGTTCACAAAGTTCTCTGTTTGTAAATTTATTCGAAAGAGCCACCAAAATAATTAGATCATAACAAGAAAAACAAACCAAAGAGAAGAATACAGTTAACATTCTATAGTTTCGTAATTTACCGATTAATATTATTTAAAATGTACTAAAATCTAATGATCTGTTGTTAATTAATAAGTCAGATGTAATATCATGAGTTGGTACTGTAGTTTTACTATATCGCCGTGATACAACAGGACTGCAATAAATCTTTAAAGTACAAAGAATTAAAGCTTTCAGTCAGATGACCAATACTCTTCAGAATGCTTTGATTTAAATAGACGAAAAAACTCATTACGCCTCAACATAGAATTATACCTACAGATTAGGATCTTTAGATTGTGATAGTTCCTGTATTAGGTGGCTATGCTGTGGTAAGTTCTTTGGTAAAATGTGAAAACCATACGTTTAATACTTCATTTGCAAATCCCCCACCAATTGTCTCAAACTTCATTATTCCTTCATTGCCATAACAATTACTCTCTGTTCCCGTTTTCTTTGACTTGATCTTCCCAACCTGTTACTACCAGGCATATCACTTCTGATTGGTGTTGTATACTACTTATGTGGACATAAGTAGTACACGCCACAATGTCGTAAAATCACGACTCGCACCAAGGAAGATTTAAGCTACACAAAAGACTTCTTAATAATTCTTTTGGACTTGTGAATCTTCAAATTAAATCAGCAATGGGAGTATATTCGATTCTGAACACCCACCAAATCGATATTAATCATTCGAGAACGCTTTTCCAACCGTAAAGGAAAGTGAGTGGCTGAAGCTCTTCATATATTGCTGAACCCCACTGCATTCAATAAAAACGAAAGATTAACTATTCATCCGATTTGGATTATTTATTTAGAAAACCACATATTTCATTCTGTTCACATCTCACACCTCTTATAAACATAAAAATATTCAACTCTATTCATCAACACTACAAATATCATACAATTTCACTTACTAAAAAACACGTTTGACCACAATAACTGTTGGGGATGTTAAATCCCCAGGACTCACTTGGTAAATGATTTATTTTTGTAATTTTATTTCGAAAAATTGAATTTCTTTGTTTTCGCGCCAAAAGCGCTCCTTTCACCTTCGAGTCGTATTTCACACTTGGAAATATCTTAAACGCTATCGGTCCGTTGTATCTTTTTTGTGTGCTATTTTGTAACGTTTCTCAAGGACAGTTTTATGCAGTATATATACTTTTGATTTCTTCCTGTTGTGATTACTTGTGCTTCTGGTTGCTTACGGAATATATTTCCCCCCACCTCCGTCTTGGACTTCTCACTCTAGTTAGCGTGGCCTGGGACAACGGATTAGAATAGCCTACCGTGTCACTGTGTCATTGACCTTCGTTCCGTTTGCCGAGTAAAGATAAATCGTAATTAGCATCAAGTATAACAATAACATGAAAACAATCCAATTTATTTTGATTGAATTGAAAATATTCTCAAGTGTTGTGAAGGTTCTTGAGTTTTATTACAACCACAAAGCCATCAAACTTAGACAACCATTGAAGACTTGGGACTAATAGACGGGCATATGAGACCGTAGGCTCCGGGTTCTATTCCCGCTTGCGCGGTCGTTGATGCATATTGCTAAGAAGTCCCGTACTAGGACGAAACGACCGTCCAGTGATTCCAGGTTTTAAATGGTTGTCTAACTTTGGTCGTTTCTAGATTTCAATAAATATGTGCTGCTTTGCTTCTTATGTACTATTTAAACTTGTATTGGTTTAATTTGTTAGTTATTTATTCTGTAAAAAACGACTTGCAGTAAACCTCAAATCTTTAGGAATCCAATTTCCTACTTATTAGGATGTTACGAATTTATATTTTACTACCAACAATCTACTCAATGCTCGATTTGCTTGAAATTATCAAGTCACACCTTGGTAGTGATACGTACCGATTATTGTGGTTAGTTTATTTAAGCTTATAGATTAAGCTTACTGTTTTATAATTCGGAATTAAGTTATCAAGAGGGATTGGATAACTCAAATAATGTAACCAGTTGTTCGTTACATTTGCGTCCTAATTACTGTTTTACCAAATGCTTAATCGTAAGTTTACTCAGTACACATAGTGTGTTTAAGCGATGTGACAGTTGAGATCAGAGATTAGATAGAAATATCACGGCTGTGTATATATTACAGATGAAGTAGCTGAGATGAATGATTTAAGCAAGTTTTCTACAGGAGTTACTCCCTAAATTGTTCTTGTGTGGTTTGTATATAGTTACTTAGTTATTCCACTGTGGAATCGCTTGGTAGTTAAAACTTCATTTCTTATATATATATTCCATTTCAGGAGAATTAAATAAGGATTCTGATTCCAACTTGACCAGCAGCTTACTTTTGGACCAAAACACTTCGGAAAGTAAAGATTCTTCATTCGCGTCAGATTACACTAGCTTTATACCAATGAAACGTCGTTCAAGTAGTCCTGGCAGTGTATATACAGATTCGAAATCGAAATTGCGTTCATCCGAACCGTTTGTAACATTTAATAATACGAGTCCGGCTGAAGTTGATGAAAATTGTCACTCGTCAAACACTTCACAGTATTCTATGGAAGTAGATGATGCAGATACCTGTAATCAAAATGGTTTAAATGAAAATCGTAGTTTAAAAGTAGTTTTAACTAAATTGGAAGCAAATCCAAACACGTCTTGTATAATTGATGATGATAATAAAGATGATGATGTTTTAAGTGTTCAACAATCTGCTCCTCTTGTATCAAATAAATATAATGAAGAAAATCTAAATTTTATGCATTACCTATGGTCTGGGTGCGCAGATCAAAAATATAATGCACTGCCACATTCTGTGAGTTTAATTATTCTATGCTTTTTTCAACTAACTATCAAATGAACCCCGATACTATTGAAATCTTAACACATATAAATGTCACCAGGTTGAGTTCAAAATAAGGGCATGCAAATGAGTGAATTAAATGAAATAATGTGAGAATCTTGGTAGGTGACATAATTTGAAAAAAATCTATATGTTATGAAAGCTAGAATAAACACAATAAATCCAAAAACAACCGTAAGATATTTTAAACAATATAGTATTGTTGTGGTGTGTTTTGCTGATTGCGACAGATGTAAGTAGTATGTATCATCAATCGAAAGTGGAATGCCTAGAGGCATAAGGTTAAAAAAATCGAAGAGAACGAGAACAGAGAGTAATTGGTATGAAAATGAAGAAACAATGAAGTCTGAGACAATTGATTGGCATTTTGTAAATGAAGTATTACTGTATGTTTCTCAGATTTTACTAAAAGATTCTGTAATTTCGCATTCAAATATATTTGATTGTCCCCACATGTGATCTCTTTCACTACATTGTATCATAAAATATAGAATTCTTTACTTATAAATGAATACTAATTATTAATATTATTTCGACATTAATTTTCTTAGAAAGTGTCACAGGCAAATAAATCCTATGGTTCAATCAATCATGTATGATTTATTTATGACCAACAGACAGATATCTGCGGCATGGAGCCTGACACAGATGTGTGTTGCGTCAAGTTGCCTCAGTACATTTGTACTAAGAAACTTTATTTTTGAAATTTAAATTCTTGTATACTAATAAATCTAATTAAACTCTAGATTTGGCTTCTTAAGCTCCTCTAGTAACCTTTAGGCTAAATCTACACAGCAACCTGAACACGAGAGAAAGGACACGAAATGCGGAAGAAACGCTTTACTCCAAGGTTCTTTTATGTACAGAAAATCTGGGGTATTTATAGCATTTTAGATAGCCTTGGGCTTCCGGAAAATTCTGAAATGCTACTAAACATAGTAGCAGTATGGGTAATCATCCAATCAGAAACGTGACGTGTGACTTTTCACTTTTCAGGTGTTTCTGACAAAACCTCTATTGAGTGGTGATTGGATAAGATGTTTCTCAGCGTTTTCACAGCCTTTGTTGGCTTTTCCCGAGCTACCTTTTTTTAGGTTAAACTAATTTTAGATGAAATATGCTGTAGTAAGAGTTTTCCTATTCATTAAAAGTCTTTTTCTATTTCTCAGATAACCACTCCTAAAGAACAGAATGAATTATGTGAACAAATGGAAGGTTTGTTAAATCGTTTACACAATCCTTGTATGATTACAATCGCTAGATCTGTATATGATGGTTATACTCCTACTGATCAAGTATCTTCCATACAACTCAGTTTATTACAAATGCTTGATCGTGTTTACGGCCGTAATTTACTTTCAGTCACTTTAGACTATGAAAAGTAAGTAATTTTTTACTTGATTTCTTTTACAGTTCATAAACTCATCATTTTTGTCTGCAATTATTATGTCGTCCCTTGTACAACTTATCAATAACTTATTGACTAACTTCTTTAAACAAAATATGACTTCATACAAATCCTTTAAACTCTGTATCTGTAAAACAGTAAAACAAGAGAGTACAGTAACAAGAGGAAGAACATGTGAGAAAGTATCGACCTTCACGAAAGGAGCATGTAAAAAGTAAGGTGAGGTGTGGACGAATTAATTGCTCGTGATCTAAAATAGAAAGGGAATTAATTATCATATACGTCGTTTTAAAACATCTCGATAATCACATTTCTTTCATCTAATAAGTTTAAGGTTTTCCACATCATCACTAATAGGAAGTTAGTTTGGTTCCATTGACACAGATATCACTTATTGATCTTCATGTCCATACAGTCCGCAAAAATACATCAGTATGTTGATAAACAAAATTAACGTCAAAACTGGAATAGATGTGATATTGTCACATTTCATAGCTGTATAACTAGAGGAGACCAACTAAAAAGAAAACAAAGGAGCGAAAATGAGTGTTCTGATAGCAATACAAAGCTAAAAATGGAATGAGTTACAGTTATAAAAAGAAACAGAGAAAGGAGTTGGAGAAATATGAAATAATGCTCCGTATGATATGTGAAAAAAATAATAATAGTAATAACAATATCTTCCCTGTTACGGGCGATTTTCAGTCGTATGATGTAAACTTCTTGAATGTGAATCAAAATTATTATACACACTGAAATCAAGAAATTCACATCTCCACTTACAAGCCAGAATAGTCAAGGGCTATGTCTATTCATACTTTATTTTGATATAGTTTCAAATGACATTCTACTTACTTACTTTTGCTCTGATAAGTATAGTTCAGTGGGTTGATTGATGCTTAGGTACGTGTTAACCGTTCTAATCTTACAATCTCATTAACAGATTATCTATTACTTTAACCCAATATTGTATACACTTCACCGCTGTTCTTTTGATCCTCCTATTGTACGCGTTATGGATGAAAGCACACAATACATATACAGATCAAGTTGATTACTTGAATAGAAACATATTAAAATTTACATGTGTCTTTCACTGACCATCTTTTCTGAAGGTATTCTCCATCTTAACCGATTAATCACAAAGCACTGTTTCGTATGAATCATCATTTTCTAAATTCTCCTCTTAAAATAAAAACAAAGAAAACTGTTCTGTTGTGTGAGTAATCACTAATACAGAACATTTATAATGATGGTGATTTGACTTTTCTTTTAGCTGTTACATTTATCTGACTGATTAACGTTTCATTCAGTACACCTCAGAAGACTTAAAAATCAATTCAGTTTCCATCATTTGATCCGTTTGGAACAGTCGTAATTGACTAATATTTTTACATGTTGAAGAGATCAGAGTTCAGTATTAAAAATTATGATTTTATTCTACTGAGTATTGCCTTTTTTGTTTGAGTCGCTTATTTAAAGGGATAAGGGCAAGCTACAAAATGTTTTGGACACATTAATTTATTCAATTTTAGAATAATCATTTAGTAACTACTTTTCGACTGTATCATTATCCAGTTACATCTGTCTTCTCGTACTTAAGGGATTTGTCAATTTTAACGACAACGAATTCTTTGTGGGTTGGAGAAGGTGGAATTTTTATAGCGCAAGATTATGGTTCATAGTAATAGTCGAAAATACAGCATCTAATTTTTCATTTGCGTATTAATAACATCTACTAAAGGGTTTATAATTCCAGCATGTAAGACCATGATATGTGTGTCTAAGCAATCAACTCTGTCTTTTTCACGTTCATCTTAAATGTTTGATTGTACTGATCCCCCATTATTCTTAACCAATTCCAATTCTTAACAGCATATGGTTGTGTACGTTATATAAAGCAATATCTATTTTCACTTCACTAAAGTATGGGGTCAATAAATATAATAAAGGATAGAAATGTGATGTGCTTAGCTTTCTTGAATACCACTGGTATAATTTTGATACAAACAAACAATTTTAGTGTTCTACCTCAAATATATATTGATTATCAAAAGTCTGTTACGTACAATAGGATTTATACGTGCACTCCAGTCAAACAGTGCTCCAAAACTTACTTATAAATGGGTAGGTCGTTAAAAATGCATTTCTCAAAAATACTACTATTCTGATACCATGTAAGTCGTTTGATTTAAATTTATTAATTGTAGTAATAACGATGTCCATTCGAGAAATTCGAAGTTCATTCAGTTCCCAATTTGATTTTGATACATTAAATTACAGTATGTAAAGTGTTGTAGTTTACTAGTCAGTAATCTACGTATCTGTCTGCTAATTCTAAATAATTCAATCCCTGTAGTTTGTGATGTGACTTGATTCATTACCGAAACTCCTATATTGGAAAGGTAGCAAGTTTCAAACTATTTCTCTTTTTCGAATTATCAATTTGTTTTCTAATTTAGTAAATGCAAGGTTCGGTGTTAACGTGAAAATATATATTAATGGTGGTTATTAGAATAATTTCAACTAGAAATCTTTGCGTATACCTCTGAACTGATGTTTTTATACGTACCTAGTGATTTTTTTTCTGCATCGTTTCAGTGCTGAAAGTGACATAGAAAAACTGAACACAATGGGATTTCATATCGTTACTCCAGAAGAATTTCAAATGGGTGGTCGTCGTATATCACCAATGTCGTGCCTTGCAAGATCTGAAGGCACTAGTGTCGCTTATCGTACCGAACCTGGTCGAAAAGAAATAGTTTAATCTTATTTTTCAATCTGAACTATCCTTCAGCGTTCCATGAGCATTCCAAGAACCTGGTGTATTAATCGTTTTAGCTCTTTAAAATTAACTTGTGGGGATTTTCCGTATTTCTTTAGGCTATTCGCTTCATAAATTCAGTTTTCTTGCTTTGTTTGCTTCAATGCGTGAAATTGGGCGTACGTGAGAAACGACAGGTTTTTCGAAATCATGATCTCGAAATTATCTTACGCTCATCCTACTTTATTTCATGTAACCTTTACCTGTTTTTGTAATCGCTACACGTGGCGTCATTAAACAGAACGTGTTTATCACTGAGGAGACAAACAGACCAATGATATTTCATTAGCATAGGAAATATTCTATCACTCCCAGGACTCTAAGTGACCTTTAGTTTTCGGAATCCTTGCCCATTATTTTTGTTATAATATCCGTAAAGATTATTTCTATTCTATACGAGTAGTTCGATATTATATTCATTTGTTCCATAGTTGAACCGGAACTCCCTAAATTTTGTTATAATGGGGAGTATGTATGGCTTCACCTCACGTGACTTGTCGGCTAATGGAACTCGACTCTACAGTGTTATATATGTTTCAGTGATTGTGTATGGAATATAGCCTTCGCCTAATGACCTCTTATGTGTAGTAACAATGGTTGAACAGCGCATAAGTATAGTGTAGTAAATATGTGAGTCAGCCGGAAACACTTTTAGGATTTTATGATATGTTAAGTTACCTTTTGAAGTACTTTGAGGATTTAATTGTGACTGAAGCCATTCCAATAACAACGTACAATTTTAGATCGCTGGGAGATAAAATATTTAAGCTTCTTCTTACTAAGCATACTTCTGTAAGAGATAGATTGTATGTATGGTTTGTAACGCACCTGAAGTGAACTGCTTTACACTTTGAAGAGTTGGGGGTTATTCACTGTGGTCTGGTCAGCTCTCACTGGTTCCAATTTATCCTATTTAAGGATTTGTTAGGATACAAAGATACGTGTCGATAACGGGTAGCCGTATGGATTATCATAGAGCGGAGATCCTGTCACCTCAAATAGTACCACATTCCTGTTTGTTTAGTGTGATTCATGTACGATAAGTAAGGTCGCCGAGATGTATCTCGAGTGGATGTTATGTCGTTCGTTTTTGAAGATCAGTATGATATGCGCCAGCTCCTAATTATTTGTTACCGCGGCCTTCCTCCGGAAATGGGAGCAACATGCGAAGGATCGCAGCAAGAAGTAAGACTGTCGTACAGTAATTTGAGTCATGTCCAAGCCAGGGGATCTCTAATTGTCAAGATGCTGTAGTTCCACTTCATGATATCACTAATTAAAGTGTCTGATTGGGTAGATCTAGGAGTGCTCGCACATCAGCTTCAGAATTAAGAGTTTAACAATATGATACGCTTCAGTATGTTGGTACCAGTATAGTTAGCACGATAGATTGAAATTGGAGTAGTGAACGAATCCCCTAGATGAAATACGTAGCTATGCAACACTTCGACGTTGAAGCTGGCTCATTAGTTTTGCCGGATTCACCTAGCTGAAGGCTCTCGGTCCCGTATCCGCACCAGATCACGAGTGGATACGTAGGACTATGCATCTCCTTAAATTATTAGCTAGCTTAGACCAAACTTTCCTTGACATACTGATAGCCTTCCAAATAAACGTCCGCACTCCTAAATTTCTAACTTCTAGTTTGACTGGGTTGGCATCTTTCGATGATAAAGCTGTTGTTATTAAATTCCTTATAAAACTCCAATTACCTAAGTCGCTTTCATAATTTTAAGAATCCCTGTTACGGGTTTCGCGAAACATTTGAGGGTTCAGTTTTGGGCGATATGATTTATTGATTTGTTAGCTTTTTCTTTGAGACTGTGAGGAAACCCGTTCTGGTCAGTTAGTTTCTTCGTAGTAAGTGGTCGTGAGTTTACATATTTCCCTGTGGTGGCTTTTCAGTCTGGTCGTTCGATTGCCGTCAAATGTTTAAGTAGATAACTTCAAATGCCTTTAGCATTCTCGATATGGTTGCAAGATATTGAGTCGAGGTGAAGCACTTTCTGAAAGGGAACTCCTAGCCACGTATTGTGCTGTACGCCATTTCCGGAAATATGTGGATGGTCGACAACTCACTCTGTTCACTGACTACAAACCTGTCACCTCTTACCTCGTCTTCGGTTAAGTACTCCCACTGAGAATCTCGACAACGTTATGCGTTTTGGATAAACAACGTAATTGCAGACGCCTTTGTCTCATATAACTTCCTTGAACAGGTTCCAAAGCGTCGAGATACCTAAACTCACCTAAAGTCAAAATGAAGTCAGTGATTTTCAGCACAATTTGTCTTCATAACTAGTGAAAATTTGTATTAAACAGATGAGAAAGCGTAGGGAAAATTTGCTATGTGGCACATCTTTATGTAAAAGTCAAATGTCGCAAAAACATCGACACAACCTCTTCAATAAGTTGCCCAGACTTTCACATCCAGGTGTTCATGCAACCATATGTGCAGACCGTTTCATTCGATGGTGAGAAGTGGTACTCATAATGGACATTACTACTGAAACAGCAGCGCTCACCTTAGTCGAACGGTGGGCAGCGAATTTCGGCCTCCCTTCAACTATCATCACAGACCATGGGCACCAGTTCGAAATTGCACTTTCTAGTTGTTTTACCATGCCACCACGGATAAAGCGATTCCGAAAAACAGCATACCACTCACAAGCCAACAGGTTGGTAGAACGCTTTCAGCGACAAGAAAAAGCCTTACTCTCAGCTACAAACCCTTAATAGTGGACTGATGCCCTTTCACTAGTGTCACATGGCAACCACAATGCAGTAGCGGAACAGACAGATGTATGATAAATTAGGTTAAATTCGTACTAACTCTTATTGTTGGAATGAAATGTGATCAGAGGCTCCAGATGAGTGAATGCAGTAATAAAGGACAATGAGTTGTGATATTTACCAAGGTATAGTAAGTTCAAACGAAGGAAGGTAAGTGAAGGTTGGAATAAGGAAGGCTGTTTACTAGAATGGAAAGTGCATATATAGAGTAAAGTTTTAAGAGAACTAATAACTACATCTCTTATTGCCTGATTATTTTTATCCGATGCCGGCCACACAGCCCTACTGTAAAAGTCCGATTTAGCATTTTATAGGTTCTCTTAGTAGAATAGCTAATCCAGCATCAAATCAGAAAAATGAGTCTGAATGGTACGAGTAGGAGAACAACCTCAATATCACAAATTGATTGCCTTGTTCTCAATAATAAATGGCCAGACACACAAAATGTTGTGCTCCACAAACATAGGTGGGTTGAAGCCATCGCCCCCACCATTAATGCTTGCTGGTCAGTAACCCCACCCTTCCTCCTTTTGCGATGTTAAACTCATTTATGCTTATTTTTGAATATATATATCATACCTCACACAATGGTCTGTGTTTCATACTCTGTTGGAAAACACTATTTCTATAAGTACCATTTTACAAGCTCATCAGGCAGTTACAAATTACGGACTGCTTATAAGGCATCGGTGCAATGCTTTAATTGACTATTATAAAGTATGGATTGCCAATCAAAGTATAGGCATTGAGAAAGGAATGACGTAAGATAGTTGTTTACCAAAGTAGGCGGAAAAGTATAGAAATATATGAATTACAGATAAGGTAACGAGTGGTAAAGTAATATTGATAACAAGTCAACGTAGTGTACAGGAGAGTAAAAAGCTGATAAAGAATAGACAAGAAGGAACTCATATTAACTTAGCATACAGCTTAATGAAGACTTTGGCATTTCCAGACAAGTTAATTTCATTCCCTTATGGAACTCTCAAGCAATTACTGCTCAACCATGTAAAGTATACAGATTTCGAATGCGGTAAAGGAAAGAAATTCAACGAAATGACTCGCCAGAACGTCAGGAATTCCACTGCTTTACTACATCGTCACAGTTCAATATGTAATCAAGGTTATTCAGATAACAACTCATTAAATTGTGAAACAGTTCACGAAGTCGAACACAAGTTTGGTAAGAGCTTGTTCCGTGGCAAGTTTGACCCATGTACCTCATGTGTATTTTGCAATTCCAAATGCTTTAAATGTGGTAAAACTGGATATATTCAGTCAGTTTGTAATAAAACGGTTCATTTTTCTGAAACTAATACTAAAATTTGTGATTCTACTAGGTTAGATGTCTCGAATGATCACTTATCTTTGTCCGAAATTTCGAGTAGCGGCATAACGTCACATAGCATTCCAGAGTTTTATGAAACTCAGAATCATTATGAGACAAAAGTTTCTAATCAACCAACTTCTTATCGGATTTCTCATATTATTGTATCAGATTTGGTTTGTCATAATGATTCCTATATTTCTGATGAAATTTCTTACAACTCTGAGAATAATATCTCGAATGAGTCAAACCATGATCAAAAACCTGATCCAGCTTTGGTAGATGCTGATTTTCCTAATGATCCATTACTCTCTAATGAAAAATCAAGTTCTGATATCATATCAAGTGATATTTATCCTCACAATGAATTTCTCTTTATTAATATTCCTAATGAACGTGACGAATATGCTCTGAATGCGTCGAATTCTAGTCACATTTCTGATGTTGTTGTGTCAGGTGTTGGATATTCACGCGAACAATGTGTGTCTAGTAGAATCCCTAGTCAGTGGTATGGTGAATCAGAGGGAATAGCAAGTTTTCCCGAAGCAATCAGAGAACCAGTTTACCCAGATATGAAGTTTGCACGGGCAGCAAATTCAAATCGTGTGCAAGATTATCCTAATGAGTATGAGGCAGATGCATGTTTTCCATTCGATTGTTTCGCAGGTGAATCACATGTGTTAATTACACATATCAATGCATATTTACATGTGTATTCTAATATGAATAACAAAAAGAATATGCACCATAATTTTTATGCAAGTCAGAATTACATGATGGAATGCCTCAAATTACGTGTCACGTGTTTATCTCCAAATACTCAGATAATAATCGAAGTGTGAGATATAAAAAGATAATGCAAATTGAGAGCGTCAAATTGGTCATAATACTGCGACGTAAGGACCCAACTTTATTCCGTGGTGGAGGATAGCGTTGGAAAGTCTATGATGCAAATTCTAGATATTAGTGGTTCCACTACACAACCGACATGGTGTTTGTATTCAATTCCAGGAATCAGGTGAGTCTGTTTCCATTTCGGTTGTTAATTCTAATACTAACGACTGCATTCTAGATAATACAGAGTCTACATTCAATACATTGTCGGACAGATGTAAGATGAACATAAGAAGAAGACGTACAATCGATTACAGACACACTCCAATTTAAGCTGTGGCGGAAGTGGTGTTTGAATGAACCAATGATTCTTTTGTATTGATGACTGTTTTGATTTTGAATTCCAAATACAGTACATTTGTTCGTGTTCATCTAATACTTCTTGGTTAAATTACGTTGTTTTTTCTGGGATTACTAGTTTATACCATAGTTCAAATACTCTTAAATATCACATTAACATCACTTTTCATACCGTTCTTAGTACTACGTTATCTAACAACAGTCCACCATGAATAACTAAACAGGTCAAGAAGCATCTTGGACGTGGGAAAAAGCATTGGAATATGTTTATATTTACAGGCTCCACACAGTAGAGATCCATTTATTTCAAAACACGAACGCTTGTAAAGCTCTGATAAGTAAGACAAGACATATGGAATATGATTAGTTAGGGATAGTGAAAATAATCAGAAAATGTTGTTTTCATATACAGAGAGACAAACTCAGAGAAATGACAGGATTCCACCAGTTTTGGTGCACGAAAATCCGATTACGGCTGCAATAAATGAGATTACAAAAGCTGAAGTTTTATCAGAATATTTTAGCGAAGGGATTTTTATGGAGGTGGTGAACAAGCAACATTTAATTGTTATCATAACAGCTTGCCGACGAATCATGTGATAATTGAGAAAGGAATCGTCTTATGACTACTTCGATATATCAAACCAGACGATTCCAGCAGTCCTGATGGTATTTGTCTTAAAATTATGGAAGCCATGTAGAATGCATTCGCTGAGCCTCTGGTCACACTGTTCGATATGTCGTTGCGGTGGTCCAGACTGCCAAGAGACTGGAAAGACTCAGTAATCAGTTCTTTGTATAAGACTGGGAGCAGAGACTTATTTAGTAACTATCGACCTTTTAGTCGGACCCGTGTAGTTGTCCAACTAATGACAAGGACTATTCAAATGGTTATTTTTAAACTATGTGGAGGGCATAATCTTTTATCCGGGGAATAGCACGGTTTCATTAAAAGCTTATCATGTTTGACAGATCTGCTCACTGCAAGATAAAATTGGGCTGCACCAGAAGATAGAAATATTCCTGGAGATGCAATCTTCACACTTCTAGGTAAAGCCTTTGACAAGGTAACTAATCTGGGTCTTAAATAAAAACTGCAAAGTTTCGGAATTCGTTATAAACTCTTAAACTGGACAAGTGACTTTCTCTATGATAGGAGACAGAAGGTAAGGGCAAATGGAGCTCTCTCAGAATGTTAACCTGTAAAAAGTGGAGTTCTCCAGGGTCAAATTGTTGGTCCTCTTCTTTTTTTGATCCGTGCGAATGAATTACCAAGTCTAGTTGTTATATCCCGTGGAGATTTATGAATGGCGACTTTGTGAACTATTTGTGGGCCAATATGATATGTATATTTCCTGTTGTGTAAGTGGTAAGTAACTAAACTATTCATATTCGTGTCCCTCTTATTATAAGCTTTATTTTGATCTATAAACTATTATTATATGATTTACCATTATTGAGTTATCTCCAGTCTATTGATTACTGTTCCCCCCTATTCACAGCCACATTTGGCCAAAACTCGTAAAAATGTTATTTTCTATTTTGTGGTACGATGTGGTTAGTTTGTTTTGTATAGAAACCCAGCATGTTTGAGAACAATGATTCATATTGTGGAGGCTGTTATTGGTGTTGTGGACTTAACTGGCTGGGCTAGGCAGAAAGCAGGACTGATAAGTACTCAAGCCTGCTCACACGGCTTTTTGCATCATTCGGCGATCAATAAATTCACTGCTCTCCAATTGGCCGTCAAACAGGGCACGCACGCACTTAATCGATATAACAGTAGTAAAGTCATCCATTCTACTCTTCTCCGATGATATAAAGATTTAGAGACTCACACACAATATGTCAGATATAATAATACCACAAGATGACCCTCAATCATTGCTTAAATGGATGGGCAGTTCGTCCTTATAAGTAAACTCTTAAAAGAGTAGGAAGATGCAATAAAATAACTGCGACGATTCGTATCACTACACAGCAGGCGGAGTTACTAACTAAGGCCTGTTACTCCCAATGGAGCATAGGCCGCCGACCGACATTCTCCAACCCACTCTGTCCTAGGCCTTTCTAGTTCTATCCAGTTGTTGTTATTGTTAGTGTAGAGCCATGATGAAAAACTAATTGAAAAGAAATTTCTTCGCTCGATTCGTTCCTTTTTAATTAACAAATGTCAAAATGGGAATTTTCACTTTATTAAAATGTTCTGAGCAATCATTTGCCCTAAAGGTTCTCAACGAGTATCTGAAGTATAGCACAAGGCTCAGTGAAGCGAAAACAAATGTTGATTTTATAAAGCAGTGCATTGAAACCAACTTGTATCCCAAATTGTATTGGAAATCTTTACGTCGCTCTGGAGTTCGACCAAATGGAATGACTCTCAAACGCTATGCGCTTAATCAAATCGATTATCTAAATTCATATATTACCAAGATGTCAAGAAATGTCAACGAGCGAATTTACGCGGTTGAAGAGCTCCCTGTTAAGTTAAGAAAACAATATCTGGACTATGTTAAGCTGGTGGTGAACTCAAGAAAAGAAACGAAAAATATGAAACTTATGAAATATCTAGACAAACAGGTTCCAGAAATGAAATTCCCACCTAATCCAGATCAGTACGTACACAATTTTTCCAGTATAAAGCTTGATATGACTGAGTTAGAAGCGTTATCATTAGGCCCTAAGTTTTGTGATTTTAAGAAGACGGTTAATAAGATGGACGTCGAAATTCAGTTTGAAAATCTGTATGCCCAAACGGCAGAATTAGTATCTTCTTCAAAAGATAATGTCGAAAGTTTCAAATAAACACTAGTGGACTGTTGCTTTAGATACTTAAATCATGGACATAGTTCGAAAGGAATTTTGACGAATAAACATAAGGAAGCTCTAAGAAAACTTAAAACTAATGACAATAAATTAATCACTAAACCAGACAAAGGTTATGGGATAGTACTCATGGATAAAAACAACTATATAAACAAGATGAAAGCCCTTTTAAATGATCAAAGTAAATTTCAGAAACTAGTAGTGAAGAATGACTTGGCAGACAAGATTGAAAAGCAAATAATAGATTCGTTGAAACAAATCAAACAACAGAGTTTTATCTCAAAAAAAGTGTTCGAAATGTTAAAACCTACAGGAACGATCACACCACGGCTATATGGCTTGCCAAAAATACATAAAAGTGGCTTGCCCCTTCGACCCGTTTTAGATATGAATAACTCAGCCTACCACACTATAGCAAAATGGTTGGTGCAAATTCTCAAACCACTCCACAAGGAAATTGTTAAACATAGTGTCAAGGATTCCTTTGAATTTGTCAATAATATAAAAAATTTATCGCTCAAGAATAAATTTATGATATCATTAGATGTAACGTCCCTATTCACCAACATTCCTCTACTTGAAACGGTATATTTTATTTGTAATGAATTAACAGAGAGGAACTTAGAAACGGTAATTCCCGTATCCGCAATAAAACAGCTAATTCTTAGATGCACAATGAATGTTCAATTCCGATTTGACAATGAGTATTATAGACAATGGAATGGGGTAGCCATGGGGTCACCATTGGGCCCTATACTGGCAGACATTTTTCTGGCAAAACTAGAAAATGGTCCACTCAATGACACAATTAGCCATCTAACATCATATTGTCGCTATATAGATGATACCTTCATAGTATTAGAAAAAGAACATGAAAAGGAGAACATCCTTAATATATTTAATAATATCCACCCATCAATTACGTTTACACTAGAAGAAGAACAGAATGGTAGTATATCGTTTTTAGATGTCCAACTAACCAGAAGAGTAGATGGAACATTAAAAAGAGGATTACATAGAAAATCCACAGTTGGACAGTACACTCATTTCTATAGCGCAGTACCAATGAAATACGAAAGAAACCTAATAAAGATCCTAACTCATCGTGCTAGAATGATTTGCTCTGATGACATTATTTTAGATGAATTGATCAATATTTGAAACTTGCTTAGTAGGAATGGGTACCCAATGAAATTCATCGACAAACACATGACGGAGACTAAGAGAATGACAAGGGTACCTACTGTTCCGAAGAAGGTACTGTTCCTAAAGTTACAATTCTTAAATGATGCTACGGAAGAAATCTTGACACAGAGGTTAAGAAGGGCAGTACAGAAAACATTTAACGCAGCCCGACTTAGTACCGTCTTCTACAACCGCCCCACAATAAGAACTGTTAATAAAGACAAATTGCCTGAATTCTCCACATCTATGTGTATTTACCAATTCAACTGCTCCTGTGGAGCCAGTTATATAGGGCGTACAATTCGGCAAGTTCGTCAACGAATAACAGAACACCATCCGTCGTGGTTGACCAAAGGACAGGTAAAGGGGATTAAGAGTTCTATTCTCGCTCACTTGGTGGACACAGGTCATCAGGTTGAACTGAATAAAGCTTTTAAGGTTATCTACCATATTCCATCAAATTTGCCACATGGTTTACGAGCTCGTCTATTGCACATAGCTGAAGCCATCGCAATTCATATTCACAAACCGAACCTTTGTATCCAAAAGAAGTTTGTACAACCACTCTCGCTAACTTGGCCATCGGTATAGCGGAGCTTGTAGCATAATTTCGGTAAACAATTATCTTATTCCTTCCATTTTTGTATTTTGTATTTTACTTATTCTCTTCATTCGTCTCTTGATTCTTACATAACTACTATATTACTGACCATTCATCAAAATATTTTGTTAGTTCTTTCTTCTCTTTTTTTCAATATATTATGCAACGTAGAAACTGATTGATTTTCGAATAATAACTTTGATTAGTATTATTCCTTCTCTTCCAATTAATGTTAGTTTATAATCGATGTCATTATATAATAATTACGTAACGTATCTACTCCATGAGTGTTATTTAATTATTGTAAATCACATATATATTAGTGTAGAGCCATGATGAAGAACTAATTGAAAAGAAATTTCTTCGCTCGATTCGTTCCTTTTTAATTAACAAATGTCAAAATGGGAATTTTCACTATTCAAATGGTTATTTTTAAACTATGTGGAGGGCATAATCTTTTATCCGGGGAATAGCACGGTTTCATTAAAAGCTTATCATGTTTGACAGATCTGCTCACTGCAAGATAAAATTGGGCTGCACCAGAAGATAGAAATATTCCTGGAGATGCAATCTTCACACGTGTAAGTAAATCCTCTGTGCAGCATTTCCGAAACTGAAAGTTGTGCGCAAAATTTTGTGCAGTAGTAAATGAACGATGATAGCGGTTTTGTGAATATTCGTCTCTAGCCATGTGAGTTCGGTTATACGCTTGAACCCAATTGATTTTTGAAAACGCAGCTGTGCCTTGTATGATACCTGTCAGGTTGCAAACGTGCGGCAATGAGTAGCGGTCACGAGTGGTTTTTTGCATTGAGTCGCTGATAGTCACCAGTTCGATATCAGTGGTTGTTGCAATTTTAAAGGAATATTTACAAAGGAGTGCTCATGGGCTGTTCGATGGCCGAATGATTTTTCATTCCATCATGTGGTCAAATTCGCTTTTAGCCAACCTCAACTCCTCGAGAGCTAGTTGGCGAGCTCTCAATGGTACAAATTGTCCTGTAGTAGTGATGTGGTGTCTAACATTGCTGGTTACGCACGGCGATTCCGGTCGCGTTTGGTACAGTTCTGGGTGCTTGTCGAGTATCTGTTGATAGTACAAGCCGATCACATGCCAAACAGTGAATGGAGAAAATCTAAAACCGAGAAATGAAGGTACACAAACGGAGAGCTTATATGGCCATCTACCGATTTCCATTTACGCGTGTTGGTGAGTAGATTACAGCGTTGTAACAGATGCATATCAGTGTCCGGCATAGAAACATCTGCACTAACGAGGATCCAGTGGATGAGTTTGCGTAAAGCCATGTTAAGATACACATACCATTCACCATATGTGGCTATCGGTTTTCCACTTGGCGTTTATAGGTTAAAAACCGGCTCGTGATGTCGGTCGGTTGCTGGAAGAATTCTAACTTCTATGGCAGCGTAGACAGGCTAGCGAACTTTCGTCATCATATCGGTGGTGTACATCAGATGGCTATATTTACCGTCTACGGTTGCGGCCAACGCGTGTCGGATGACTCGGAGGACTGAGAATTTACGAATCGGTGTTCCAAATCACATCAGGCTCGCCACGAAAGATGCTACAAAAATTCGGAATTAGACGACGCTTTTATCATCGAAAGATGCCAACTCAGTCAAACTAGAAGTCAGAAATAAAGGAGTTCGAAGATTTATTTGGAAAATTATCGGTATGTCAAGGAAAATTTGGTCCGAGCTAGCTAATAATTTAAGGCGATGCATAGTTCTACGTATCCACTCATGATCTGGTGCGGATACGGGACCGACAGCCTTCAGCTAGGTGAATCTGGTGAAAGTAATGATGGTCAGCCTCAACGTCGAAGACTTCGAGAGCTATTTTTTTTCGGTTATTTTACCTCTACATTTTACTGACCACACAACTAGTTTGGTAATTTACATCTGTCGTTGTCAAGAACGTATCTAGCACATATCACTCCTAATCTGCAAATTAATATTAGGATGCTCTTCTATGTCTATTTCGCTTAAAATTTCCAGATTTGCAATTTTGGTTTTAGATATCAACCTACACGCCAAAACATTCCTTGTGCCTGTACGAAGTATATAATGTTGATAAAAATTTAAAACCATCAGTCAGTTTGCTTTAACATACTTTTCAAACTGTAAGACTATCAAATTCAGTTTCACATAATGTTTGTTTGTTCAAATACGGTGCAGTCGTCCCACTCGATAGAAGAGTTTTGGCGGCATTCTGCCAGTAGTGCCGTTGCTCAAGATAATAAAGTTCATACTATTGTGTGAACCCTAGAAATACAAAATCAGTTAGGGCTTTTGATGAGGTTTGTAGCTCTTAGTTTCAAATGCATGGATTGCGATGTTAAGTAACAGTGTAATAACCAATGTATTTAGGACTGGTGTGTTTGCTCTCGGCAGACGTAAGCAACTAAGTTATTTTAGGTATTCCTGTATTCGTTAGTCGTCACTGAGTGCTAGTTCGTTGTACTGTAGTCGTGTTTTCTGAATATTCACAATTGGTTCGTGTATCCATTTTAGCATTGTTAGCAGCCAATCAATGACCTCTATTGATTTCGAGGAAGGGGAAGTTGAAGATTTAAGTGGCTCAGACCATGAGGATTCCGGTCACGAGTACACAGACTATGATCCAACAAAGTATTTTGACTTATTTCTGTACATAACCTTCACAGAGTTAGTCTTTATAAGTCGTCAAAGCGCAAACGTCACACTCAGCGTAATGCTGATAGGTCCAGGTGTTCTCGTCGAGAATCAACTGTTTTGTTGGGTCTCCGAGCTGTTGAGCTTCCACATGTGGATGGGCGGAATGCAAACAGTAAGCGCTCCAAAGAGCGTAGTAAGCTACCATTACTTGAATTCCTGTCTGAAGACGAAGATGATACTTACTTAATGAGCCATGAGGAACCTGTAAGTCCTGTTACCTCTGACATGATTCATGTGAAAGGATAAGACAAAGTCATCTGAAGGCACTCGTAAGAGAAAAAAACGGAGGAAAGATGGTCCTCATAAATCTGCTTCTCAATCTAGGTGTAAATATTATATGGATGGTCGTTGTAGCAAGGTTTGTTCTTTTGTATGAGTTCCACATATGAATAGGGGGGTTCTTGCCCATTTCTTCATGATTTTACACCAGCAAAGAAAAATGAACTGTGCAAGTTTTATGCTGTTGGTATGTGTTCCAAAGAGTCTGCGTGTTCGTTTTTACATGGTGAATTTCCGTGCAAGTTCTTCCATCTGACGAATGATTGCCATCATGGTAGTGACTGCAAGTTTTCACACGCTCCTCTAACAGAATTCACACGCTCTTTGTTAGAAAAAATATCCTCAAAGGTTAGCTTAACATTTATTGTCAACCAACTTTCATCAGCATAGCGTTGATCGCTGTTCTAAACCCGGGCTTGTACGACAACATGACTCGAAACCCTTTATGAGTGGCCGTCCGAGAAACGATGATCATGGTGACGTTGATTACAGATTTGACCAGAATCTCCCACAAATGTGAGTTAATGAGGCATGCTACCAATCGATTTCTTGTTTGTTGTCGCTTTTCATATGATAAATTCTTATTGGTGCCTAATATTTTGATGTAACTCCTATCTGTTCTTATATCACATATTAGCAAAACTAAGCTTTTGATATGTGAAGTTAGGTTCCCTATCATATTATTTGGGACGTTTACGACTTATGTCCCTTTCGTTATTAAATGAACCTTTGGGACAGCTATATTTAATGCATCGTAAATCTGAAACCTTTTTAAACAAGACGTAAGTATTTTAACCATTTTTATGTATTTAATTGATAATAACGATCACTCGCAGTGAATATTAAGACAGTGAATTTTGTAGTTCAAAACATACATATTTAGTGCTCTGTATTATGGGATGGCTAACATGATTTTCTTTATGTTGGACCGTACGCTGGTGGCGCATATGTATCTGGTGCCCCTTTGTACCAATATGTATGTGTTTAAATAAATAAATAAATAAAGACTGTACGCTATTGAGTTCTATCACTGAAATTTACTTAATGTACATATTATTTAGCAGTTGGTTTGCAATATGTGCTTTAAATAAGATGGATCGGTGCTTATCCTACTAGCTCAAACAAATTACACATAATTATTGCTTTACATTGTCTTTCCTCATAGAGGATTTGAGTGATACCACACAGATGTTTATCAGAGTCGCCATTCTCACCAAAGTTTGGTCTTGGTGTTCGCCAAAGCTATGCTTACTACTCAATACTATATCGGTTTGTGGTATTAAGTACTGTGGTGAATAGTCGCGTTACAGTTGCTAACGTGATTTATTATTTGTGGTGCATTTTTGATGCACCACTCAATGAAACTGAAAACTAGCTACGCCAGTTGTACTCGCTTTTTTTTCTAATGCTGAAATTTTAATGGAGAAACAGTTGTTTTGAGAAGAAAATGTATGTCTGTTACTGATTCCCTATTGTATTGAGTAAGTTAGTGAGCTGTGTTATGAGTTTTATTTTCTCTAAAATCTTGTTACACAAGTTGAACTTTAACTGCCTGTCAAAAAATTGAAATATAAGTAATTATATGTTCCTAGCATAATTTCTGGAAATCGAAAATAGACTGATAGGTTGTTGTTAACTTTTGTTACTTGGATTCTGTATCACTGAACTACTACAATTCTACTGATTTGAAAATGTATACCCATAATTCCACTACTACTCAAGGCTACATAAAAGATTCCCTTGTTCCGAGCTTATTTTATTACTTTAAGACTAGCTCACGTACATTTTCAAATCACTGCTTCACATCCAAAAGCTCAGGTTCCGTTATTTGGTCAAATATTTTAGTATCACCATTCATAGCTTTTACACAACCTGTTCCGGTCATTATTCTTTGTAGCATGTGTAGTGCACAGCTACTTCAGCCAATAAATGCGTTTCCATCCAGTCAAGCTGTACATTGGAGATTTTGGTTAACAAGTACATGGTGACTCAGTAATGTCACATGCACTACGTTACTAGTTACTTGTGGATTTGTTTTGGCCGACATTTTTAGTGTCTAATTAGGTTAAAGAATAAACTTCGGAGTAGTATGGAAAAGATTACTAATCTTTTCTGTTACTCATGTGAACAGTTATTAAGGGACCTTGTTAGCTAAATACATATCGGCAGGAATACAAAAACCCGTTTGTTACTCATTAATCTACACCAATTATCACAAGCAAGTATTCAGGGTCCTAATACATGGCTTAATTTGTTCGATAGTTGTGTCTTGCTTTGGAGCGAAGAAATAAATGGCGTTATAAGGTCACAGATACCCTTACAATACCCACTTCTGTACAAAAAAGTTATACAACCAATTTATTAAGCATTGGTGTATTTATTCAGATTTCAGGCATACGGTGTAGAGGCATAAACTACTGAACGGATGCCCAAAATAGTAGATACAGTGGGATGCGAACCTCTAACCTACTAGTCAAAAACCAAGTGGCTTGGGCGGTAAGCCACCGTCCCACAAAAGGTATGAGTTAGGCGACTGTGGTAGGCTTATGACAACTCATGTTTGCAACCTATGTCAGACATCGAATCTCTGTCTTTGATGGATAATACTTCTTAATGTGAGATTTAGTGAAAGAAGGTGATGATATCAGTTCATTAAGTCACTGACAGTAAGCCTTTTGTGTTGGGAGATACTTTACACGATGAACCAGCGGGTTGGTGGTCTGCCACCGTAAATGGCGTCGTTAGAAAGTGACACCCGTGGTATAAACGTCTCTACTTCCTATTCTTATATTTTAACGTCCCAGTTTTGTACTTATTGTTTAGTGACATCAGTCTTTGCTGGCTTGATGTAACGAAATATATTTATATTAACAGTTAATTAGTCGAATTAGTAGTACAAACTAATGAAACAAGGCTATTGCGTAAATCGAATTAGGTAAAATGAAATTGGAATATATAAACAATTGTGTGAAGCATAAGCAACCGCACCACCGAACATTCTTTTATTGTCACTTAGGCGTGACACTATAGTAAAAATATACTATCAGCCTATCTTGCCATTCCCCTATGGTATCCTGCTACTAATTGCTGGCTGTCCCATATTAGCTATGGTTTCACAAAATGCTTGATTTCCTCGTGGGGCGCCTTCCAAATCAAAATTGATAGCGTCGTGGTGGTAAATATGGGAGTAGACCATAATCATTAGATTTGTAACATATATTCTCCCTCACTTAGTCTTCTCTTCACTCTATTTACGAATTCATCTTTAAGTGCAAGCAGGTACACTTTTTGAGAAACCATCCAGTTTTGGGGCAAGATATGAACCAAACGATGATGGGAGGTTAAACACAAATTTCTCTGATGGACTCAAACGTATTTAGGAATTCATAGATACATATTCTTTTTTCAGAATCTTCACATGATGTTGCCTGCAGATCAGGCACTTATAAAGGAATCTTCAAAAACCTTGACGCCAGTAGTTGCATTGTGGGTTGCTATTTGTCTAAACCACACTTCTCAGTAATTTGAATATAGACATATCTTCAGCCCCTTTCAGCTCTGAATGATGTACACCTACTTAAAGTAGAGAAATTAATGGTGCGGCTAACCACCATCCGTCAATTTTAAACTGTATATACCCTGGCATCCGTGAATTCGTCATTCACTACTAAAACGTTGGTGCTAAAACAGTTCATCACATCTGTTACAAGGTTTACATCGACTACGTTAGCACTGTTTTCTTACATCATTCTTTCATTGTATGTAAGGGATATCTAGTATACCTCTTATTTTTATGATGAAATTATCACCGCGGTCAACATAATTCATATACGTTGAGATTTATTTAACGGAATAGTTTCTTAATTTTCATTAAAGCAGTGTATTTTGTCATCATTTTCTGAAGTTTAAACACTCCA
This sequence comes from Schistosoma mansoni, assembly GCF_000237925.1. Classification (NCBI taxonomy): domain Eukaryota; kingdom Metazoa; phylum Platyhelminthes; class Trematoda; order Strigeidida; family Schistosomatidae; genus Schistosoma; species Schistosoma mansoni. The sequence goes on from NC_031500.1 coordinate 2,901,312, forward strand.
CAAATTAATAGCGAGTATCGCAAAACTGTGCTGCTAAAGTAATTAGTAAAACCAGTCAAATTTTTGACGCAAGAATGTTCCTCACCGTTTGGCTACTAATTATCTTGTGTATTCGTTTGCAACGTTCATCTTTTTAAGGAATATATCATCTGAAAAAGAACTTGCTACTCCTGGTTTCAGCCCTCAACGTATGCCAGTTTTAACGCCGAATCTTTTTGCTCCTGTCTGCACTCCTAGTCCTCGTCACTTCCGCCCAGAGCACGAAATTTCACGCGCTAGGGGAATGCGTCCGTTCAATATGGTTCCTGGTGAGCAGATGCCTCAAACTGTGTATCCCAAAAATGACCGGTGTTTCCCTTCACCGGTGCCTTACGGCTCTGTACCATTTCAGTCTCAGCACGTCATGCCTAATGCAACATGTTCACCCACAGTTAACGGATTTCGACCCCCGTCACTGCTTGATACACCCCTTAGATGTCCACCTTCAAGAATAATGCCTCCGCGAATGCGGATGATGGACCCTGGAAGCATGAGATTCCCTAGGTTTAGGCCTAGATGTGAGACGTTTTATGGGGCTGGGGTAAGGCCCTCTCCACCTATTCGACCGAATTTCGATGCAGTACATGAAGAAGCCATAGTCAGCTCAGAACTCGATATGATGGCAGCTCTTCTTGCTTCAAGTAAAACGATGAATGACGACTGTAAAAACGGTTCGACTATCCCCCCTTCATCGCCTACATGTGTAGGTGAACATAGCCTGCAACTCGAGAGTACGAGCCCGCCGCAAGTAAGTTATTTAAATCAGTATTTTTAATGATTTATTCGATTTGATGTATCTGCACCTAGTATTGTGTTGCATTGCAAACCAGATAGGATACTTAGAAAGATATCAGAAGACTGCCATTTAAGGTGTCACTGGTAATAAATATTCGGAATTCAACACCTAGGACTTATATTGAATTCGATTAACTATGATTTACATTGGTCCCGCCATAAAACTTGATGCGGAATTAGTATTACGTACTTTGAACTTGTAGCTAATAATAATTCATCAGAAATGTGAAGGGTTTCCTTGTTCAATAGGTGTTGACTTACATTTCACTACATTAATGTTTATGATGAATTTTTTCTTCCCTGTTATTTTAGCTTTTTTCAAAAACCGAGACAGAAGCAATCCCTCCTAATATTGTGGTTGAAGATAGATCCGCACCTGATTTTACTACAACTACTCAGATGGGTGGTGTCCCTCCATCTCAGGGTCCAGCACCTTGGCGTCTCATCCCCTTGGACATGACTGTCAAAATTCCTTATCCATTGATGGAGCTCCCTGTAGATGACTTGCCATATCGTTTCGAAGACCCAAGGTTGCGTGGCCAACTGACAACATTCAGACTTCAACCTCCATCAAAACCTTCGAGTGGTAGTGACCCAGAAAATTCAAGGTGCAATGATGAACCAGAAGCACAAAATCACAATGAAACCAATCCCATTGGAACCAACGATGATAACCCAGGTGGTTTAACACAAAGACGACCCATCAAACTGCAGTTGCATGAAATGGCTAACACCTTTGCTAATACCTCATCCGATCATTTACACGTACCTAGTCGGCAAGGTGATCGTTCCTACCTTGATGATCCGCGATTTCGAAGGCGAAGGATCATGGTCCCAGCACCAACCTCCCAGTCAGCTTCAAACGTTCTCAATCAAGATAACCCTAACAATACACCACAAACTACACAAGAGTGCTCAAACTAATTTATTTAAGATCTCCACCAAGCACTATCGTGCATGTAAATGAGTCCTAGCTTTATTTATTTCAATAATTTATTAAAATCGTCAACGTGTACATAAATAAACCAACGTTTGAACAGATCAACTTCAAACAAGTTTCAGCCGACACGTTTGTCCATATTTTGTTCGTCTAAACTTCGAAACTTCCATATTGACTATTCCATTTCAGATACTGTTCCAGATCACTGGACGAATTACTTGCTCTAACTTGTCTGAAAGCAGCATGAAAGTCAGTCAGTTCGACTGGTCTAACCTTGAAAGGAAAGATAAAATTGTCTGAATATTTTTAGGTGACAATGCCAAAATGTTTGTTGTATCACCATATGACTAGTATTAGTAGGTTTAAAATGGAACGAAAAACGTCACAAAGATGACTTAGCAATTCAACTGTATTCCCCGAGGATTTAAATCGTTATATACAACAACTAAGGAGGGATTTAGGGAGGATAGTAAGTTTTACTTGTAAAGAGAGGTCTTTTTAAGAATGATAATGCTTACATATATTGTGATTTTAGGTTAAGCGTCCCACTTACTTCGTCGCATGCTATATGCTGTATTGCTTCCATTGTCAGAGAGCGTATAGGTCCCATTGCAGCTTCTCGACAGAGATTTGCCATGTCTGCTCCCGAATAACCTTTTGTGTTAGGAAAACATGATTAATTATTTGTGTTAACACCAAACAGCCTTGCAATGGATCATTGTCAAATTTAATAAAATAGAGATTAACCTTACTAAAAGTAAGTCCACTGACATTAAGTTGTAACATACAAATAAGCAGTACTTACCATTAGCACGATCAGCAATGTCCCAAAAGTCTTCCTCTTTTAATGTGTGATGGTTTTGTCGCAGTAATCTTTGTACTATTTGCTTTCGCGCGCTCCTGGTAGGCAATGGGATATACAATCGCTTGACAAACCGCCGTCGGGCGGCCTCATCAAGTTCCTGAGGTCTGTCGAATTCAGTAAAAAGTATAAGTAGATATCATCTTAGAAGCGTCACCATCAAACAGTAAAATATACTTTCTGGGGACATATTTGGCAGCTTGATTAGTTCAAGGAAATGAATAACACCACATAATTATCATCAACATAGTTCAATACATATGCTACATTTACAAACAGTGGTACGTAACGACAGAGTAATTGCTTTGTATTGACATGTGCTTTGATTTTAAAGTAATTGGTAGTGCTTTATTTCATAAATGCAATTGTTGTGCTCTTTTGGTATGAACAACAGGTACATGAAATTTAAAGAAGCTAAATTCGGTTGGGATACTTAATGGTGAACGTCCCATAAACACTCTTAAGTAAATTATTGTAAACAAAAAATATATATATACCTGTTTGTGGCTCCAATGAAAAGTATGCGTTCATCGTCATTTGTTGTTATTCCGTCCTAGAACAAAAACCATACGTCTGAGATGCGCTAATATAAGTGAGTAGTTTAGAGAAATATAGAGTTAGTGAACTCACTAGCTGTACTAAGAACTCGGTTTTAATCCGTCTGCTTGACTCATGTTCTGTTTCGGAGCGTTGAGTAAGCAGAGAATCGACTTCATCAATAAAAATAACAGATGGTTGGTGAATCCGAGCAATTGAGAACAATGCACGCACCAATTTCTCACCTTCACCAACCTAAAACAATATGACAATAGCTTTTCAAGTTTAGTAAGCTGGGAAAAAAGTAGTATAATAGTCTCTTTGCGAAAAGCACGTTTTTATTAAAGCGTTCAAAGTAGCAAGTATGATGTAAAGAATGGTTTGCTTACCCATTTTGAAGTAAGAGAGGAAGCGCTGATGCTGAAAAATGTCGAGTTACTTTGTGATGCAATACATTTACCTAAACTCAAAAAGAAATTTTTGTACTTAGTCCCAACGGTAAGTTGCGTCAGCGTTTATTTATATGTGATGACACTCACAGTTTACGATTGCTTTGTTTAAAGTTGTCTAGCGCAGTAAAAACACTAATTATGCTTAAATTTTAGCACTAAATCTCTCTATCAGGTAATAAAACCATACAACTTCGATGGCCTTTCTTATCGTGAAGCAGTAAACTGGATTAAGCAACCACTCACTGTGAGTGCCATATGATAATAATTGAATACAATACAAAAAGTGTGCTTGGACTTTCTATAACCTAAGAAGCACGTATTCAAAATAGGCTTACCGATCAAAGTTTTTCCTGTCCCAGGAGGGCCAAAAAGTAGCAAGCCCTTTGGAGGTCCACGAAGCCCAACAAAAAGGTCCCTAAAGTCGAGAAAGATGGTACAGGACGGTTGATAATATGCAAAAAACAGGACATTCTTAAATTTTAGCAAAGTTTGAAAAAGTCCCCAAGAGTTCATGTATACCACTAGACGATGTTTATTGCTAGGGCATGAGAATTGTGTTCTATCATACCCAGGCTGTTTGAATCACAAGCGTGTCACTAACTTATTGTAGATATCCACTTTAAACCAATAACTTCGTGAAATCGAAATAAGCCACAAATTTTTAAAATGTATCCACTAAAATCTAGTCACAGAAAATGGAGTATTTTCTAAAATTCGTTATGAATACAATTGCAGGGATATACTGTTCAACCATAACCGGTTTAGTGCATTAAGTAAATTATTCTTTTGTCAGACATCTTCCCTTTAGTAATTTGTCTTACTAGTATCCTCTATTTTACTACACTTGTCTTCAAATATTCGGTGTCAGTGACATAAAATAAATTCACCTATTTATATGAGATTTATAAGATACCAGGATTCGTAAATGTAAACGGTAGATTACGAAAACTAATGCTGATTTGAAGGAAGGGATAAATAATTCATTAAACAAACATAAGGAACAAATATCATGAATGGTTAGTTTAAGACTTAAACATCTAACGCTATCCATATTCATTAAAGAGTGGTAATGTTTTTAATGGTCAACAATTTTTCTGTTTGAAAATACAGAGGTAACAGAGAACCGTATTGCAGTCCGGAAAGGCTTTTTGAGAATTACCTTAGTGAGCGACCATATTAAAGCACTGCAGAGACAGTGCGACCAACTGACTTCATATTCCATGTGCTGTCGAGCACAAGAGAGTCTTTCTAATTATCTTATCTTTTCCTGAAGCGAAATTAAGTGATACAAAATGATTAACTCTGCTATTGAAACCTCTGTTTGGTTGTGAGGTAAAGTCATACTGAGAACTACCATTATATCAATGTCATATAACGTGAAGTCTGTTAAAGACCGAATGAAGTAATGCCTATACTGGTATATTCACATTTTCTAGATAGTTAAATCATTATATTTCATGGATTCTGTTCAGTTACTATGTAGATTGACCGATGTACCTCATGATTTCGTCAGTTGTTATGATGCTCTTGTTTTTAATTATCAATGAACTCTTTTTATGTCTAGAAGACGAATGTCGTTTGACAGTAGGGTGTTTTTTATTACGTTTGTCCATACATATAATCTAAGATCTTTATTTTTTCTCCTAACACAGAAATTCCTAACTAAAGGTATAATATATTATTATTTGACTATTAGGATAGACTTTGAACATTTTTTAAAGTGCGTATAAACTTAGTTTACTGATATTTACATTTCAGTGGTTGTTAAGCTATTAAAACAAAGACGAAACATTTATAGTAAACATTGAGTAATCACACAAATGATGTCAATATTGTAACGTGCCCACAAAAAGAGTGATTTTCATACGACTTTTGTCCTGAATTATCTAGCTGATTAGATTCCCTATTGATTAGAAAATGTATCTAAATAACACATTATACCACTTATACCTCTACCGACAACGAGTTATATTGGTAGCGAAGATGGTCAGTACAATTTTTGTAAACTGCCAGAGTTTGACAGAATCTTATGAATTCACCCAAACGAACATGGTTTATGTATGAGACGACTAGATCTCCCAAGTTCTTTATTTAATCCTGGCATAGTCAGAAAATATATAGTGTATTTTGGGTTGCGGGTGAAAGATGTATAGGTATATATTATGACTCACGGTCTAAGCATTGGAAGTATTACAATTTCCTGCAATGTTTTCTTAGAAAATTCAAGACCAGCAATATCATCCCATGTAATTGAACTCTTGGAATCCATTATCTATAATAACATAAAATAGAAATTGAATTATCACAGATTTGACTCAAAATCTCGAAAATAAAACTCCGAATCGAGTATTTTGTGAATCAAGTATTATCTGGCCCATAAATTATTTTCTTCCTTACCTCTTGATTATTACGTAAGCTCATTTGTTATTTATTATCGAATCAATTTATAATGCAATCTTTCCTAGCCTCCTATAGACATATATTTTCCATATAACTATATATACGAATGTACAGCTTAAGTAAATGATTTCGTCGAAAACAAAATTTTCTTCGCTGAATTCTCTTTTTCTTATTTTGTGTGTGCATATTGCTGATAAGTTCGATCACGGAGCTTGTGTTTATTTCCATGAAGAATTTAAGAGTTTAATTATGACACGATTCAGATAAACATAATTTAGAATTGAATCAAATAATGAGACTTGATTATTTAAATTACATAGGCTCTCCTTAAATTCCTTCACTTATTATTAATGCCAGACTGGCATTATAATTTTAACATATATCAC